>NC_090446.1:91101987-91409699 GCF_031143425.1 Pleurodeles waltl | reverse complement strand
TTTGTAGCCAGAGTCACCTGCAAGTATTGAGGGACAAACATTAGCTTTACACAATGGTATGGGGTTAACACCAGAAGGCATACACTAACATACGTTGGGTGGGGAGTCAGGCTCACCAATTAATCACACCCTGTGCCTCAGTTGTTGTGCCATCACATTTGGGATGCTGCTATTCCTCAGGATGAAGGCGTCATGCACTGACCCAAGATACTTGGCAGTGACGTGGGAGATGTACTAGTCAGCCAGGCACACCATTTGCACATTGAGTGAATGGAAACTCTTCCGATTCCTGAACACCTGTTCATTCTGGCAGGGGGGAACAAAAGCAATATGTGTAACGTCAATCGCCCCAATAATATTGAGTATATGTCCCGTTCCATAGAATCCTGCCTTCACAGTGGCCATATCATCCAATCTTGGTGAAAACAATGTAGCTGCACATGTGTTTCACCAGGGCAAACAAAACCCTTGCCAGCACAATTGAGAACATTGGCTGTGACATTCCTGCTGCAAGCCCACTGTCACTTGGAAAGAACAAGTTGCCAGGAAATGGAATACTGATAGAAACTGCACTAGAGGGGGATCCCAGTGGGATGATGGATATCTGATATCAGATCAGTCTCCAATTGAGCACACAGCTCTGTGATAGTGGCCCTGTCCAGTCCATAGTTCAGTATTATGTGACTGTCCTCCAGTGTAGCCAAGTCCACAAGGGGTCTGTACACGGGGTATTGTCTCCTCCGATTCCTCCACAGAGGTAGGTATCTAAGGGACACAAGAGTGAGTAGGCTGTCACAGTTTGAACAATGGAACCACCACCTCAGTGTACATAGAGCAGTAACGTGATGGGACAATGGGAATGGCAATGTATGTGCAAAATCAAGAAATTATGCAGTTATTGATTATCTGAATATGGCGACCTCCTGTCCTGTATATAGGGACAGGTGGACGTGAGGCAACTCAGCCGGCGTTGTGCGTCATGGCAGAAGGCGATCTTGCACCGCTGTGCTATTCCTCATTGGATAATATGGGGCTCTGTGGGGTACAGTGGCCAATGGGGATCACCGGCGGCGGTGACAGTGTACACCGCCGTGGACGTGACCGAAATTTCTGTCTATAACCCCACTTTATTCCTGCCTTTCAACAAGACAACCCCTACACTGCGTGTGCTGCTATGACCTGCCATGGCCATGGCCCGTGTGACCGGGGAAAGGGCCCCTGCCTTCACTTCGGAGGAGTTGGAGCATTTGGTGGATGAGGTCCTATCCCATTATGGGCAGCTGTATGGGCCTCCAGACAAAAAGGTGAGTACACCTTGGGCACGATGCATGTGACAAGGTTGCATGGAGATGTGTGTGCAAGTATTGTGTCATTTGAGGGGGGTTGAATGTCTCGTGATAGTGTACATGGTGGGCGCTGAGTGATGTGTGTGCCATTGGGATGGAAGGAGATTTGTGGGCCATATGTGTGACAGGCTGGATTGTATGAGTAATGGTGTCCTCCTGTCTGTGTTTCCTCTGCAGGTCAGCGCCTATCAGAAGAAGGGATTGTGGTGTGCCATCACTAAGGACGTGTGGACCCTGAGGTTCTGCAGCAGGCGGAGCACCCATGGTAGGAAAAGGTGGGAGGACCTGAGACGCTGGACCAGGAAGACTGCGAAGGCCCAGCTGGGGATGTCCTCCCAATGAGGGTGGGGTGCCCGTCTAAACCTGACCCCTTTGATGGCCTGCATACTGGTGGTGGCCTACCCAGAGCTGGATGGGCGCTTGAGGACATCACAGCAGCCACAAGGGGGTGAGTACAGTGTGCGTTACAACTATGATTGGTAGGTGGCATGGGATCCTGGTGGTGGGTGTCAGATAGTGGGTTCCCCTTAATGCCAGGTCAGAGATGGCAGCATGCTCCAGCTCAAGGATAATGGTTGTATTGCTAAATCTGGTAACCTAACTAGGTTACATTCCATGTCAGACATGGCATAGTGACTCCCAGGAGGGGTGCAGTTGGCGCAGATTGGCTCACATCTTCCTGTGGTACCTAGCCAATGGAATGCCAGTGAGATGCATGGTGCTCAATCCTGATCCCTGTGTGTGATGGTAATGTGTATGCCATCTGTGGTGTTGGTGCTGCAATAACCCAGTGCTTCCTTTCTCTCCCCCCTTTTTTCTTCTCTCATCCTCTAAATGTGTGAATTAGCATCATCTGGCGGAGGAGCAGGGGCACCGCCGACAGGGAGCTGCATCCCACAGGACCCAGGAGGCAGAGTCCAGTGATGCTGAGGGGACAAGTGGGACGGATGATGAGGGGAGCACCACAGCGGAGACAGGAGGTGGCAACACTGACTCAGATTCCTCCTCCGATGGAAGCTCCCTGGTGGTGAAGGACACCTCCGGGACCACCCCAGCTACAGGTACAGATGCCACCCCCCATACCAGCACCGCCCTCCCAATAGCCCCTCACCGAGTTGCCCGTGCCCGCTCACCCAGGAGGGTGGGCATCTCCTTTGCCCCAGGCACCTCAGGCCCTGCCCCAGTAAGCCCTGCTGCCCTCAGTGAGGAGGCTATTGACCTCCTGAGATCCATCTCTGTAGGTCAGTCAACCATCATGAATGCCATCCAGGGGCAGGCCTCTCAGATGCAGCAATGCAATGCATTCCTGGAGGGCATTCATGGTGTATTGGCGCCCAACAGAGATCATTCCAAGCTCTGGCCTCCTCTTTGATGGCAGCCATTGTCCCTGTTCCTACCGCTAACTACCACTTCACAGTCCCAATCTCCTCAACCCCAACCCATCCCATGCACACATACAGACAAGCATGCACGCAAAACATCACACAAGAGTGGCACAGACAAACACAGGCAGCACACTTCAGGCCACAAGCCATCACACAAACAACAGACAGTTGCACACAAAACAACATCCACTGCCTCCACTGTTTCCCCCTCCTCTTCCTCCTCCTCCTCCCTCACAGTCACATCCGCACTCACACCTGCAGGCACTGCATCAAAAGCCACCACCACCATCACCACACCAAGCAGCACACACCTCACTTGCAGACACCTCCACAACATCCAACCATGCGTCCCCCGTGTCCTCTCTCACCCTGTCTGTCCCCCTAAGAAACACAAACACACACACTCAGACACCCAAGAGCCACCAACCTCACATCAGCACACTGCCCATGCACCTGCACCCAAGTCCAGCAGACAACAACCACTCCCTCAAACTCCACTCCCATCCCTCCTCCCTCATCACGCCCCACCGTCCCTAAGAAGCTTTTCCTTGCCCAACTTGACCTCTTCCCTCCCCTCTGCCCCCCTGTCCTGCCCTTAAGAGCAGGGTCACAATGACCCAGCCTAGCACCTCAGCCAAACAGTCCACGGGAATAGTGGAGCCAAGAAAGGAAAGGATCCCACTCTACCACCCAAGAGGGGAAAGGATCCCACGGCACCACCCAAGAGGGGGAAGGATCCCACTCCACCACCCAAGAGGGGGAAGGATCTCACTCCACCACCTAGGAAAGGAAAGGTTCCCACTCCACCAACTAAGAGAGGCAGGAAGCCCCCTCCAACAGCAGTGGGCAAGGAGCCCTCACCTCCAGCAGAGGCTGGTAGGGTTTCCCTCCATCAGCAGTGGGCAAGAAGCCCTCACCTCCAGCTGGGACACAGCAGCCTTCACCTCCAGCTGGGACACAGCAGCCCTCACCTCCAGTTGGGACACAGCAGCCCTCACTTCCAGCAGGGACACAGCAGTCCTCACCTCCAGCAGGGACACAGCAGCCCTCACCTCCAGCTGGGACACAGCAGCCCTCACCTCCAGCACAGGTCATGTAGGCAACCCTCCAGCGACTGTTGTACAAGAAGCCCCCTCCAGAACCAGTGGGCAAGTTCCCCACCTCAGAGACTGTGACCTTGCACTCCCCAGCAAAGTGAAATGGGCAAGGAGCCCACTCAAGAACCACTGGGCAAGTTTCCCACTTCAGCTGAGATGCCCCCCAGCCCCCTTCCCCCTAAGGTGCCTGGCCATTCCCAAAATGATGCCCCTGCACAGTGTAGTGCGGATTATGCCAGGGAACGAGTTGGACCTTGGACTGTGCCCTGTGGCCATGTGGGCCTTTTGTACTTTGGACTGGCCATTGGTCCTTTCTGAACAGTGACTCATTTATTTCTTGTCACATGGACAATATGGTGGATGTTAGCATCAAATTACACTTTTAGTTCTGGATAAATGTTGTCCTTGCATCATTATGGCGTGTGTTCTGTGAGACTGGTTTTCCTCTGCTGTTGGTTGTGTGTATGGTGTGTGTGTGAATGGTGTGTGTTGTGCATGCGTGTGTCTCTCTCCTTTTCCTCCCTCCCTCCCTTGTGTGCTAGGCAGCTGTACTCACCTTCGTCGTCTTCATCGGCGTTGGTGTTCCAGCTGGAGCATGGCACAGAAGCGCATCGGGAAGACTTGAAGTTCCGGTTCCATGGCGGCGATGTGTCTCTGATGGTGAGTCTTTCGTCTTCTGTATTGTGTTTCCGACCAGGCTTTTGATGGCAAAGGTTCCGCCCCAGAAATTGTGGAGGTTTGCTATGTCTAAATATAGTGGGGGGGTACTTTGATTCCCGCCTGGCTGTTGATGGCTACCGCCGTGGTCAGTGGTGTTAACACCCTGGTGATTGTTGTGGTACATTGGCTGTCTATGGAGTTATCACCGCTATGGTCATAATTTGGCGGTAATTACCACCAGCCTGTTGGCGGTATTACTGCCAATTTAACAGTCACCGCCAATGTCATAATGACCACCAATGTTTCTTTGAAGCCTTGTACTAGCACATCAATGAAGGACTAAGCTCTCCGCCAACTCCTACGCATCTGTTTTTTTCATCCACACTTGCGTACCTTTGAGACACCTTCTTTAGCTGCTTCTGCAGCATATGCACCAATGTCATAGCTTGGCCCATGGTACAGTTCTCCTTGCTGATTTCCCGTGTGAAAATTTCAAAAGGAAGCAGCATCTATTTCAGGTGTTTGACCAGGCTCCATTGGTCTATCTCAGTGTTCATCCGTTTCACAGTTGCATCCCCTCTGCATGACATACTCATTGATCGATCTGTACTGTTTAAACAGATATTGTAACATGCAATAAGTCGAGTTCCAACATGTTGGCACCTCCTGTATGAGGGCTTTAGCTGGTATTCTATTATCATGTCGGATATACCTCAATAGCTTGCGGGCTTTAAAAGAATGGCTAACATGAGTGCAGAGTCCTCTGCATGTGGACAGTAAGTTGCTGACTCAGGGTTCTTTTTTGAGGAAGTCCTGTACAATGATGTTTATGCAGTTCCCCAAACACAGGACCCTGAAATAGCCACCATCTGGCATGGCCTTAATTATACTACTGCCATTGTCTGTGGCAACAAATCCAATGCTAAGCCCTCTGGGGTACAGCCATTCATAGACCTTGTTGTTGAAGACATCCAAGGTGTTTGCAACAGTATGGGATTTCTCCATGGCGAACATAGCTACTGTTGCATTCTTCTGAGCTCCATTAAAAATTTCAGCTGCGTCATCAACTGCAGATATCATTTTCTAACCCCCACAAAAGAGATCCAGTGTGCAGTGATGCACATGTAATCAGTGGCATGGAAACTGGTCCACATGTCTGTCGATAGGTGGATTGTGTGGACAGCACTCTGCTGCAGAGCTTGTCGAACCAGTTCAAGCACATCATGATGTAGAGCTGGTACAGCAACTCTGGCGAAATATGTCCGACTGGGAACCGTCCATTTGAAGCAGACAGCCGCCACAAATTCTAGAAAACCCACTCCTTCCACAAAAGAAAAAGGGAAGAGGTCCAACGCAAACATTTTAGCCAGCTTCTTGTTGTATTAACATGCCATTGTGTGGTTGTGTTCGTACTGCCCCTGCTGCCTAAACATGGCAGTAATAGTAGCCTGGATTTTTTTTCTTTGGTGGTGCCACTGATGCAGGCGACTTACATGGTAGTGGTAGGCTCAATGTACGTCCTGGGGGGCAGCCACTGTAGGTTCTTACCTTGGTGTTTCGACCTGACTCTGAGTCTTCCTGTGCCATTGCGACGATCATACTGCACTGCTGGGGACAGGGCTGATTTGTGTAACAAAAATGTCACCCTCTTCTACACCTTCACCTTCCACCATGATCGGATCATATTCCCTGCTTTCAACACCTTCACTAACACCACTTGCAGGCTTTTCATTTTGAACTCTAATGTGCGCCTCCCAGCAAATTGTGTGGTGTTTCCTAAAACTGGTTTTTTGGCCTCCAGTTCCATAGTTTGCACCAAGCTTACCCGACTAACACTTGCTCGGCAAATGGAGAATATGGCAATGTTTGGCTCCTTTTCACTAAAAGTAAAGAACTTCCAAACTGGGGAGGCCACATTTCTAGCACTGGGGCTACTGCCAATGTCTAAAGAAGTGGCAGTAGGTGGATGTTGTTTTGATGACATTTGCCTCTCTGCAGTGCCTTCTTCTACTGAGGTAGCTATGGATGAAGGTCGTACCCAAGGCTTGTAAATATGAAAGCTGGTAAAGTGGAGGTGGTGGTATCTGTGTCACATCCCTCAGAGCAGGTTGAGAAGATGGGTTAATGTTTGACTCGTCAGACTCATCATTGCCCTCTTCCTCATCCATAACTCTAGGGCTATCAGGAACCTATGTTTTCACGCCTTGCCTCTCCTGGCATATCTCAGACTGATGTGGTATCCAAGTTGAGTCTTGAACATCAGAAGGGGGGCTTAAGGAAGAAGATGGTGGAGATCTGGAAGACTGTGTATCTTGTGAAAGAGGGACTTCTTCGGCTTCCTCTGCATGAAGCTCAACCTCCTAATGTGCTTCTACTTCAGGAAAAACTGCTGTTGCTGGCTGTGGCTGTTGTTGTCCACTGGTCTGAGTTTCCAGCAATGATCGGGTACTACTTTGAGAAAGAGATACGTCCAATTCAACATCACTGCTCATCAGCGTTCCTGTGATTAAAGAGGTTGCCTCTGTGCCAGACATGGGCTTGGGCCTAGTTTGGAATGGGGCCGCTGATGAGGGAGTGCTTCTCCCAGCTTGCTCCCCAGAGGCTGGTGCAGCAGGCACACGTTTTTGCCCAAAAAACGTCTGGGGGCGACATACCAGTGTTGGGAAGCTCCTTCTTATCACAGGCCGCTTTCTTGGTAGCAGCTTTCTTTAGGGCTATCTTGAAGCTATCAGTTGGCACTAGCACTTAGGTTCACAAGCTGAAGAGATGTCCATGTGGTTGTGGCTGTGGTCACGCATCACGCTGTGCACAGGCATTCTGTCTGGCAGTACTGTGGGTGATGTCTCTTTCTCATCATGCACCTAAAAGCAAACATGCAAGAAGGATCAGTGAAACGTGGCATTGTTGCAGTTTTATTAGTAGTAGAAACAAACAATATCATTTAATGGTTACTTAACTAAACTTATAAATAATTATAAAATACAGTGTATCCATTTGTAAAACCACCTCACCAACATTAACTTTCATTATCATGTACAGTCATGAAGGATAAGAAAGAGCAACAACTACAACATACAGAATGTGACTGTTAGCTTTATCTGTCTGCATCAAGTTGGCATGTGGCACTCAGGAAGGTGCTGGTGACAAATAGAATGATAATCCTTGAATAATGTAATGTAATGTAATGTAATGTAGTGAAACTATCCACCTATGGCAGACATGGGGCTAATGGGTATAATAGGAAAGAAAATTGTTTTAAAAAAAATGTTTTTTAATAATTCTTTTAAAAAAAACAAAAACAAAAAGTTATAAAAAAATTATATCTTATTATTATGAGGCTTTTATTATAAATGTAAATAAAATAAAGTTTGTGAAACAAATTATAAAAAAGGAATAACAGTTTTTTTTAATGGATTTTAATTGGTGGCATATTGGGTGAAGGCATATACCATGAAAAACCACAGGGATTTGGGAGGCAAGGAGTGGTGGAGGTGAAAAATGTTTTTAAAAAAGTATACAGTAAAATATTTTTAAAAACTGCTCCTACTGTACATTTAGTAATACGCATTCATCTACTGAGCCAGAATAACACACAAAATGGCTGCCAGCCACATGGTCAAACAATAACCAGCAAGGAGACAGGGCCACCACAACAAAGAAGAACACATGCAGGCCTAAATCACACTGGCTGTCTACACAAAATGGCCAACAGTCACATGGTCAAACAACAACCAGAAAGGAGGCATGGCCACCACAACAAAGAAGAACACATGCAGCCCTGAAGCACACTCGCTGCATACAGAAAAGGGCTGCCAGCCACATGATCAAACAACAACCAGCAAGGAGGCATGGCCACCACAACAAAGAATAACACATGCAGGCCTAAAGCACACTGGCTGCACACAGAAAAGGGCAGCCAGCCACATGGATAAACAACAACCAGCAAGGAGTGGTGGCCACCACAATAAGAAAGAACACATGCAGCCCTAAAGCACACTGGCTGCGTACACAAAATGGCCTGCAGCCACATGGTCAAACAACAACCAGCAAGGAGGCATGGCCACCACAACAAAGAAGAACACATACAAGACTACTGTCTGCCTAAACAAAATGGCCACCAGCCACATGGTCAAACAACAAGCAGAAACACATATAGGTATAGGACTATAAGTGACTATACAAAAAAAGGCCCCTGGCCACATGGTATGGGGAACAAAGACAAATGGTGGCCTATGACAAACACTCTCACGTACTGGCCAGACAAAGAAGGCATTGGTACAGGATTAAAAAACAGCATTAAGTCAGGTTTTCCAAAAGCTAAAATTAACCCCCCTTGCTGCCAGGCCTTTTCCCCCTCAGGTGCCAGGCCTTTTTTGGGCTATTTGGGGTAGTCTGCACATAGACCCTCATAACTTTTTGTCCACATAAGCTACCCACGCCAAATTTGTGTCCTTTTTTCCAACATTCTTAGGATTCTAGAGGTACCCAGAGTTTGTGGGTTCCCCTGGAGGAGACCAAAAAAATTGCCAAAATACTGTGAAAGTTTTGGTTTTTTTTTAATGGGAAAAAGGGCTGCAGAGAAGGCTTGTGGTTTTTCCCTGAAGATGGCATCAACAAAGGGTTTGTGGTGCTAAAATCACCATCTTCCCATCTTTCAGGAACAGGCAGACTTGAATCAGAAAACCAAATTTCTCAACACAATTTTGGCATTTTACTGGGACATATCCCATTTTTACTATTTTTTGTGCTTTTAGTCTCCTTCCAGTTGGTGACAGAAATGCATGTGAAACCAATGCTGTATCCTGGAAAACTAAAACATTTCTGAAAAGTAGAAAACATTCTGAATTCATCAAGGGGTCATTTGTGTAGATCCTACAAGGTTTTCCTACAGAAAATAACAGCTGAAATCAAAACAAATATTGAAATTGGGGTGAAAAAAACCAATTTTTCTTATCGTTTAACTCTGTAACTTTTTCCTGCGATGTCAGATTTTTTAAAGCAGTATACTGTTATGTCTGCTGGACTCTTCTGGTTGCGGGAATATATAGGGCTTGCAGGTTCATCAAGAACCCGAGGTACCCACAGCCAATAAATGAGCTGCCCCTTGCAATAGGTTTTCATTGTATATCGGGCATACAGCAATTCATTTGCTGAAATATAAAGAGTGAAAAATGGGTATCAAGGAAACCTTTGTATTTCCAAAATGGGTACAAGATAAGGTGTTGAGAAGCAGTGGTTATTTGCACATCTCTGAATACCGGGGTCCCCATATTAGCATGTGAATTACAGTGCATTTCTCAAATCAATGTCTTTTTTACACACTGTCTTTCATTTGGAAGGAGAAAATGTAGAGAAAGACGAGGGGTAGTAACACTTGTTCTTCAATTTTGTGTTCCCCCAAGTTTCCTGATACAAATGGTACCTCACTTGTGTGGGTAGGCGTAGTGCCTGCGACAGGAAACGCAACATGGACACATCACATTTTTACATTGAAATCTGGCGTGTTTTTTGCAAAGTGCCTAGCTGTGGACTTTGGCCTCTAGCGCAGTTGGCACTTAGGGAAACCTGCCATAACTGTGCATTTTTGAAAACTCTACACCAAGGGGAATCCAGGATGGGGTGACTTGTGTGGTTCTCACCAGGTTCTGTTACCCAGAATCCTTTGCAAACCTCAAAATTTGGCCACAAAAACACTTTTTCCTCACATTTCGGTGATAGAAAGTTCTGGAATCTGAGAAGAGCCATAAATTTCCTTCCACGCAGCATTCCCCCAAGTCTCCCGATAAAAAAGGTACCTCACTTATGTGGGTAGACCTAGTGCCCGAGACAGGAAATGCCCCAAAACACAACGTGGACACATCACATTTTCCCAAAGATAACAGAGCTGTTTTTTGCAAAGTGTCGAGCTGTGGACTTTGGCCTCTAGCTCAGCCAGCACCTAGGGAAACCTACCAAACTTGTGCATTTTTAAAAGCTAGACCTCAAGGGGAATTCAAGGCGGGGTGACTTGTGGGGCTTTCACCAGGTTCTGTTACCCAGAATCCTTTGCAAACCTAAAAAGTTTTGGGGAAAAAAAACACTTTTTCTTCACATTTCGGTGATAGAAAGTTCTGAAATCTAAGAGGAGCCATACATTTCCTTCCACCGAGCAATCTCCCAAGTCTCCCGATAACAATGGTACCTCACTTGTGTGGGTTGACCTAGTGCCCGCAAAAGGAAATGCCCCAAGACACTGTGTGGACACATCAAAATGATCAAATACAAAACTACCTGTTTTTGCGGAGGCACCTGCGTTTTTGGTCCTGGGCTCACCAGCCATAAAAGGAAACCTACCAAACCCAAACATTTCTGAAAACTAAATCTTTCATGGATCCCCCAGTGTTTTCTTCCCCAGAATCCTCAGCAAACCTCAAATTTAGCTAATAAAAAGATTTTTCTAACTGGCAGCGTCCAAAAAGTTCAGCCCTCATGATTCCAAGTGGGACGATTTTGAGAGTTAGACAAGCTCTCATGGCCCAAATGTAAATCCAAAACCCAAAACAATCAATTGGTGCTGTGGGATAAGATGTTTTAGTGTGCTGGGGAGAACTGAAAGACTGTTACCCCCTTCAGTTGGGGTGGGGGCATAACCATGCCCATACTGGTTGGTAGCCACCACCCCACTATTTATTTTTTATTCCCTGGCATCTATTAGGCTTTCTGCACCCCTGGGAAGTGGATCGGGGGTAATTGCCCCATCTGCCCACCAGTGGGCAGAACAACTTTGGCCCCATTTATTTTGGGTGGGGTATGGCAATACCCCCATGCTCTTTTTCTGAACAAAAATCTTCCCTGGTCTCTGTTGGGCTTTCTGCCCCCCTTGGGGGCAGATGGGCCTTCCAAAAATAGGCTGATCTGCCCCTAAGGGGGGCAGATTTGGCCAACAGTAATGTGCCCCCACGGGGAGCAGCCCTTGTCCAAGGGTCTGCCCCCCAAACAAACACACAAACCAATACCTGGTGTCTAAGTGGTTTCTGCCTTCCGGGGCAGAGGGGCCTAATAGAAATGGGCCAATCTGTCCCCAAGGGGGGTAAAAATGGCCTAAAATAAAATTGTCCACCAGGGGAGCGACCCTTGCCCAAGAGGCTGCTCCTCACATCTAAAAAAATAAAATAAAACAAAAAAAATTATCCCTGGTGCCTAGACGTTTCTCCCCCCGGGGGCAGATCGGCCTAAATACAATAGGCCGATCTGCGCCCAAGGGGTGCAGAAATGGCCTAAACCCCCCCACCCCCCAGGGGAAAGACCCTTGCATAAAGGGTTGCTCCCCTCACGTGAAACTGACCTAAAAAAAAATCCCTGGTGTCCAGTGGTTTCTGACCCCGTTGGGGGGAGATTGGCCTAATAAAAATAGGCTGATCTGCCCCCAAGTGGGGCAGAAATGGCCTAAAGTTATTTTTTTCCCCAGGGGAATGACCCTTGCCCAAGGGGTCGCTCTCCACAACTCAAAAACATAAAACAGCAACAAACAAACAAATCCCTGGTATCTAGCGGTTTCTGCACCCCTTGTGATAGATCGGCCCCATTAGGGGGGGCACAAATGGCCTTAAAATTAATTTCCCCCCCTGGGGAGCGACCCTTGCCCAAGGGGTCACTCCCCTCATGAAAATTACATTAAAAAAATAAACTTGATGGTGTCTAGAGGGCATTTCTGCTGCCCGATCGCATTGCGATCAGGCAGCAGAAATGTTGAGTGAGACATTAAAGGAAAGGAAACACCTTTCCTTTCCTTTGATGCCTCTCTCGCCCCTCCATGTGATCAGAGGAGAAATGCTAAGGCATTTCTCCTCCAATCCGACCTGGAAGTGAGCTTCCAGCGTGGTGGGGATGGCCTCTGATGAGGTCAGAGCGCGATCGCATGCTGATGTCATCAGACACCAATGGGGTGGGGGAGGAGGGGTGGAAGAGGAAGCGATTTTCCTTCCATCCCTGCCCTGGGGGCATGGAGGCGAGGCTCATGGGGGGAGCGCTAAGGACATAGCGGCTATGTCCTCAGTGCCTCAGCGCTGCAGCCAAGGACGTAACCATTACGTCCTTGGCTGCCAAGGGGCTAAAAGGGCTAAAGGTTTTACAACAACACACATCATACAAAGGCATCAAGTACTATGCATAGCCCCACCATACACGGTTTGCAGAAAAAATATGTGAAATACCCCCAAACATTTTGTTATCTTTAATCCAATGCCATCCATGGTGTTTCAGTTCCACAGACACCATAAATAGTTGTTTTTTTATCATGCAGCCATGACTAGTACTGAGCCTACAGCTGGAAGGCCTATTCCATTAGCAGGATAAGCCACCTAACATTAACATAGTGAATTTAATGAATATTGCAAATTTACAAAAGAAAACATGGAGAAAATGTAGTGAACTGTAAAACATTTTTCCTTTGTAGAACACAAATTACCAGTAAAACTATAACTGGGCCCCAAATGCAGGCCACCCACCACAATATATTTTTATAAAAGTACAGATAAATCCTGGTGTATGCCCCCTATCATGCAAACAAGGTGTACAAAACCCTCATACAAGTGTTTTTAACTTACTTGTGAAATCTCAAATATGACAAAGGCCCTCATTACGATCATGGCGGTTTGGCCCGCCATGCCGGCAGTGGGGCTAAAGCCGCCAGCCGGCATTGCAGGCCAAACCGCCATATAATGGACATGGTGACGGCTGCCAGCGGCAGCCGTCACCCACCGCCAGGCTTCCGCCGTCAGGCAGCCTGGCGGCGGGTTGAAACACCATCCACCAGGGTAGCTGCACTACCCTGTGGATAATGTTTCATTTCCTGCCAGCTTTTTCCTGACGGGATAACCTGCCAGGAAAAGGCTGGCGGAGGGGGTGCCCCGGAGCACCCCTGGGGGTCCGTGCACTGCCCATGCACTTTGCATGGGCAGTGCAGTGGCCCCGGTGCAGACCGCCGTTGCACAGGTGGGGCAGTGATCTGCGCGACGGGTGCAACTGCACCTGCAGCACAGAGGCATTGACGGCGGCTCCATGTGGAGCCGCCGTCAATGTCCCGGTTGAGCCTTTCTGTGAGCCGGCGGGCGGAAACAAGGTTTCCGCCCTCTGGCTCACAGAAAAAGTTCATTATCTGGCCGGCGGGATCCGGGGTCGCTGGTGGTCAGTGTTTTGACCGCTAGCATGAACGTGGCGGTTGTTTCTGCCGTGTTCATAATGACCACCAAAGTCCTTAAATCCAGTGATATATCCAGGAGACAAAAAAAGTTATCCTTCCAGCTCGAAATCCAAGTGAAATGTGACCAGGAGATGGACAAAGCAGTGAGAGGAGCCTGCTGGACAGGAACAGGAAGTTGGAGTCTCTGGGGCACATCATGTTGTTGGAAAAAAAAAAAAAAAAAGTACTGCTCAAACAACAAAATCAATGTGAACGATCAATTAGGGAAGATTTTTCACTCAAAGTTGTAGATTTTTCCGTTTGTGTGCTGGGCCCGGGGACAACAGAGCCAGGAATAGGAAGGAGGTGTCGTGAGTGAATGATCCCTGGGAGGGGGGTGTCGGGGGGGCTACATCGCACTCTTCGCTTCTCACATCATGGAGGAAATGCCTTTAACACTAGCATGACCCTGACCGATACCCCTGTTTTATTTCGCGGCCGCCCTCCCTAAACGCTAAGGTAGAATGTTGTGACCCTTTTGAGCCCCTGTACCCAGTCTAGGTGCTTGTATTCTCTATCGATATGACATGTTGACTATTGTAATATGTTCCTCTTTGTAGGACACCTAATTTAATACTATATGTAACACATTAACGATGATAACTGGCAAGTTTGTTTGTTGTATTTGCTATAACGTAAAATGCTCAATATAAAAAAAAAAACAATTAAAACAAAAAAAATTCCAGCATTTTTATAGTTAGGACTAATTTATTCAACCTAGTCTTAGTGCTACCAATTTCCTCCCTTGTAGATTGGTCCTGTGCACTTCTAATAGGGATGTGCTTTCTTCCTCTACATACTTTACCGACATGCCCTATCTTACTACATTTCCAATATTCTTGACCTTAGAGACTTAGTAAATGAAGCACATCTAAAACAGTGTATATTAAAATCATTACTCATAAAAATAAAAAAAAAAATAAAAAAAAAAAAGTTGTAGATTTTTGCTGCTTCAGCTTCACCAGGTGGCAGCAGCAGTTGATTGCGCTCACTCTTGCATGCGTAAGTCACAAAAGACGTGCCGGAAAAACAGGAAAAAACTCTGCTATGTTGCAGAGTGCGGAGTCTATTGGTAACTCCGCGTTCTGAGCGGAACGCGGAGTTGCCCCATTCCACAAACTCTGCCAACATAGCGGCGTTTTTTACCCACCCCCTGGTGAAAGGAAGAAAGGAAAGAAAGGGAAAAATATGGATGGAACAGTTCTCTGGTGAAAAGAAAATAGTATGGATGGAACAAGAGAAAGAAAGAAAGAAAGAAAGAAAGAAAGAAAGAAAGAAAGAAAGAAAGAAAGAAAGAAAGAAAGAAAGAAAGAAAGAACAGTTCTCCGAAAGAAAGGATGAAATTGTTCTGTGGTGAAAGAAAGGAAAAAAGGATAAAATGGTTCTGTGGTGAAAGAAAGGAAAGACGAAAGAATGGAAGAGTTCTCTGATGATAGAAAGGTAGAAAGGGTGGTACGGTTTTCTGATGAAAGAAAGGAAGGAATGGTGGAGCGGTCCTCTGATGAAAAAAAGGAAGAAAGGATGGAACGGTTCTCTGGTAAAACAAAGGAAGAAAGGATGGGACGATTCTCTGAAGGAAGAAAGTATGGAATGGCCCTCTGGTGAAAGAAATGAAGAAAGGACGGAATGGTTCTGAGGAAAGAAGGAACGAACGAAGGAAGGAAGGAAAGAAGGATGAATGGATGGCTGGATGTGCTAACCGAATGGTCAATGGATCTGTAATTGTGAAAGGATGAACGATGAATGGATGGAAAAGTGAAAGGGTTGATAGATCAAGGAATGGACAGTGGAAAGGATGGTCAATGGATGAATGGAATGGTGAAATAATGGATGATAGGATGAAATGATGGATGCATGGAGGAGTGAATAGATAAAGGATGGAAACGTAAAAGGATGTATGAACAGGTGGATGGAAGGTTGGGAAGATAAATGGATGAATCAGAGGCTATAAGGATGAATGGACACTATTCTAGGAGGGGCAGGCTTATTTGCTCCCCCCACAAATGTATTAAAGGTTTGGATCAAAGTGGTGGCGCTTTAATTTTCTGGAAACTCCCTTGTGGTGGCTTTTGTGCGCCCAGTGAACAATGCTTTTACCCTTTAAAATACTTGTATTAAAGGTGTGAAGCCCAAGTGCAAGAGGCTGCAGACAGTGTTCATATTGACCTAGAGGCCGGTGGCAATCCTATGTACCAGTACCCATACAATGTAAGTGTGCTAACTTAGTGATGCTCCCCTGTAGCATGAATCCAGTACTACTACGCAATTATCAGATTCTGAAAAAGTTGTTTTATCTGTTCTACGTTGGAACATCGTATTGCTTGTACAGTTTTGTAGTCTACATTTCGATTCGTGTTTGTTTCTCATCCATTGACAGCACCAAGATGGCCATAGCTGCTGTGGAAAGGCAATAACAGCATTCTAGGGTAGAAGTTAAGATTTGTTTGTACCTTCAATTTTGGTGTACGCCTCAATGACACATTCAGCATTTTTACTGATAGCTGAACAGAAGCTGGATAGTATGCTGCAGAGCGCCAGGTCGGTGTTGCCAGTGTTGCTGAGAGCTTGAAGGGCACCCCTCACCCTGCCCCAGAAAAGGCCTCTTGGGTGCACTCAGTAGTTACAACTTCGTGGGGGACATACACTCCGTGTGTTCCTGGGAGACTTGTTTGCCTGTGGGCACAGTTGCCTTCTGGTTGCATGCTGAATAAAGCTCAAAAAGAATTCGCTAATTTTCAGGGTAGATTAATAGATGGACACACTTCTTTAAATACACCCCTGCTACAAAAGAAGACTCACATTGTGTGTCACAGGTTAAATACGGGTTCTGGCTGCTCCTTTTAGGAACACAACTTGGGGTTCACTGGAGTTCACACAAAACAGTATGCTATTTGATCAAAGGTTCCAGTCTCATTAATAGTCTTGGTTGATTACTACCTCCCTTATTATTTTATTAATAATGATATCTCACATGCTATTGCTAATGATGACCTAACAAATAGTGCACTCTATTGGTTTTCTATGTATTAATGAATACAATATGAAGTGGTCATGCTATCCTATGAAAAGATTAGAAGTCTCCGGTTCAGTCTTGCTCCACTATGTTGACTCCTTTCTATGTTTTATTGCAGCATGCTATTCTTTTCCCTCCATCCCTGCTTCTTTTTCCTGTAAATATTTCTTATCTCTTTGCATTACGTTGTGATTTTGTTTTCAAAGCTAGATTGTCTCATGCTCTGTGTGTAAGTTGTGTCAGTTTCTGGTGGGTTCCAATTAGCGCCACAATTCTTTTTACGGGGTGAAAGTTGCCCTGAAAGGATGCCATAGACCAGTCCCTCTGTTAGATCATCAACTGCCCAGGCATATAAAACACCTCTCCTCTATCCAGTGTCTTCTGCATCCTTCGGGAAAACTGATCTCCATCTTCCACATCTAAGCCCTTGTCCTCTGTGCTTTTTCCTTGACCAACTGACTACACTATGGTGGTCATTACAACCCTGGCGGTCGGTGTTAAAGCGGCGGTAAGACCGCCAACAGGCCGGCGGAAAACAAATTGGAATCACGACAGTGGCGGAAACCGCCAACAAAGACAGCCACTTTAACACTCCGACCGCCACGGCGGTACAAACAAACAGCTTGGCGGTCACCGCCAACAGACAGGCAGAAGACAATGTACCACCCACAATATCACAACCTACCAATCCGCCACCTTTTCCGGGGCGGATTCACCGCGGACAAAAACACGGCGGAAACAGGATTTCGAAGGGAAAACGCTCACCTCTACAAACCCCATGAGGAATCCGGATGCCATGGAACCCAAACTCCACATCCTGCCAGCCCTTATCTTCCTGCTCCTCTACCATGAACACGAACGCCGGCGGCGAAGACAACGGTGAGTACTGCACCTACAACACAGGGGAGGGGGGAGGGAAAAAACAGGGACACACACACGCAACACGCAACGCCCCCACCACCACGCTCACCCACGCCAACACACACACTAATACAGCATGATACATAACAGTTACACCCCCTAGCCCCCGGGGAAGAATGCAAGGACAAAAGGAAATTAGTGTAACCATTGTAATATATTAAAATCCAGTACGCAAAAATATATATATACACTATAAACAAAATATACACCAAGAATAGTAGTCCAGGTAGTGCTCCATTGAAGTCCGTGGAACACTGGGCCCAGGCGGTATGGGCGAGGCCCACACTCAATCCCCGAAATGACGGAGAGAATACTGCAGGGGCATCAGATAGCAATTAAACAGGCACCTCAGGGGAAAGGGAAAGGAGGGGGCACCTCAGCCGGTTGAGTGCACGATGCCAAAACCACGAGGGGGCCACATGCCCACTGTTCCATCTTGGGGAGTGCAAAGCCACAGTCTCTCAAGTCTCTACAGTGGGTGGGTTGCCCACTGTTCCATCCTGGGGAGTGCAAAGCCACAGTCTCTCAAGTCTCTACAGTGGGTGACTCTACAGTGGGTGATTTGCCCACTGTTCCATCTTGGGGAGTGCAAAGCCACAGTCTCTCAAGTCTCTACAGTGGGTGGTTTGCCCACTGTTCCATCCTGGGGAGTGCAAAGCCACAGTCTCTCAAGTGGATAACAGTCTCCACTGGTTCTGGAGGGGGCATTGTGACAAGAGTGCTCCAAGGGTAGGTCGCTCCCCCTGCCGCTGCAGCTCCTCCAGCTCCTCCAGGTTCCTGAGACCTACCTCGCAGTAAGTACCCCCCACCTCCCAGCCCCTCGCCCTGCCCCGCGCTACTCACCCTCTCTCCTGCTTCTTTTCTTCCTCTCTGTTCTTCCTCCTCCCTCCTCTTCTGTAATCTTCTTCTGTACTCCTCTTTTCCCCGTCTTCTCTCTTCATCTGTGTGCTTCTCAGCCTCTCCTGTCGCCTCTCTTCTTCTTCATCTTGTTCTGTGGTCTTCTGCCTTCTGTTCTTCGTCTTCTGTATCTTCTTCTGTGATCTTCTGTCTTCTGCTTCTTCGTCCTCTGTCTTCTGTTCTTCTGTTCTTCTGTTCTTCTGTTCTTCTGTTCTTCTGTCTTCTGTTCTTCTGCTTTCTTCGTCCTCCGTCTTCTGTTCTTCCCGCGCCTGCCCTCCTGCTCGTGTCTCCTCTCCCTCCCTCACTCGCCTCCCCCTCTCTATCACCCCTATCTACCCGTTCGCTATCTGCCTCCCTCACTCCTCCTATCTACCTATCTCTCTATCTCACTATCTATCTCCCTCACTCACCACCTCCTCCTATCTACCTATTTCTCTATCTCTCCCCCTTCCCGCCACCCCCTCTGTTACCTATCTTCCTATCCTCTCACTCTACCTCTCACCCTCACCCACCTCTACAACCCCCCTCCCCTATCTTCCCAACCCTACTCCTATCTCTCTCCCTAATCTCCTAAACTTCCTAACACTCACCCCCCTCCACCCTTAAACCCCCTTCCCCCAGCTCTTCTCACTCTACCTGTCCCCCCCTCCCTCCCGCTATCCCGCCACGACCTCCTGCATGCCCCCGCCCCCCAGCTCCCATTCGCCCCAGCTGATCCCTCCCCCCCTCCTCCCTCTTATGGCGGCCGCTGCGCGACAGTGGTAGCGACCCTTGACCCAAGGGTAGGTCGCTCCCCCTGCCGCTGCAGCTCCTCCAGCTCCTCCAGGTTCCTGAGACCTACCTCGCAGTAAGTACCCCCCACCTCCCAGCCCCTCGCCCTGCCCCGCGCTACTCACCCTCTCTCCTGCTCCTGCTTCTTTTCTTCCTCTCTGTTCTTCCTCCTCGCTCCTCTTCTGTAATCTTCTTCTGTACTCCTCTTTTCCCCGTCTTCTCTCTTCATCTGTGTGCTTCTCAGCCTCTCCTGTCGCCTCTCTTCTTCTTCATCTTCTTCTGTGGTCTTCTGCCTTCTGTTCTTCGTCTTCTGTATCTTCTTCTGTGATCTTCTGTCTTCTGCTTCTTCGTCCTCTGTCTTCTGTTCTTCTGTTCTTCTGTCTTCTGTTCTTCTGCTTTCTTTGTCCTCCGTCTTCTGTTCTTCCCGCCCCTGCCCTCCTGCTCCTGTCTCATCTCCCTCCCTCACTCGCCTCCCCCTCTCTATCACCCCTATCTACCCCGTTCGCTATCTGCCTCCCTCACTCCTCCTATCTACCTATCTCTCTATCTCACTATCTATCTCCCTCACTCACCACCTCCTCCTATCTACCTATTTCTCTATCTCTCCCCCCTTCCCGCCACCCCCACTGTTACCTATCTTCCTATCCTCTCACTCTACCTCTCACCCTCACCCACCTCTACAACCCCCCTCCCCTATCTTCCCAACCCTACTCCTATCTCTCTCCTTAATCTCCTAAACTTCCTAACACTCACCCCCTCCACCCTTAAACCCCCCTCCCCCAGCTCTTCTCACACTACCTGTCCCCCCTCCCTCCTGCTTTCCCGCCACGACCTCCTGCACGCCCAGCTGACCCCTCCCCCCTCCCTCTTATGGCGCCCGCTGCGCGACTGCGCAGCGGGCGCGCCGGAGGCACGCCAGAGGCAAGCCTGTCTGCGCCCGTCCGCGCCTGGCCCGCGCCTAGCGCCACGACCCCTGGTCCCCAGCTCTCCCAAACCCCACTGCTCTGCTATGACCCCACCACCCTCCACGCCCTCAACCCAGGGCGCTCCAACACCTGCTTCCAAGCTCACCCCAAACGCACCCATGGACCCTTCGCCTGCAACTCCTGCAAACGCATCTTCCACCACGCAACTACCACGACCACCAGCCCACGCGCCATCAACCACCTCAAGTGCATCCTGGTCAACGCTCGATCTGTCCACAAGCACGCCGTTGAACTCTGGGACCTCCTGGACTCCACAGCACCGGACGTGGCCTTCATCACGGAGACCTGGATGAACGCCTCTTCGGCCCCAGACATCGCCACTGCCATCCCCGAAGGCTACAAGATTTCCAGAAAAGACCGCACCAACCAAGTAGGAGGAGGTATCGCCATCGTCTTCAAAGACTCCATCAGCGTCACCACCTCCACCGAAGACACCCCACTCGCCGCTGAACACCTGCATTTCCAGATTCGCACCGACCCCAGGACCGCGCGCCCCTTTCAGCGACTCCATCGCCGACTTCGTCTCCCCGCACGCCCTCGCCTCACCGGACTACATCCTCCTAGGCGACCTCAACTTCCATCTGGAACAAAACAATGACCCCAACACCACCGCCCTGCTCGACAACCTCGCCAACCTCGGCCTCAAGCAACTGGTGAACACCGCCACCCACATCGCCGGACACACGCTTGACCCTATCTTCTCCGCCAGCAAACACGTCTTCTTCAGCCACACCTCCGCTGTACACTTGAACAACCACAGCTGTGTACATTTCACATTCCGACGCGAGACCCGCCACCTCCGCACTCAACCCATCCCTCGTCGACAGTGGAAAAAAATCCCCGAAGAGCAACTCTTCTCCGCACTCGCCGTCAACCAACCTACCCTCACCACCGACCCCAACGTCGCAGCCCTCAGCCTCTCGAACTGGATCTCCAACTGCGCAGACAACCTTGCTCCCCACAGACGCACGCATCAACAGGCCACCACCAAAAAACCTCTCTGGTTCTCTGACACCCTCAAAGAATCGAAGAAAACATGTCACGCCCTCGAGAAGGCCTGGCGCAAGGACCACACCGCCGACAACATGACTGCCCTCAAAAACGCAACCCGCGAACACCACCACCTGATCTGCGCAGCCAAAAGGAACTTTTTCACCGACAGACTGGACAAAAACAGCCACAACAGCAGAGAACTTTTCAGCATCGTCAAAGAGTTCTCCAACCCCAACGCCAATGCCGTCACGCCCTCACAAGACTTGTGCAACTCCCTCGCCACCTTCTTCCATCGCAAGATCAGCGACCTCCACGACAGCTTCGGACACCAGACCCAACCAAGCATCACCGAACCCACACCCCCGGCCATCACCCTCAACGACTGGACCCACATCAACACTGAAGAAACCAAAACCACCATGAACTCTATCCACTCCGGCGCCCCATTGGACCCCTGCCCTCACTTCATCTTCAATAAAGCCGACGACATCATCGCCCCGCACCTCCAGGCCGTCATCAACTCTTCTTTTTCTTCTGCTACCTTCCCCGAAAGCTGGAAACACGCCGAAGTCAACGCCCTACTAAAGAAACCTACGGCTGACCCTAGCGACCTGAAAAACTTCTGCCCCATCTCGCTCCTCCCCTTCCCTGCCAAGGTAATAGAGGAGACCGTCAACAAACAGCTTACCACCTTCCTGGAAGACAACAACCTGCTCGACCCTTCACAAACCGGATTCCGAACCAACCACAGCACTGAAACCGCCCTCATCTCAGTCACAGACGACATCAGAACCCTGATGGACAACGGTGAATCAGTCGCCCTCATCCTCCTCGACCTCTCGGCTGCCTTCGACACCATCTGTAACCGCACCCTAATAACCCGCCTCCGCTCCACCGGGATACAAGGCCAGGCCCTGGACTGGATTGCCTCCTTCCTCTCAAACCGATCTCAAAGAGTTTACCTCCCCCCGTTTCGCTGAGACCCCACCGAGATCATCTGCGGTGTACCTCAAGGCTCATCGCTCAGCCCGACACTCTTCAATTTCTACATGAGCCCCCTCGCCGACATCGTACGCAAGCACGACATCATCATCACCTCCTATGCCGACGACACCCAACTTATACTCTCCCTCACCAAGGACTACGCCAGTGCCAAGACCAACCTACAAGAGGACATGAAGGACGTCGCAGATTGGATGAGGCTCAGCCGCCTAAAGCTGAACTCGGACAAAACGGAAGTCCTCATCCTCGGCATCACCCCGTCCGCTTGGGACGACTCCTGATGGCCCACGGCCCTCCGCACCGCACCGACCCCCTCAGACCACGCCCGCAACCTCGGCTTCATATTGGACCCTCTTCTCACCATGACCAAGCAAGTCAACGACGTGTCCTCAGCCTGCTTCCTCACCCTCCGCATGCTCCGCAAGATCTTCCGCTGGATCCCTGCCGACACTAGAAAAACCGTGACCCACGCCCTCATCACGAGCCGTCTGGACTACGGCAACACCCTCTATGCTGGGACCACCGCTAAACTCCCAAAACGCCTGCAACGTATTCAAAATGCCTCGGCCCGCCTCGGCCCGCCTCATCCTCGACGTACCCCGCAACAGCCACATGTCCGCACACCTGAGACACCTGCATTGGCTCCCAGTCAGCAAAAGGATCACCTTCCGACTTCTCACCCATGCACACAAAGCCCTCCACAACAAGGGACCGGAATACCTCAACCGTCGCCTCAGCTTCTACGCCCCCACCCATCTCCTCCGTTCCTCTGGCCTCGCGCTCGCTGCCGTCCCTCGCATCCGCCGCTCCACGGCGGGTGGGAGGTCCTTTTCCTTCCTGGCAGCCAAGACCTGGACCTTCCCCACCAGCCTCAGGACCACCCAGGACCACTCCGCATTCCAGAGACTCCTCAAAACCTGGCTTTTCGAGCAGCAGTATCCCCCCCTTCCCCCTAGCGCCTTGAGACCTGCACGGGTGAGTAGTGCGCTTTATAAATGTTAATGATTTGATTTGATCCTGCCAAGGACAGAGGTAGTGGATGTGAATCGCCACTGGTTCTGGAGGAGGCTTTGTGCCCAGAGTGCTTCATCCTGCCAAGGACAGAGGTAGTGGATGTGAATCTCCACTGGTTCTGGAGGGGGCATTGTACCCAGAGTGCTTCATTCTGCCAAGGACAGAGGTAGTGGATGTGAATCTCCACTGGTTCTGGAGGGGGCTTTGTGCCCAGAGTGCTTCATCCTGATCGTGACGGACTCAGTAGCGTCAGTGCCCTTGGCGCTCATGGGCCAGCGGTGCTTGTTGCGGCGGTGCCCTGTTCAGCGGTGTTTGTTGCGGCGGTGCTCTGTTCAGCAGTGCTTGTGGCGGCGGTGTCCTGTTCAGCGGTGCTTGTGGCGGAGGGGTCCTTTGCAGTGACTCAGCTGCTGGCGGTCCTGTCTGGCCCAGCGGGGCTGGTGCTGGCGGTCCTGTCTGGCCCAACGGGGCTGGTGCTGGCGGTCTTTCATGGCCCAGCGGGGCTGGTGCTGGCGGTCCTTCATGGCCCAGCGGGGCTGGTGCTGGCGGTCCTTCATGGCTCAGCGGGGCTGGTGCTGGCGGTCCTGTCCTGGGCAGCAGGGCTGGTGCTGGCGGTGGCCTCCTGGGCAGCAGGGCTGGTGCTGGCGGTGGCCTCCTGGGCAGCAGGGAAGATGGCGGTGGCCTCCTGAGCAGCGGGCTGGTGCTGGCGGTGGCCTCCTGGGCAGCGGGGATGATGACGGTCTTCTCCACCGTGCTGCTCTTCCCAGACTTGCTGACTTTCTTGTGGGCCTTCCCCACCTTGGAAGGTGTTGCATCTGACTCCACACTCCCACCTGTACCCTTGGGAGAGGCTTTGGTGGCTGGAGTCTTCCCCCTCTCCCGTCGGGCACTGGCCAACTTTTGTTGCTTGACAGGTGGGGGACTGTCCGTGCTGTGGCTCCGTGCCACACTGGCTGCCCTGGTGGCCGGTGCACTCCATATTCCGGTGACTACAGGCACCACTGGTCCCGGAGATGTTGTGGCTGAGGTGCTAGGTTGGGACCTGGAGAGTTGGGCCCTAGGAGACGGACGGGGTGGGGGAGGTGAGGGAAAGAGGTCAAGGTTGGCCAGGAAAAGTTTCTTGGGAACACTGGGATGGGTAGCTGGAGGGGGTTTGGGAGTGGAGGAAGAGGTTGTGGTTGTAGGAGGTGTTCGTTTAGTGACTTTGGGTGAAGGTGCATGCGCTGGAGGCTGTCGTGAGGTGGATGGCTGTTGGGTGGGTGTGTGCCTGCATTTATGTATCTTGGGAGGGGGCGTCACAGACACACTGGGAGAGGACACAGGGGACGTGTGAATGGTAGTAGGGGTGGTGACTGCACATGAGCGGGTTGTGGTGGTGTGTGTGCTGGTGATGGAAGTAGTGGCTGTAGATGTAGTGCACGCAGGTGTGAGTGGAGACGAGACTGGGAGGGAGGAGGGAGACGAGGAGGAGGGAGACACAGTGGAGGCAGTGTATGTTGGTGTGTCTGCATGTGTGTGATGCTTACGTGAGTGCCTGTGGGATGTGTAGTGCTTATGTTTGCCTGAGCTTCCCTTGTGTGTTGAGGTGTGTGCATGCTGGTCTGAAGGTATGCTTGGGATAGGCTGAGGTAGAGGGGATTGGGTATGGGTGGAGGAAGTTGGAGGGGGGAGGCAAGACACAGGGACAATGGCTGCCATCAGTGCTGAGGCCAGAGTCTGAAAAGCTTGCTGAAGGGCCGCCTGACCAGAATTAATGCCCTCTAGGAATGCATTTGTTTGTCGCAACTGCCTTTCTACACCTTGGATGGCATTCAAAATGGTAGACTGCCCAACAGTGAGGGACCTGAGGAGGTCAATGGCCTCCTCACTGAGGGCAGCAGGGGTGACTGGGGCAGGGCCTGAGGTGCCTGGGGCGAAGGTGATGCCCACCCTCCTGGGTGAGCAGGCACGGGGCAAAGGCTGAGGGGCTGCTGGGAGGGCGGTGCTGGTAGGGGGGGTGGCGGCTGTACCTGTAGATGCGGGGGGCACAGATGTTGCCGCCACCACAAGGGAGCTCCCATCAGAGGACGAGTCCGTGTCACTGGTGTCAGCTCCTGTCCCCGCCGTGGAGCTCCCCTCGCCCTCCGTCCCACTGGTGAACTTCGACTCCATAGTCTCGCCCTCCAGGGCCATGTGGGATGCAGCTCCCTCCTGCTCGGGTGCCACTGCTCCTCAGCCTGATGATGCTAATGCACACAAGAACAGGGAGACCACAAAAACGAGGGGGACGACAGAAGAAAGACATGTTGAGTCCATGCATTACCGCTACCGTTGGCGGACACGACAGACACAGAAGCCCCCTGCACTACGCCGCGCACTTGGGCTCCACTGTTCAATCACTGGGACATGGCCTACAAGGTTATGGCTGACATCTGCACACATGGATGACACAGGAGCCTGACTAGGTGAACTTGGCACTGTACACAGGTGGGGTGGGGTGCCACAGGGTCTGCCAGAACAAGGGGACCTAACCAGCACACTTGTCCTGGCCTAGAGAAACCCACAGCCCACCTCCCCCACCCAGACACCTCGACTGCACGCAAAATCAGCAGAATGAGAGTGTACTCACCCCCTTGTGGCTGCTGTGATGCCCTCAAGCACCCATCCAACTCCGGGTACCCCACCGCCAGGATCCTGAACATCAGGGGGGTCATGGTGCGACGGGCACCCCTCCCACGTTGGGAGGCCATCCCCAGATGGGCCTCCACTGTCTTCTTGCTCCAGCGGCAAATTTCCTCACATCTCTCACGGCAGTGGGTGCTCCGTCTGTGGTGGACACCCAGGGTCCGGACTTCCTTGGCGATGGCACGCCAAATATCCTTTTTCTGGTGGGTGCTGACCTACATGAATTGTTCAGGGGGAAAAGAAAAGTTATTACCAACTGCACCATCACAGTATTTGGCCCCCATCCCTACCCTTGCCATGTGGCACATGCACTCACCGTCATTTCATGCATGCCTCAATCTCCCTTCCCCCATCTTTCATCCACCCCACTCCACACAGGCATAGCCCATACAGCATGCTCCCAGTGTACTTACCTGTTTGTCTGGAGGACCGTAAAGTAGCGTGTACTGGGGGAGGACCCCATCCATGAGTTTCTCCAACTCCTCCGATGTGAAAGCAGGAGCCCTTTCCCCAGACGCACGAGCCTTTGTCTCTTCCAGACTGAGGTCACAGCAGCAATTGCAGTGTAGGTCTTCTCCTGTCGAAGATCAGGTATCGAGTTATTGAACAGATAAAAAATGGCGGTCACGTCCGTGGCGGTGCGTACCGTCACCGCCGGTGTACATCGTCATTGGCTCCTGGGACCCATAGGGTCCAATGTTAACCAATGCAGAATTGCGCTGCGGTCTTCGACCGCCTACCGCGACGGTGTACAACGCCAGCTCAGTTACATCACATCCCATTGTCCCACTTTACAGGTCAGACAGCCGCCATTTCAGGGGCTCACATGGCTTAATTTTTAACTGCGTCACACATACCTAGGCCTTGCCTCAACACTCATACAGGCCAAATTTCGGATTATGATTCGTGTTCTGTGTAAGCTGTGGGTACGTACCTCTGAGTTGGTTGACTCTGTGCTCGCTGTTGTCCTTCATAGGCACCGTCCGCTGGGACATGTGTGGAGATGGCGGCATCCTCCGGTGTACAGACCACTGGTGGACCTGTCGACAATGGAGGAAAGACATGTGATCATCACCTGCAGGCTTGATTGTGCCAGAATCCTGGAACTGTGTACACAGATGGAGCCAGACCTGATGTCAGCTATCCGCCATCCCACAGGAATCCCCCCTCAAGTGCTCAGTACTCCAGTACTCCATTTCCTTGCAAGTGGGTCACTTCAAACAACAGTGGCCATAGCATCAGGGATGCCCCAGCCTATGTTTTCCAACGTGTTGTCCACCGTGTTGTCTGCCCTGCTGAAACACATACGGAGCTACATCGTTTTCCCTCAGGTGGAGGATTTGCCTTCAGTGAAAGGTGACTTCTATGCCCTGGGACATATCCCCAACATCATAGGTGCCATTGATGGGACACATGTGGCTTTGGTACCCCCCGCAGGAGTGAACAGGTGTACAGAAACCGGAAGAGTTATCATTCCATGAATGTGCAGATGGTGTGTTTGGCAGACCAGTACATCTCCGATGTGAATGCCAAATTCCCTGGCTCAGTGCATGACGGTTACATCCTGCGGAATAGCAGCATCCCTTATGTGATGGGGCAACTCCAGAGGCACCGTTTGTGGCTATTAGGTGAGCACCTGGAAGCAAGTCAATGGGAATGGTTGTCTGGTTCTGGGGATATCCCTACAGGTTAGTGTGTGTCTAACAGTTGTCCCTCGCCATTTGCAGGTGACTCTGGTTACCCCAACCTGTCATGGCTACTGACCCCAGTAAGGAATCCCAGGACAAGGGCAGAGGAACGCTACAATGAATCCCATGGGCGAACTCAGCAGATAATAGAGCGGGCCTTCGGCCTCCTGAAGGCCAGGTTCAGGTGCCTCCATATGACAGGTGGATCCCTATTCTACTCACCAAAGAAGGTGTGCCAGATCATCGTGGCCTGCTGTATGCTTCACAACTTAGCTTTGCGACAACAGGTGCCTTTTCTGCAGGAGGATGGTCCAGATGGCGGTGTTGTTGCAGCTGTGGAGCCTGTGGACAGTGAAGACGAGGAAGCAGAAGAAGAGGACATCGACAACAGGACCTCTGTGATCCTGCAATACTCCCAGTGAGACACAGGTAGGAATACAAACCTGCCTACTACATGTACTTTAACACTACTACCTCTCTACTGTCTGTCGTTTTCACCCAGTGTATGGTCACTGAGTTGTCACTTTTCCTTACGATTTCACAGATGTGGGTCCCACTGTGTGACATCTGCTGTATTTCCTCATGGACTAGAGCTGTGTGACATAGGTATGTTGACATTACATTTGAAAGAGCATTTTGACACTGTAATTGCTAATACACTATTTCAAAATCACAGACTGAACACAGATTGTTTTGTGCTTCAAGGTTGTTTATTTAAGTGCTCAATATTGGAGGGGGTTGTAAAATGGTGAGGGGTGATGGTGGAGGAATGTCCATGGCAGAGTCCAGTCTATTAGTCTCACAGGTGCATTGCCCAAATGAGCATAGGAAGTGGAGCTGGGGCAGTTTGAGGATGGACAGGGTGACAAAGTGGGACAGAAGGATGACATTCAGGGTGGTGTCATTTCTTGGCGGGGGTCTTGGCATCATTCTCTGTCTTTGTCCTGGATCTCAGGGTCCGTTTGTGGGGTGGTTCTCCCTCTGCAGGGGGTGGGGTGCTGGTGTGGTGGTCCTGTGGCGGTGCCTCCTGTCCACTAGCGCCGGCAGAGGTGGTGGGCAGTTCATTGTCCAGGCTAGTGTCAGGGGGCCCTTGTTGTGCCACAGTGTCCCTCCTGGTGTTGATACTTCCTTCAGCACCCCTACGATGGTGCCCAGGGTGGAATTGATGGATCTGAGTTTCTCCCTGAAGCCCAAATACTGTTCCTCCTGCAGGCGCTGGGTCTCCTGAAACTTGGCCAGTACCGTTGCCATCGTCTCCTGGGAGTGGTGGTAGGCTCCCATGATGTTGGATAGGGCCTCGTGGAGAGTGGGTTCCCTTGGCCTGTCCTCCCCCTGTCGCACAGCAGCCCTCCCAATTCCCCTGTTTCGCTGGGCCTCTGTCCCCTGAACGGTGTGCCCACTACCACTGCCCCCAGGTCCCTGTTGTTGTTGGGGTGGTGGGTTAGCCTGGGTTCCCTGTAGTGATTGACACACTGCTGATTGACGTGTCCTGGGGACAGAGGTATGGGCCTGCTGGGTGGGTGCTGTGCTGGTGTTTCCAGAGGGGGAAAGCTCTGTGGTGACCTGTGACTGTGTGAGGGGAACCGACTGGTCCCGAGGTCCCCGATGGTCCGGGCTGGTCATCTAGATCCAGTTGGACAGAGTTGCTGTCATCACTGTGAGCCTCTTCTGTTGGTGGTGTGGACATGTGTGGACCCTCCTGTCCGGTGACGTTGGGTAGGGGTCCTGCAGGGGTATAAAAGGATGTTTATTACATCTGTGTGTGCTATGGTGTGCAATAGGTGGGTGTCAGTGTACCCCAGTGCTTGCATTCCTGTGTGGGACCTTGTGTGATGGTGGTTTAGGGGAGTATATGGGTATGTGCAGTGGCCATGCATTGGTGATGGGTGTCCATGCTTTGTTGTTGCATGCAGGGCTTGGTGTTGGGATGTGTGGTTTGTGATATTGGGACATTTGTGAGGAGTTGGAGTGATGGGGTGAGGGCGAGGGTGGGGGTATGTGATAGCATGCAGGTAGGGTGGGGGATGTAATAGTTAAGATTTGACTTACCAGAGTCCATTCCTCCATCTACTCCTGCGAGGCCCTCAGGATGCAGAATCGCCAAGACTTGCTCCTCCCATGTTGTTAGTTGAGGGGGAGGAGGTGGGGGTCCGCCGCCAGTCCGCTGAACCGCAAGGTGGTGTCTTAAGACTACGGAACGCACCTTCCCCCGTAGGTCGTTCCACCTCTTCCTGATGTCATCCCTATTTCTTGGGTGCTGTCCCACTGCGTTGACCCTGTCCACTATTCTTCGCCATAGCTCCATTTTCCTAGCTAAGGAGGTGTGCTGCACCTGTGCTCCGAATAGCTGTGGCTCTACCCGGACGATTTCCTCCACCATGACCCTGAGCTCCTCCTCAGAGAACCTGGGGTGTCTTTGCCGTGCCATGGGGCGGGTGTGGGTGATGTGTGGGGTGGTGTCTGTAGTGATAAGTGGGGTGATATGTAGTGGTGTGTTGTGTGAGGTGCGTAGAAGTTCTGTGGGTGATGGTATTGTGTGCCTGTGGATGCTTGGTAGTTGTTTGTGGTGTCTCTCTCTGGCCTTCTCTCAGTGATTCTGGTCGTAGGGGTTTGTGGGTGTGTGTTTTACATTGTATTGTGTGTGTGGGAGTAATGTATGTATGTGTATCAGGTGTGTGTATTTCGATTTGTCCAATGTGGCTGTGTTTTGTAAATGTGTGTGTATTTTGAGCGCGGCGGTGTGTACCGCCAATGGAATACCCCGGTTGAAAGACCGCCGCGTGGATTCGTGGGTCGTGATAGTATGGGCGTATTTCTGTTGGCGTAACGGTGGAGGTTTTGTTTTTGCCAGTTTATCACTGACCTTTGGTGTGGCGGACTTGTGTGGGTGTCTGAATTTTGGCGGATTCTGAGCTGTGGGTCATAATAGCTGTGGCGGATTTCCGCGGCCGCGGCGGTGTGTTGGCGGTCTTCTGCACGGCAGTAAGCGGCTTTTACCGCCAATGTTGTAATGAGGGCCTAAAACTCCCCCATCTCACCACATGTGTTACTTACATCCCTTCGCCTGAACTGCTCTTTTTTTCTTCCCTTTCCAATCCCTACCTATCAGTCCCTCATTCTACCCTGCCCTCTCTCCAATCTCTTCCCTGTTCTTTAGGCTCTCATTCGCTGCCCCCTTAATCCTATCATTTCCCCTGACTATTATGCACTCAGACAGATTGACCTTCAGTTGCATGGACCATGCTTCCCTGTGACTTTCTGGGTACACTCAGCCTCCTGTGGCATTGCTAGTCCTCTTCCTCCTCTCCTTGCCAACCCGATCTAACCATCCTGCCACATAATACTTGAGATCAGGGGAACTCTCATACCTAATTCTGCCAGTACGCCTCTCACGAGAGGTCCGCTTTGAGCTCTGATTGCTACTTCTGCTCCTACCTACCTGGAGAGCCTGCCATTCCCCACTGGTCCAACAGCATCTTCCTGCTCACATGCACTGCGCCAACAGGCTTACCTGCTTTGCTCCAAGGTGCTCTTTGCCACAATCCTCTGCACCACATCAGCCTGCTTGCACGCAACTTCTTAGCCTAAAACCAAAGACCAAGAGGCAAGAAGGCACATACTGTTGGTGGCACTTCTCCTGCAAGAGGCCTATATGTTCAGCCTCCTGCCGCTCCAGAACCATCCTCCTTTGAACCTTGGCATCACAGGTCGACTCTCCTCACATCACTGGTGATCCTCAGCTATACTGCCACCTTTCAAGGCAAGCCACCCACCCCCCCCAGCTCCTAATCACCCCCATTGCTGTTACCAAGACTTCTATTTTGCCTGTCCCATCCATCCCCTACTTCAACCCACTAAGCTTCCCAAGCCCCAAAGGCAGTAAGATGTGAGGAGACAGGTGAACGGCAGAAACAGGGCTGGACTGGCCATAGCAGGTATCGGGCATTTCTTCAGGAGGCTGGAGGTGTGAGTGTTGTTTTGTTACTTTGGGTGGGTTTTGGTGGTCCTGCAATCTCGCCCCCAGTAACAAAGGCAGCAAACCAGCATAATCCAGCCTCTGGGCAAGGGCTTGTCTGCCAAAATTGCCCGGGCTCAGGGTACAAGTCCTAAAAAACAGAGGTAGGGCACTAACCAAGTTAGGCAATATGAAAGTGATATCATAGTGCATGACATCACAACATCATAGGAAGTGACATCAATTTACACTTTTTTTTAAACTCTGCCACAAAGAAGTTGGCAGCATGGAGAAACATAGCAGTAAATCGATTCTGATTAATTGTTTGCAAAGTCTGCACTTTAAAACATTTTATGGGGTTAAGGCATCTGCTGCAGAGATCTATGTGTGCCCAGTAAATCCCAGGGAACACTAATAATGGAAATATAACTTTGGAGGTGTAAGGCTGTTGCTGGAGATACCTGCATTTTCTCTAGTAACAGTTTTGAATCAAATTAGCGTAGAGGGTTACTGTGAACGTTGAGAAGCATCTGCGGATGTTGGATTTTTATTTTATGTCACTAGGTAAGTTAGTTACTGCCTTTACATCCTTTTGGTAAAGACATACTTGTGATACTTGCAGTTTGTAAACTGTAATCTTTCTAATATAGCACAGCCAGCTAGGAAGGAAATGCGAGTCCTATATATTGTAACCCTCACTGTCTTATGTAACACATCTTGTACATTGATTTACACATTAATATGATCTATTGTCAACATATAATGTGTACGTCTGATGTAAAGCGCTCTCACACCCTACATTGGGATGAGTAGCGCTGTAAAAGAAATAAAACAAACTAGTGGTATTTAAATTATTATTTGCGTAAATACTCGAACAGACCAACACATCTAACATTCATAGAATGCATGCATATCTCTTACATATGAGGATTAAAAAGCATGAGTCTCTTAAATATTTGTGAAGAGATAACAAGCTGTGCGCCTTGGTTTTCCTTCCCTTGCTTTTGCATCTAGGTGTAACGATCAGATAGATCCCAGTCAAGATAGTGGAACAAAGGGAGGGCTGATGGCCCCTTAAATTCTTCCTTTGTATGGGCCCAGTGGAAGTCTGAAACATGAAAGCCCCTTTGCTGCCTGCACCTTGCTGATCCAAATAAGAGCAGACAAGATGCAGGCGCTGCTGAATATGCCGCGTGTCTGAAAATTACACCAGGATATGTTCAGCAAATTTCAGTGGGGCCCACTTCTTGCAGGGTGGATGCCGTGTACCCGCGTGTACCCCCGATTTGTGCCCTGCCAGGGCTGCTTTGGGTTCCTAGTCCGGCTCTGGGCAGAAAGAGGTTACTCTGTGCACCAGACCAAACTCCCAGGAACTCCCCAGCCAATCCGATCCGAGGTCGCAACCATTAAATTGCATCACCCACTGCAAATGCTACAAAGGTGACAACGGCTGTCCCAACTCCTGCAAGTTCCCCTTCGTGTATGAGACTGGCAAGTGCCAGTTTCCAGCCCCGCGGTTGTCCTCATTCACATTAAACAATAGTTGACGATACCATTAGGCTCATGGCGGGGGAGACAGGCATGGATTGGCGACGCATTGTTGGACCGTACCACCTAGGTTCCAACAAAACATACGGGTCACTTGCAGATGTCCCACTGACAGCCTCAACACCAATGTATAGGGCGTGTGAGGTCAGATACAGAGCTCAGTCTAAGTCCCCTACTTCTGCCCTGTACTTTTAATTAGCTTAAAAATTATTTCTCGCCTAGGAGACCCAGACTGAACAGAAGCTGCATTATTCATTCACAAGCAGAGGCTGCGAGAGTACAAACGTTCGCAGTGGGATGGTGGCGATATTTTATGGATGAGGGTTCAAAAAAACAAACTTAAAACTAGCAAGCCACTCAGAGGCAGATCTTTTATTATTATTTTGTCGAGAGAATGACATACAATAATTTACTAAACAAAGACTGTTTTTATAACTACAAGCTTTTGTGTCTTCTGGGAGTATGCCTTAAATCCATTTTGTGTCGCTCATTATCTGTGCTGCTTTGTACAGCACCGAACCCGCAGCTGGAAAGTTGTTTTCGTTTTCTAAAGTTTAGGAGAAATAGATTTTCTCTGCACTGGGTTCAGCTGGTATTCAACCAAGCTGCTCGCAGGCTCTTCTCCGTCGCTTTTATTTGCTCGCTGGGATGCCAAGTGACCCTTGTTTAGTTGAACACGCCAGCCCGGTTTGGCTCTCATGTCTGTTTTCTGGCCCCAGGCTATCAGCTTCGCGCCGGTGGCCCTGGGCGGGAGTTTTCTGCAAACCCTGCTCAATGAAACACAGACCGTCGGTGCAGCAGGACCTGGAAGGCAGCAGGGGAATCGCTGTTTATCTTGCTTCATAATCTCTCCTGCACATAACAACCGGGGGGCGGGATTAAAATGGTGGGCGGTCTCTAAAAGGGGCGTGGCCGAAGAAGTATGACAGGCATACGTTCCAAGAGACTTGGCCTACGTAATGAAGACGTGGCTTGAAGCACATAATCTAGATCTTGTGCTTCTCACTGAGTACCACCATCTGATCACTATTTTGGCGCTTCTATAGTCTTTCTGTTGTTGCTGCTACACATCACACAAAAAAGGACACGGTGCTTAAATCAAGACAGACCTATTGATTTTGTCAAGGGTTAGTAGTAGTGTCAGACAAATGAGAAACAACAATAAATCTTTTGTGAATTATTAGTACTAAAAAACTTTACATTTGGAAATATGGGAGTGAATTAACGTTGGCAAGGTATGTGAAGAGGGTAGCAGGCTTCAGAGTGTCTCAAGCCCTCACGTTCACCCCTTCACAACATCTTACAGTCTCTCTCTGTTAGACACACACTTTTTATTGTCTGGATCAATTTCGCAGATGTGGTTAGACAATAATGTGAGCATCATTAGAGAAAGGCTTTGACGCCGTGCTCTTGTTGGGAGCCAGGAGTACATTTTTTTGATTGGGTAAACGTTTTGTGCTTCCACTAAAAAGTACTAGCCCTCCACACAGCTGTGATCATTTTGCTTGTTTATCCAACTGCCTGAGTGTTGGACCTGGCTTTTTGACAGGGACATCCCCAAACTTTTTGCCTCCTTCCTCCTATTTTTTCTGACCTGTTGTTGTTGGCTTTTGACCTCTGGGCACTTTACCACTGCTAACCAGTGCTAAAGTGCATATGCTCTCTGTGTAAATTGTACTACTGATTGGTTTATCCATGATTGACTATTTAATTTACTTGTAAGTCCCTGGTAGAGGGCACTACATGTGCCTAGGGCAGGTAGATTAAATGCTACTAGTGGGCCTGCAGCACTGGTTGTGCCACCCACCTCAGTAGCCCCTTAACCTTGTCTCAGGCCTGCCATTGCAAGGCCTGTGTGTGCAGTTTCACTGCCACTTCGACTTGGCATTTAAAGGTATTGCCAAGCCTAGAACTCCCCTTTTTCTATACATAAGTCACCCCTAATGTGTGCCCTAGGTAACCCCTAGAGCAGGGTGCTGTGTGGGTAAAAGGCAGGACATGTACTTGTGTGGTTATATGTCCTGGTAGTGTAAAACTCCTAAATTCGTTTTCACACTACTGTGAGGCCTGCTCCCTTCATTGGCTAACATTGGGGCTGCTCTCATACATTGTTGAAGTGGCAGCTGCTGATCTGAAAGGAGCAGGAAGGTCATATTTAGTATGGCCAGAATGGTAATATAAAATCCTGCTGAATGGTGAAGTCGGATTTAATATTACTATTCTAGAAATGCCACTTTTAGAAAGTGAGCATTTCTTTGCTCTAAAATCTTGTTGTGCCCTTCAATCCACGTCTGGCTAGGTTTCGTTGACAGCTCCTTGTGCATTCACTCAGACACACCCCAAACACAGGGTACTCAGCCTCACTTGCATACATCTGCATTTTGAATGGGTCTTCCTGGGCTGGGAGGGTGGAGGGCCTGCCCTCACACAAAGGACTGCCACACCCCCTACTGGGACTCTGGCAGACAGGATTGAGCTGAAAGGGGGCTTGGTGCATTTCTTAGAGACTCTTTGAAGTCACCCCCACTTCAAAGGCACAACTTAGTATAAAACAGGGCCTCTGCCCTACCTCATCAGACACTTGCTGGAGAAGAAACCTGAACCAGAAACTACATCCTGCCAAGAAGAACTGCCTGGATGCTCAAAGGACTCACCTGTCTGCTTTCTACAAAGGACTGCTGCCTTGCTGTTGCCCTGCTGCCTTGCTGAACTCTTGTCTGGCTGTGAAAGTGCTCTCCAAGGGCTTGGATAGAGCTTGCCTCCTGTTCCTTGAAGTCTCAGGACCAAAAAGACTTCTCTCTTCCTCTTGGACGCTCCGTGCGCCGAACTTTTCGACGCACAGCTTGTTCCGCGGCAAGAAAAACGCCGCACACCGACGCTGATCAACACTACGTCTTCGGGACGACCGAAACTTTGACGCACGGCCTCGCAAGGACAACGCCGCCCGACTTTCCAGGAGAAATCGACGCAACGCCTGCCGTGAGATCAAAACTTTGACGCACGGCCTCGCAAGGACAACGCCGCCCGACTCCGCCGGAGAAATCGACGCGACGCCTGCCGTAAGATCGAAACTTCGACGCGCAGCCCCGCAGAACGATGCGCAGCCGGAAAACAAGCAGGAAAATCCACGCACAGACCCGGGACATCTGGTACTCCCCCGCAAACCACAGTAAGAGACTGTCCGCGCACCGGAAAACGACGCCCGACTCCCCGCGTGGAAAATAACAACGCAAGTGCATGTGTGCTGAGGAGAAATCGACACACACACCAGTTTTCAACGCACCTCTTCTCCTATGGCCCTCTGAGGGATTTTCCACCAGAAACCAGGTACTTTGTGTTTGAAAGAGACTTTGTTTACTTTCTAAAGACTTAAGACACTTTCTATCACTTTTCAGTGATATCTTTACAAATTCATATTGAAACTTTGATCGTTTTGACCTGAAGATACCCAGATAAATATTATATATTTTTCTAAATACTGTGTGGTGTATTTTTGTGGTGTTATGCTATGGTGTTGTATGATTTATTGCACAAATGCTTTACACATTGCCTTCTAAGTTAAGCCTGCCTGCTCGTGCCAAGCTACAGGAGGGTGAGCACAGGCTGATTTTGGATTGTGTGTGACTTACCCTGACTAGAGTGAGGGTTCTTGCTTGGACAGAGGGCAACCTGACTGCCAACCAAAAACCCAATTTCTAACACTGAGCTTGAGCTTTCAGGGACATATATATGACATTGCAATGCTATAAAAGTGTGTTAGATAACTAGATCATTTATGATGTTTGTCTTTCTCTAGCAGCAGCAGAGATGGGGAGAGCAGCCACCAAGAACATATATCATTCTATATGCTGTTGATTTTGCTGTGTTTTATTGCATTTGGGTCAGAGGGTGACTCCAAGAATAAGTCAGTGGATGGATGACTGGATGTCTGGGTGTAAAGATGAGTGCCAGAGTACATGTATGATGACTTGTTGAGTGCCTAATCCTATCGGCCACAGAAGGGGCACTTTCATTCATACATTAGACCTATTGGCATTGCCAATGCTTGTTCTCTCTTCATGCTTCTGAAAGCTTCCATCTGGATATGTTGCAAGTCATCTGTTTCTTTTACAGCATCCTCTTTTCATTCTCTCTTTCTGCTCCTACTTCCTTGTATATCCTCCTCTTCACCTTCTCTTCACCACCTCCTCACACATTGACCTACTGTATAACCACTACATTTTCCTTTACTTTTGCCCTGATAACATTTGGACAGCTAGGTTCCTCCTTCACAGGCTTTCCCATAGAACCACAACAACTACTGGAACACGTGACAATTGCTCTGTGCGCTCTACAAAGAGACTATTGACTGGATGAGCACGTATTCTGCATACCTTTATGGCTTCCTGACAGAAACTGTGAGAAGCTCACACAGCTTTCAGCCTCAACTTCAAAGCTCTCAGTGCTGCCCATTATAAACACCCACTCACAACCTCAACTCTCCCAGACACTGAGAGGTGACTCACTTCATAGCATGGTATACACAAGTCATATGTTGCACAAAAAAACTAGAGAAGCATAAAATTCTGAAAATGCCAATATACTGTGTAAGTAAAGCACATGGAATATAAATACAGAGGCCCTCATTTTGACCCTGGCGGTGTTGCACCGCCAGGGCCAACGGGGGCGGGAGCACCGCCGACAGGCCGGCGGTGCTCCCTTGGGCATTCCGACCGCGGCGGTAACACCGCGGTCGGACTGGGAAAACTGGCGGTCTCCCGCCAGTTTCCCGCTGCCCAAACGAATCCTCCAAGGCGGCGCAGCATGCTGCGCTGCCTTGGGGATTCTGACACCCCCTACCGCCATCCTGTTCCTGGCGGTTCGCCCGCCAGGAACAGGATGGCGGTAGGGGGTGTCGCGGGGCCCCCGTAAGAGGGCCCCAAATAGTATTTCACTGTCTGCTTAGCAGACAGTGAAATACGCGACGGGTGCAACTGCGTCATCGTGGGAAGGGATTTTTCCCCTGGGCTGGCGGGCGGCCTTTTGGCGGCCGCCCGCCAGCCCAGGGGAAAAGTCAAAATACCCGCCGCGGTCTTGCGACCGCGGTACGTTATTTTGACGGCCGGACTTTGGCCGGCGGCCTCCGCCGCCCGCCAAGGTCCGAATGAGGGCCAGACTATATAATTGTAATTTTACCTTAATGTTTTATTTAAGTTTAAGAAATTAATCAATGTTTTTGATTGTACTCTAAGGATATTATTATAGGGCTCAATTGTGACCTGTTGCAAAACAAATGTTTATTTTCTGTTTTGTCTGAGACCCAGAATGACCCGCCACTCTTAACTGATGTCAACAGTAATGCAACCTACCATGTTTATAGGCCACATCATATTATCCCAGTTATTTCTTTGAGGTATATTTCACAGACCAATAGTTGCCCATCAGCAAGAAACTTTTGAGCCAGCCATATTGAAGTGCATGTTTCCTGCATGCAGGTCCTGAGTTTTAAAATCAACCAGTGTCTATATCAGTGATCTCCAAATTTTTTAATGCCGCCCCCCAGTTGAAAAATTAAAATCATTGGGTCCACCTTCAGAAGTTTTCACAAATAATTTATAAAGATGGCAATGTTTAAATATGTCTAGATGTAGTTAAACATTGCAATTAAGTACTGTTGCCATTTTAAAAATGCAATAACATGCTTCTGCTGAAAACAAAACACTGTTATCTGTGAAGTGCTTCTTTTAGCCAGAGCCTGGGCCCCCCCCCGGGATCACTAAAGGCCCCTCGGGGGGGGCTCACCCCCGAGTTTGAAGACCCCTGGTCTATATGGATGGCAGGCTGGCGAGCAAGTGCTGAATAGTATTCAGTCACTTAGTCCTTATTGAGTAGGGGGCCACCCCTGTCCTTTTTAAATACTTTGTCAATCACATCTGGACTAGTCTAATGGAGTAAATATCTCTCATCTCAAGCTATTTATTTGGCTTTTTAGTGTATCATGCCCCTAGGAAGTGTTTCCATTGCAATACATGAACGACTAGTTTACATCTGAAAAGTACACTCAGTCACTGATTGTGCCAGTATTTCTTTATCTCTTGTGTGTACTGTGTACAAAAAGCAATTCTTCTAGTTTTGAAGTCAAAGCCTACCAGATAGCACACCTCCCTGTTTTGCTAAAGACATCTTAGAGACATTCGGAAAGCTTCCTTGGGAATGCATGCTGTCCATTTCTTACCATTGTCTTTGTAGTTTGTGTACGAAAGTACCATCTTGCCTGGCATGTTACCCCCATTTTTAGTTGTGTGTCAGTTTGTTTTTGCCTTTGTCACTGGGATCGTGCTAGCCAGGACCCCAGTGCTCATAGTTTGTGGCCTATATGTGTTCCCTGTGTGGTGCCTAACTGTATCACTGAGACTCTGCTAACCAGAATCTCAGTGTTTATGCTCTCTCTGCTTTTAAAATTGTCACTGCAGGCTAGTGACCAGTTTTACCAATTCTGATTGGCACACTGGAACACCCTTATAATTCCATAGTATATGGTACCTAGGTACCCAGGGTATTGGGGTTCCAGGAGATCCCTATAGGCTGCAGCATTTCTTTTGCCACCCATAGGGAGCTCAGACAATTCTTATACAGGACTGCTACTGCCGCCTGAGTGAAATAACGTCCATGTTATTTCACAGCCATTTTACACTGCACTTAAGTAACTTATAAGTCACCTTTATGTCTAACCCTCACTTAGTGAAGGTTAGGTGCAAAGTTACAAAGTGTGAGGGTACCCTGGCACTAGCCAAGGTGCCCCCACATTGTTCAGGGCCATTTCCCCGGACTTTGTGAGTGTGGGGACACCATTACACGCGTGAACTACATATAGTTCAATACCTATGTGTAGCTTCACAATGGTAACTCCGAACATGGCCATGTAACATGTCTAAGATCATGGAATTGTCCCCCCACGCCAAATCTGGCATTGGGGTGCCAATCCCATGCATCCCTGGGTCTCCAGCATAGACCCCGGGTACTGCCAAACTAGCTCTCTGGGGTTTTCTCTGCAGCTACCGCTGCTACCAACCCTCAGACAGGTTTCTGCCCTCCTGGGGTGTGGGCAGCCCAGTCCCAGGAAGGCAGAACAAAGGATTTCCTCTGAGAGAGGGTGTTACACCCTCTCCCTTTGGAAATAGGTGTTAAGGGCTTTGGAGGAGTAGCCTCCCCCAGCCTCTGGAAATGCTTTGAAGGGCACAAATGGTGGCCTCCTTGCATAAGCCAGTCTACACCGGTTCAGGGATCCCCCAGCCCCTGCTCTGGCATGAAACTGGACAAAGGAAAGGGGAGTGAACACTCCCCTGTCCATCACCACCCCAGGGGTGGTGCCCAGAGCTCCTCCAGTATGTCCTAGACCTCTGCTATCTTGAATGCAGAGGTGTGAGGGCACAATAGAGACCTCTGAGTGGCCAGTGCCACCAGGTGACGTCAGAGACCCCTCCTGATAGGCACTTACTCTGAGGGCTATTTAGGGTCTCTCCTGTGGGTTTCTCTTCAAATAATGAATACAAGAGCTCACCAGAGTTCCTCTGCATCTCCCTCTTCGACTTCTGCCAAAGATCGACCGCTGACTGCTCCAGGACTCCTGCAAAACCGCAACAAAGTAGCAAGACTACCAGCAACATTGTAGCTCCTAATCCTGCCGGCTTTCTCAACTGTTTCCTGGTGGTGCATGCATGCTCTGAGGGCTGTCTGCCTTCACCCTGCACTGGAAGCCAAGAAGAAATCTCCAGTGGGTCGACGGAATCTTCCCCTGCTAACGCAGGCACCAAACTTCTGCATCACCGGTCCTCTGGGTCCCCTCTTATCTTGACAAGCGGGGTCCCTGGAACACAGGAGCTGGATTCAAGTGACCCCGACAGTCCAGTGGTCCTTCTGTCCAAATTTGGTAGAGGTAAGTCCTTGCCTCCCCACGCCAGACAGTAATTCTGTGTACTGTGTGATCTGCAGCTGCTAGGGCTTCTGTGCACTTTTTCAAGGAATCCTCTGTGCACAGCACAGCCCAGGTCCCCAGCACTCCATCCTGCATTGCTCAACTCGCTGAGTTGACCACCGACTTTGTGGGACCCTCTTTTGTAAACCCTCTTTTGTTGTGTTGAGACGACCGCCATGCTCAGATTTCTTGAATGCCTGTTCAAGTGCTTCTGTGGGTGCTACCTGCTTCTGTCTGGGCTCCCTCTGTTGCTGAACGCCCCGTCTGTCTCCTCCTCCAAGGGACGAACTCCTGGTCCTTCCTGGGCCCGGGCAGCACCCATTATCTTCAACTGCAACTCTTGCAGCTAGCAAGGCTTGTTTGCGGTGTTTCTGCATGGAAACAACTCTGCATCCTCCAGCACGCCATGGGACATCTTCTGACCAAAGGAGAAATTCCTGGCACCTTCCGTTGTTGCAGAATCTTTGGCTTCTTCCACCCGGAGGCAGCCCTTTTGCACCTTCATCCGGGGTTTAGTGGGCTACTGACCCCCTGAACACTTGTGTGACTTTTGGACTCGGTCCCCTTCCTTTGCAGGTCCAGGAATCCATCTTCTGTGCTTTGCAGTCAGTTGTTGCCTTTGCAGAATCCCCTATCCCGACTTCACCTTCTTTCTGGGGTAGTAGGGTAACTTTACTCCTACTTTTCAGGGTCTTGGGGTGGGGTAACTTGGACACCCTTAGTGTTGTCTTACACTCCCAGCGACCCTCCACACACTACACTAGGCCTGGGGTCCATTTGTGGTTCGCATTCCACTTTTGGAGTATATGGTTTGTGTTGCCCCTAGGCCTATTGTCTCCTATTGCATTCTATTGTGCCCTACAGTGTTTGCACTACTTTTCTAAGTGTTTTAGTTACCTGATTTTGGGTTGTGTGTATATTTTGTGTATATTACTTACCTCCTAAGGGAGTATATCCTCTGAGATACTTTTGGCATATTGTCGCTAAATTAAAGTACCTTTATTTTTAGTAACTCCGAGTATTGTGTTTCTTATGATATAGTGCTATATGATATAAGTAGTATAGTAGGAGCTTTGCATGTCTCCTAGTTCAGACTAAGCTGCTCTGCTATAGCTACCTCTATCAGCCTAAGCTGCTAGAACACTACTAATCTACTAATAAGGAATAACTGGACCTGGCACAAGGTGTAAGTACCATCAGGTACCCACTATGAGCCAGGCCAGCCTCCTACAGTTTGTAACTCACATTTGCTCGCTTTCTATTTGTTTTAGGCTGTCCAGCTTGAGTTCGTCCCACACCTGGAGCATACCCAGTTTATTGTATTCCAGTACTCACTTTCTGTAAACAGGCCTTTAAATCTTGTCTTATCTCGTAACATTTGCTGTGCATTCAGAGATCAAACATCAAGCTCAGTCTTCCGAAGGAGCTTGGTGTTTACTTTTTTTTCTCTGACTTCAAAGTATGATGAATTATGTAACAATTTTTCTGTGAAAGAAAGGCTTTTTCTAGCACACAAAAATGTAAATGTCTGTCAATGAAATGTTCAGGTATTTCAGTATTAGGGAATCACAAATGAAGCACATTTTTTGTAATTCTGAAGTGTGGTGGGAACTATTACTTTAATATGATCAAAACAAATCATACACTGAGTGGTGAAATTTCCACACATTACTTTCATCGGTAAAACTGTATGTCTGTGCAAATGTAATGGTAATTTCAACTGAAGATATGTTGTCTGCAATGGAATGTATACTCTACTTTATCCCTTCCCACTCTACTCTGTATCACTGCACAACACTGTACTCCACTCTTTACCACTCCACACTACACTACTCAACTGTATGCCACTTCACTCAGAATCACTGCTCTCTACTGTACTCTGCACCACTCTACTTCTCCGCACTCTATGCCACCTTACTCTACGCCTCTTTACTCTACTGTGCACCACTCTTCTTTATGGCAATGCACTCTGTGCCCCTCTACTCTACTCTGCACCACTACACTCTTCACTACTGCGCTTTACACCACTCCAATCTAGGAGATGCCACTCTACTCTTTACTACACCACTCTACACCATTACACTGTATGCCACTCTAGTCTTCAACACTACACTCTATGCCACAGCACTCTACTCCACTACACTCTATACCACTCCACTCTATGCCAATCCATCTATGGCACTCTAATCTACTCTGCATCACTGCACTCTACCCAATTGCACTCTATCCCACTCTGCTCTTTGCCACTGCACTCTACACCACTCTACTCTATACCACTGCATTCTACCTTTCACCACTCCACTCTATCCTCCACCACTCAACTCTATTCCACTTCACTCTACTCTGAAACAATCTACTCTATGCCACTGTACTCTATACCACTTTACTCCACTCTACCCCACTCCATTCTATGTCACTCCACTCTATGCCACTGCAATCTATGCTGTGCCAGTCCACAACACTGCTCTCTATTCTGCACCACTGCAATCACACCAGTACACTCTATGCAGATGCACTCTACTTCGTGGTACTCCACTCTATGCCACTGCACTCTACACCAGTCCACCCCATGCCATTCTAATCTACTCTGCACCACTAGAGTCTACACCACTCTACTCTGCTCTACATCACAGCACTCTTTCACTCAACTCTACCCCACTGCATTCTACCTTGTACCACTCCACTCTAGCCTGCACCTCTCCACTCTATGCCACTTCACTGTACTCTGAAACAATCTACTGTATGCAGTGTACACCACTGCACTCTACCCCACTGTACTCTGTGCTACTGCAGTCAGTGCTGCAGCACTCTATTCTACATGACTGCACTCTATGCCATTCTATTTTACACCACTTTACTCTATGCCACTACACTCTATGGCACTCTGCTCTAAACCACTGCACTCTATGTCACTGCACTGTATGACACTGCACTCTACACCACTCTACTAAAAAACAATGCACTCTACACCAATGCACACTATCCCAATCTACTGTACACCACTGCACTTTACAACACGCTGCTCTGCAACACTGCACTCTCTACCACTAAACTCTATGTCACTCTACTCTGCAACACTGAACTCTACACCACTACACTTGACTCTGCACCACTCTACTGCACTTTAAATCAATGCTTTATACACCACTATACTCTACGTTACTCCACTCCACATCACTACAGTCTATGCCACTGCATTCTAAGCAACTGCACTCTGCATTACTCTACTCTGCAGCACTCCACTCTACACTTCTGCACTCTACTCTGCACCACTCAACTCTATGCCACTGTACTCTAAGCCACTATACTCTGCAACACTCTACTCTACTCCACTGCTCTCTATGACACTCCACTCTGCGCCACTTTACTCTGTACTACTCTATGCCACTAAACTCTAAGCAACTCTACTCAATACCACTGCTTTCGATGCAACTGTACTTAATGCCACTGCATTCTATGGCACTCTACGCTGCTCTACACCACTCAACTCTGCACCACCTCACTCTGCGACAGTGCAGTATACACCACTGGACTCTAACTCACTCTAGTCTATTCTGCACCACTGCACTCTAGGCCACTCTACTCTACTCTGCACCACTCTAGTCTTCACCACTGCATTCTACAACATTGCGATACTCCACTCTACTCTACAACATTCATCTCTATGCCACTCTACACCACTCCATGCCACTCCACTCTATGCCACTCTACACCTCTCTCCTTTATGGCACAATCTTCTAGCCATGCTGAACAGCAGCCACACCAGTGTGCAACATAGCTAAAACACATTGGAAAAACCAATAGCTCCTTCATAGGCATGAAAGGGATTTACCAGTGCTTGTTTCAGTGCAGCTGTCCTTATATAATTATTCTGTAGGCACTCTAGTGCCAGCCTGACCTTAAATGTCATACTAATTGCTTTTTGGAGGTCACACAATGGGTATAGGTCTGAACCCAAATGTCCTCCCTGACGTTTCATGAGACCCTGCTATTGCTGTACTCTGCCTTCCATGTCAATCAGTCAATCAATCAGGGAATTTGTAAAGCGCACTACTCACCTGTGAGGGTCTCAAGGCGCTGAGAGGGGGGTGCTGCTACTGCTCGAACATTCATGTCTTGAGATGTCTCCTGACGGTAAAGAGGTCCTTGGTCTGATGCAAGTGGATGGGAAGAGTGTTCCACGTCTTGGTGGCGAGGTGCGAGAACAATCTGCCTCCGGTGGTTGTTCTGCAGATGCATGGGACGGTGGTGATGGCAAGGTCAGCGCAGTGAAGCTGTAGGGTCGGGGTGTAGAAGGAGAGCCATCTGTTGAGGTATTCTGGTCCGGTGTTGTGCAGTGCCTTGTGAGCATTGGTGAGGAGTTTGAGGGTGATTCTCTTGTTGATGGGGAGCCAATGTAGGTCTCTCAGGTGGGCTGTGATGTGGCAGTGGCAGGGGATGTCCAGGATGAGGCGTGCAGAGGCGTTCTGGATGGATTGCAGTCTTTTCTGGAGTTTGGCCATGGTTCCTGCGTTAAAGGCAGTTTGCTGCTTACTAGGGCTTGGGTGACTGTTCGTCTGGTTTCAGTGGGGATCCATTTGTAGATCTTCCAAAGCATGCAGAGGGTGTTGAAGCAGGAGGAGGAGATGGCATTGACTTGCTGGGTCATAGATAGAGAAGAGTCCAGGATGAATCCCAGGTTGCGTGCGTGGTTGGTGGGTGTCGGTGCTGTTCCCAGTGTGGCAGGCCACCAGGAGTCGTCCCAAGCGGAGGGGATGAAGCCGAAGATGAGGACCTGAGTCTTGTCAGAATTCAGTTTCAGGCAGCTGTTCTTCATCCATTCGGCGATGGCCTTCATTCCTTCGAGGAGGTTGGTATTGGCGGTGTCCTTGTTGAGGGAGAGGATCCGCTGGGTGTCATCGGCGTATGAGATGATGGTGAGGTTGTGAGATCGGGCTATGTTAGCAAGCGGAGCCATGTAGAAGTTGAAGAGGGTCAGGCTGAGGGACGAACCCTGGGGTACGCCGCAGGTGATTTTGGTGGCTTTAGAGCAGAATGGAGGGAGGCGGACTCTCTGGGTTCTGCCGGTGAGAAAGGAGGTGATCCAGTACAGGGTTCTGTCACGGATTCCTGCGTCGCTGAGGCGTGTGCGTAAGGTGTGGTGGCTGAGAGGTCTAGGAGGATGAGGGCCGCGGTTTCACTGTTGTCCAGTATGGTTCTGATGTCGTCGGTGGTGGTGATGAGGACAGTTTCGGTACTGTGGTTGCTGCGGAATCCGGATTGGGATGGGTCCAGAGTGTCGTTCTCCACGAGGAAACAGGTCAATTGTTTGTTGACAATTTCCTCTATGACTTTTGCCAGGAAGGGGAGCAGGGAGATGGGCTGGAAGTTCTTGGCGTCCTTTGGGTGTCACCATGGCTCATGGTGGTACTAGCTTCTGCTGTGATCCACATTTATTGTTAGTGCTTCCCTGAAGCTGGTTGATCCTTCTCTTCCTCTCCCTCTACCTCCTTGTTACAGTGGCTCATGGCAGTCCCTGCTTCTTCTCTGTCCTCCTTGTAATTGCTTCACTGTGGTTCAACAATCCCAGCTAATGTTCTTTCCTGTACTCCTCATATTCATAGCACATAGCGGTCCAGCTTCTACACTGCCAAACCGTCATTGTAAGAGCTTTCCTGCTGTTCTCATTGGTCTTGGCTTTTCCTCTGCCTTGTCCACACCTGATGGACCTACGTAGATGCTTGCCAGGCAACTATTCAGATCCGCTTGACGTGCCATTAATTTCGGACACAGGGTGCCCTGCAGTCATTATGTTTGATAATGACGATCAGAAGACTATATAGTAGCAATGCATAACCTCATGAGATTTTGACAATGTAATGCTTAACTACGACGACCACCACCATGACTACCACCACCACTACAACAAACAGCATCAATACATTAACATTACAGTACCAACATTTACCATTACCATTATTTGCATTGTTACCACCATTACCACCACGATTATCAGTATCACCACCATCAATACCACCATTACACTACCATCACCCCCATAATTACCTCCACACCATCTTTACCATCACCTCAGTTATTAGCACTATTTTTCCAACCATTTCAATCGTCTTCGCATTCTCACCATTTCCACCATTGCCCTCATCATCATTATTAACGCCCCTCTCATTAGCGTTTTCATCAGAAAAATCACCATTAATACTGCCATTACCACTACCACCACCATGACCAGTTACCACCACCATTACCCTCACCATCATTATTACTATCATTACCACCATAATCACCACCACAGTTTTCAATACTACCACTGCCATTACAACCAATACAATTACCACAACTATCACAACCATTCCCATCACCACTATTACCACCCACCACCATTCCCATCACCTTTATCACTACCATCTTTACTCTCACTATTACAATTACCATTCCTTCATCACCACAATTACCACTATCACCACCAACATTAAAGCCCCAGCCAGTACCAGTAACATAAACACTACCACCATCATCACCACTACAACCACTACTACTGCTACCGCATTTGTTTCTGCTTTGGTATGTAGGAAAATTGAGCATTTAACAGTGTAGTCTGTATGTAGGAGAAAGGGGACATGCCCATATATATGGTAGAAAGCGTGTGTGTGTGTGTGTACATGCATGTGTGCATGTGTCTGGGTGGGGGTGTGTGTGTGCTGTAATTTAACCATGACAAAGTGTGCTGCTCCTCAAGAAAGAGGAAAGGGGGAGAGGAGAGGTAGCTGTCAGTCAGAGAAGGGTGGCTGATCAACAGGATTGGGGGATCTAATTGATAAGAAGCAATGGTTGTCACACACCCAGAAGAGCGTCCTGCTTCATCATCAGGTAGCTCCTCATTGGGCCGATGCGGCGATGCCCAACAGGCCCTTGAGGTGTCTGTTTGCCAAAGATCTTTACAGTTGGCTGCTGAAATGATGAGTATAAGTGATGGTGCTTTGAGTGTAGGGTGGTGAAGTAAGTAGTGAAAAATGTCTATGGGGTACCTGATCAAATTTTAAATGGTGGTCCCTTTGGCACGAGTAAAAACCGATAGTGGCTGGCCTAAGAGCTAATAAACCTTGACAGCGCATGAGATGTGAATCGGGGTCAACATGTTTCGTGCATTGCATGGTCCAACCGGATTTTGGTGACAGTAACTGCCTGGCTCAGGCCCCTGACCTCAGAAGACATTCGACAAGCCACTGGGGATGATGATGGTCTCCAGAAAGTCATAGAGGCCATCAGCAACAATGCATGGAAACTATTCCTCCAAGACAGCAACCAGTGGCACTCCAAAGAGAAATCATGACTCTCACAACTGTGGAAGGTATGTGATGAGTTGAGTTCCATGGCTGAGGGAGTCACAATAAGAGGGCGCCACATAGCGTTTCCAAGGGCGCTGGAGAGCCAGGTGATTGAACTGGCACATGAAGGTCATCATGGCGCGGAAAATACCAAAGCAAGGAAGTGGGGAAACGTGTGGTTCCCAGGTATTGATGCAAGGGAAGAGGAAGCAGTATGACTGTGCTAAACGTGGCAAACATGGGAAGCCCAGCAGCACCAGCGCCGGTGGTCATGGAGGAACCAGCCATGCGGGAGAATGCGAGTCTGGACTTTAAAAGCTTTCGGAACAGGAGACTGACCACGGTCGATGAACGATCCAAATACCCAGTGGTTGAACTGGTGCCCACCATAGCTTTCGCACAGATCAAACCACTCCTGAAAAAGACATTTGTGGCCATTGGCATGCCAGACACAATATGCACTGACAATGGGCCCCTGTTCATGGGAGCTGAGTTCAAGAACGACCTGGATGCCCTGGGAATCTGACATAAGAAGATAACACTGCAGTGGCTGCAGGCAAACTGCACTGTAGAAAGGTGCATGTGGACAGTAAACAAGGCCCTCCATGTGGCAGTGGATCAGAACACTGACTGTGAGCAGGAATGTGTCAGTGGATCAGAACACTGACTGTGAGCAGGAACTACACTGGTTCCTTTGGGCCTTTTAGAATACCCCACACTGCATGATGCAATGCATCCTCAAGAATTGGATGTTTCGATGACAGGTCAGAAACAGCATTCCAACTGGTCATGACTGGAGACCAGAAACATTTGATGAACGAGGTACTGAGGCAAGATGGTGGAAAATGATGAGAGAGCTGGCCAAGCCCACCATGCCACGGAAAGACATCAAAGTAGCAGACCGGGTACTAGTCAGAGACTGCCACGCGGGGTTGAAGTTTCCCACCCTGTTTGAAAGGGGAGCATGGACAACTATCAGAGTAAATGGAACCATGATTACAGCCTGGAGGGGCCAAGAAGTAACCACAAGGAACATATCCTGGTTCCGGCTGACAGCATTGTAGGGCCAAGGGAGTGAAATCAGGACAACAAATCAGAAGTTAGCAATGCACCCTGATGCCAGATGAGCAGAACACCACCCTGGTGAGAGGTTCTGCCATGCCACAACTGAGGATCATCAGTGGCAACCAAACCACTATTCCAGGGGTTAGGGAGGAAGAAGAAGGAAAGAGCCGTATGACCCTGTCAAGTGGAAGGAGCCACAGGTACGAACTGCGCCCTAACCCTGGACCCAGTCAGTGGCTCTGGGACTTTTGTGGGTGCTCAGGTGACTGATGCTTCTGCCATCTAACGTTGGATGGGATGTGCTGAGCCACCGCGCTCTGCATCCATGGTAAGTGTGTGCACAAACTGCCTCAGCTTGGTGTGGCCAATGTTATAAATGAACAGGGATGAACCTCTTGTGGGTCAGTCCCAACAGTACCCAGGGTGTGTGCATGTGTTATTATCCATCACCTACTCCTGGCCGCTGGGGATGCCAGGCGGGACGGCACTGAGTAAAACTCTTGAGACATGCTTGTTGTGGAAAAGGCCGATTTAATGGAGCAGGTGAGACTATACTATAAGAACCGTGGCAACTCGCCATACATGCTAAAAAAACAAGGTCTCACTAAACTAATATATAACCTGTCCACCCACCTCCCCACTTCCCTAATGAATCATCTTAACCTTCTCTTGTCCCTCACCCTTCACCAATGACCATCTGCTTAGGCAGCAAGCAAGCCATCAGGGCTACCGCCACCCCTCCGGCGAATCTCAGCTGCATGCTCCGAGGCAACCATGCTTGGTCTAGGTCTAGGATGACCAGAATTTTAAAGCCAAAAACCGGGACATTTCACCAACTAGAAAAAGGACAACAATTTTACTTCAACTGAGTGCACAGAATGACAGTGCTCATCAGCACAGAATAGCAGAAGAGGCACTATGGCCCATATTTATATGCTGCTTGTGCCAGATTTGCGTCATTTGTTTTTACACAAATCCGGCGCAAACTTAGTCATTTGTTGCCTGCGGAAATCTACCTTGGGTCAATGAGATCCAAGATAGATGTACCCGGGCAAAAAATGAATCTAAAGCCCTTGTGCCTTATTTATCCTCCCGTGCAAAAATCACACATAAGGGGGAGGGGTCATAAAATGGCGCAAAGCTTGCTTTGCACCATTTTTTAACGCCTGGGTCAAGGCAGGCATTAGGGGACCTGTGGGCGTATTTGCATGGTGGAACACCATGGAATAAGCCCACAGGTGGCCTCCTCAGGCCCCAGGGACACCCCCACCCACACCAGAGGGACCCCATCCCAGGTAAGTATAGGTAAGTACAGGTAATAATTGTATTTACTTTTTTAACGTGCCATTGGCGGCCCTGAAATGGGCCCCCTTCATGGCAGGGTGCAATGGCCTTGCCAGGGGACTATTGTCCCCTGTGCTGGCCATTGGGGTGGTGGGCCTGACTCCTGCCTTTTCTAAGGCAGGAGTCATGTTGCATGGTAGGTTTAGCACCATAAAAGAACGCTAATCTGGTTAGAGTCATCTTTTTTTTACTCTAAGCAGCCTAGCGTCATTTTTTGGTGCTAAACACCCATCTCCCATGCCGCCACCCCCACCCGGCTAATGTTAAAAAAAAATGACGATAGCCCACCCTTTGCGCCGGATTGCGCCATTCCATAAACATGGTGCGCGGCTGGCATCCTGGAATGGCGCAAACCAGCGCTATACTTTTTGACGCAAACCTGCGCTAGCGCAGGTTTACGTCAAAAAGTATAAATAGGGGCCTAAGAACATAAATAAAATGCAATTCTTCAAGCCAGTATTATGCCTGCTAATATATTTGCTTTCCTATAACAACTGCTAGCTACCACTGCTTTGGAAAACTTAACAAGGCACCCTCCGCCATTTTCAGTCAACCCTCTTTAAAATCCGGGACATGAGCTAACTTTACCGAAATCTGCCGGGACAGCTGGTAAAATACCGGGACTGTCCCGGCAAACCCGGGACGCCTGGTCACCCTGTCTAGTGCACCCGGCTGTATAACAGGTCTGCTGAGCTTCTGCTTCTAAGGTAAGCAGGGCCTTGGTGACCCGTCTATTCTGCACGCTCATATCACACTCCTAAATGGGGAAAATCAAGAAATTCCTAACGGAAAACTATCCCTAATGAAAATGTCCCCTGTTTCTGCAGGTGTGTCCCCCAAAGTGTCCCACCCTAACTGCAAACAACCTGCTCTGACCTAAACCCCCGCCCCCTCGCTAGACCCTCCGAAACTCTCACCACCTAATCTGTGGGTGGCACCACCCGCACGAAATCCCCTGGGTTGTCGACCTAAACACCCCTAAAGACCCCACTTTTAGCTGGAAGCGCAGTCCCTCTCATAACAGCACACCCCTCAACAAAATCTGCACTTAGAATCAGGGCTTACTTTTGATTAAAATTCATCTTTCTCGTTGTGTAATTCAGAAGCTATTCTAGTGTTAGAAGTCTTCTCAGGACAATCAAATGACGTGTGCAGTGGTTAAAATTCTGCATATCTTTATTTTTCACTGTATGACTTTCTTGGCAGACACGATCTTTTTTATGATCGATTAAATGGTTTGTGTGCTGACTAAGTGGCCTTTCGTGAGATATTTAGATTTCATAGCTCTTGGTTTAGAATAAATACAAAACCGAGATACCACGTAAGAATGAAAAAAACTAGGTGCAAAGTGGACAGTTACGGGCCATTGCAGATTGTTCAGACATTTGAATTTAAACCTCTTTACAGAAGAACAGATTGTCTCAGACTTCGTGCATCAAATTAGGAGCAAACTTTCACATCTAAAGATACCGTTATCTAAAAAGAACACTCTAGCAACGACAAGAATCGCTGTCCATCAGAATTAAAGAGCTTCATTTTGTTCAGAATGTCTTGGTCCGTAGGCACATCCTGCCACCTAGTGGGCAGATAGGAAATGTGAAATATCTATTTTATAACAGAAATTTGTTAGAATTGGATTATGGTAAGCGGGCCTTAACTCACCTGAGCTTCCAAGGATGGAGTAGGACCCAGGGGCGGCTCTTCCGCATTGGCGAAGGTGCGTCGCCCCACTGGCTAAGAGCCAGCAGCTGAAAAAAAAAATATTTCACTATCGTTTTATTTTTTCATCTGCTGGCTCAGCCAGCATGTGCAGGGAGTGGTGTGGCTGGGCCGTGGGAGGGAGGAGGAGGAGTGGAGTGAGTACACTAAGTGTACACTAAGTGTGTCTTAGACCAGCCAAACTGACATGCACACTTAGGTTTCTCCAACCTGATTGTGTTGCACAGACAGGTTGGAGAAACTGCACAGACCCCAGTGCACTGTCTGAGTGGCAGACCAAGCCGCTCAGACCAGTCCTGATGCTGCTCTCATGCTAAGCATAGCATAAGAGCAGCACCACGTTTGCGTGGGGAGCCTGTGCTGGTGTCCCAGGGACTGCTGGGACACCAACACCATCGGGAGAGGAGCGAGGCGGACTGTGGTGGCGGGATCGGTAAGCTATTTTTTATCATTGAAGTATTTCCCCAGTCATCACCTCACCTCGCCCCCATTGAGATGTGCTGCAGCTGTCATTGGGATGGACTGGGCATTTATCCCGGCCATTTCCCAGGGTGACTACAGCCATTGTTAGCTGGCTTTTCAAGGCCCCAGTTATTTTCAAAAGGGAGAGGGGTGTACTGGAGAAAGAGGGAAAGAGATTGGAGAGGGAGAAGAGAGAGGGAGAAACAGAGACAGATAAAAAGTAGAACATAAAAAAATAGGAGGAAGTGGCTGGTTGAACACTTTTCCAGGACTGTTTTTCATTCCCAGCCCAGTCCGGCCTTTGAGCGTCCCTAACATGGACATCAATTCGCCAAAATACCAGAGGTAGCGGAAGTGACATCACATGCCCTTTGACCTCCACTTTCACTCATGCACACATGCTTACACATACACACAAATTCACACTTACATCCACTCTCTCTCACATAAACACACTCTCGCCCGCAAGCACACACACAACATACATTTAAATGCATTTTTTTCTTAGCTGCCTCGGAAGGACATATTGCAGCTAATTATACTCCATTTTTATCACACTAACAATGAAAAATATGTTGTTATTCACTATTAGTGTAATAAAATATTGATTGAAAAAAAAGAGATTGGAGACCCAGCTGACATTCATAACACAAGTTGCCACCTCTGAGGCCAGGGGTCGCAAAGGCAGTGCCAGAGTTAGCAAAGGGCAAGCCAGGGGTCGCAGCTGCAACCTCTGACGACCCCTAAATGAGGTCCATGGTCCCTGAACCACCTGTGCATCCTTCATCCTAGTAGGGCTTGCTCCTTCCTTCTTTATACATTCATTCAGATTTTTTCATCATCAGTTGTAGAAGCAAAGTTACCTTTATAATAGCTCAGATGGTTTTCCATATCCTTTTGTTTTCTTCTGCTGTCCTGCAGTTGTGTTGATGCTCTACACTACAGGTAGTTTCTCTTGGTCTGCTGTTTGTGGCTGACTTTAATCTAACCTGCATCTACTGCCTGGGGCGTGGGAACCCAGCCAGCTTCTGCGAGCAGGACCACAACTACAGTAGCTCAACAAGGATATCATGGGCTCTATGCAAGCAAGGGAAAAAGGCCTACCTACATCTAGTTGGCCAATAGGATACAGCCATAAATAGAGGGTAGAATGTATTGTATAGCCCTGGTACATGGTCCCAATGCACCTTCTGTATGATTGACAGCTACACCCCTGCGTGATCGTTGACTGATTTGTCGGGAATACTTTCTTTGGATGAAAAATGAGCAATAAGAGAAGGGCTCGCTGAAAAGGCTTCAACAACCCATGTTTGTCCTGGCCCTGAGCATGAAGAATCTGGATTCAGGTTCAAGCAGCTATTCTTGGGCCAGTACCGAAATCCGGGATGGAGTTTTGTCTTGTAGAATTTTTGACTCATCATCAGGTAGCGCAGAGGGTTAATATGCCTGCTGCAAAGAACGTGCACCATGCAGATCACAAAGTGCATATAATGTGAATAGGTTAGTGGGTTACTGCCTCTATCAGAGAGATCGTCATGTTACTTGCAGTTTATACGTTAAAATCCTTTTATGGAACAGTGAGCTATGAACTGGCATCAAAGACCTGCATGTACACTGTAAGGCATAGATTATAGCATTATCTCAGCCTTTCATTACCCTAATGTTGCAAAAAAGGGTTCATTTGGGTAGAAATCAATTCTTACTATTAAAGAGGAACCCCAACCGTGGTGTTACTTTTTAAGCTCTTAGTTTGTGCTTCTTCAGACTACGCAGTCTTGAACTATACTGCCTACCAGTATGGGTGACATCTGTCCTCACATCTTGTCGTTCTGTCTTATGTAATATTTCCTGTACACTGATTTACACAAGTATGATTGATTGTCTTGGTGTAAGGTATGTTTTGATGTAAAGTGCTCTGACACCCTATACTAGTAAGAGTGGCACTATAAAACTAATTAAATTAATCTGAGAGAGAGTGATTATGGAGACCTGAGGGGTACTGTTCCCTCACATAAAAAGTACTGCTCCTATACTGAAAAGTTACAGTACTCTCAAATTAAAAGTATTGCGCCCTAGTACTGAACCCCTGCTGAGATGTGGTGGTACTCTAAAATAAACATATTGCATAACTTCCAAGAAGTGGTGGTACTCTTGTATTAAAAGTACTGCATCCTTGCTGAGAAGTGATGGCAATATCAAATAAAAGTATTGTACCCCTGCTGAGAAGTCGTGTCACTGTTGCATTAAAAGTATTGCACCCCTGCTGAGAAGTGGTGTTACTCTTTTACTAAAAGTATGGCATCCCTGCTCTGAAGTAATGGTACTCTCAATCAAAGTATTGTACCCTTGCTGAGAAGTGAGTGGTGGTACTCTCAGATTAAGAGTGTGGCACCCCTGCTGAGAAGTGATGATACTCTCAAATTAAAAGTATTGCACCACTGCTGAGAAGTGGCGTTACTTTTGTTTTAAAAGTACTGCATCTCTGCTGAGACGTGTTGATACTCTCAGATTAAATGTGTTGCACCCTCCTAAGAAGTGATGATACTCTAACATCAAAAGTATTGCACCCCTACTGAAAAGTGGCAGTACTCTCTCATTAAATTGATTGCACCCCTGCTGAGAAGTGACGTTACTCTTGCATGAAAAATATTGCATCCCTGCTGAGAAGCGGTGGTACTCTCTCTTTCACATGAAAGAAGTGCTGGTTCTAAGTATCCTTACAGTACCATCTAAAGGGCAGGTTAGGGCTCAAATTTCACCTCTCCATGGCCCTAGTTGTCTACAGGTGATATAAACTGACGATGACTAAAACCATCTGGGGCGAACACCATGGTGCAGAAAGCATCCACCCAATAAATATTTATTTCAGTTTGCACTCTATGGAATGACACTCATAGTTTAATCATTTTTCGTGAATTTGCAATTACTTTAATGACCATACAGTGACAAAAAATTATATTGACTTGATTTTAATTTTTACATTATTTGATTCATTGAAACATGAAGAAGACTGGTTTGGCATGCTTTGTACCAATCTCTAGGGAGGAAGGCTATGCAAGAAAGAGAAACAACGAGCAATGAACCTTTAAAATCTTGTAATTTGTTAAATATAAGACCCCTGAAGGGCTGTTTACATCAAACACTCCTGTAATTTCCACTTCTAAGTCCACAAGGATAGAGCTATGCTTAATTTCACTTTTATGTTGCTGCTTTTATTTCAACACAGTTTTGAATTTTCTTTTACAGGAGTTGGAGTCTTACAAGGCAGCTAACTAACCAGACTTCAACGCCTGGAAGACCCAGATTATGATTTTTTTGGAAGGGGGCTGAAAATCATTGCTAAGTGGCTTATGAGCAGGCATCTACTTAAGATTACTAAGACTAATATCTAGATGAAAAATATACCAATAAGTGCACTTTTTCCACTCTTAATAATAGAGCCTCTTTTTCCTTGGCCTCCAGGCATTTATATGCAAATTAGAAAGACAATCCACAGCTGCAAATTTAAAATTGGCTATCCAACATGTGCACTCCTTGCTCTGCGGGCTGAAGGTGTTTCAAGTATAATTGCAATACATTTGGATTTGCTGCAGTGCAGAGCTAACAGCATCAACTTCTAAGCCTCAGAAAGGATTAGATTTTGACCTGTGAACCCAATCTTTAAAGTTGGATGCATTATTAGTTAAGTTAGCAGTGAGGGTCAGGAATGCTGATCCTAAGTCTCTGAAAGCACTACTATGAATTAAATTTATCGAGTGCACTCGTGGCCCTTCGAATCCCTGGTCTATTATGTTAAATAATGCTCTAGATTTTTAGGGTGCTCTCAGAGTGTGGAGGAGAGGTTTACTATATATAACTGTTGGGGCAGCTGTAGAGGCATTGTTATACTTCAGATCTGTGGACCAGGATAAAGATGACTTTACAGCCCACCCTGTTATTAGCCTTCTAAATGGGTCTTAAGAAGTCGGCATAGTTCAAACCTATCTACATAAACCCAATGACCGCAGCATAAGGTACACATCCATGGGCATCCAGTTTTTATTAAATTATCATTGCTCAGCTTTACTGCTTTTCCTGCAGTTGGAAGTCATGTCCTCTTGATCAGCTGGGGCCATGGTAACTTTCTTCTTTTAAAAGTTAGGCTCTTTCTCACAGTTACCGCAACTCCTCAGCATTATTTTCAGAAAGAAAATGTACGCCCTCATGATGAGTGGTCCATTTTTAGGGGCGAGCCTGTGAGTGTATGCGCTAGTGCGTGGGTCTCACTTGCGAGACTCTCATGTGTCCTGTAAAGGGCTTGGAAGCCACCTGTCACTCACCATTTGTTGGGTTGCATGTCATTCTTCTTTACAGCTTCGTAGTTCGTCAAGGCATGTCTGGCATCATTTCCATTCCTCTGTCCGGAGCACGGATCAAGCACTAATTGATGCAACTTAATTAATGCCTGTCCGCTGCTCTCAACGTGATCGAGGTACTATTTTGTTCTAACTGCTGGTGCACCGCAAAAGGAAGGCTTGTGACTGCCAAAATCCTTCCCAGAAGGACAAACAAAATTATAAAGCTTTCTTTTTTAAAGCCAACTTTATTTTATTTTGTCAAGTCGTCTTTTCTCAGTTTCCACTCATGTTTTCTTTTTGTTTTTGCTTGTGGGTGCTGTTAAAAGATGGCAATTAACTTGTTCGAAATATGCGAGACATATTGCATTGCAGATGCTTGTTTTTCTTACTGATGGGCGAACACGTGTTTGTACAGGGATCAGAATCACAGGTTTAGCAGTAACTATTCCAACCCAGCAATTTTGCTCAGGTGAACCCCTGCAGGCCACACCTGCCAAAAAAGTACTTGGGGGAAAATGTCTGCTGAATAGCAATAAATGTGGATTGGTGGCAGAAAGCACTAAATTCCGCATGTTATTCCCCATTTGGATGGGAAAAGCTAATCTTTACAGTTATATGTCAGTCTGATAAAGTCCGATCCACTGGTTTTGGTTTTTCATCTTGGCCAATAAATTATTCATCTTTCCCTGGGCCACTCATAATAAGGGCATTTGTCTGTGGCCCAAATTACTGGCATATAGCAATGGGAATTTGCAACATCATTTAGTCTGAAAAATATGGAACCTCAGGTATTGTCCAGGGTTGCAAACGTTTTGGATACTGTAGGTAAGTTGCTTGATGGTCTCAGCTTCAAGTGCTTCTAATTTCATTGGAGGTAACAGAAGGTAGATCTTTGTTCTCGTTCCCGTGGGAACTATTTGGAGATATTTGTATTTCTCTATATTGTATTTCTACCTTTCCTATTTTACTGCATTGAAATGGTTTTGATTAGTTATCAAAACCATCACCATCACCTTAAGTAATATTCCTATCTGTCGACGGTGAATGGCAATTCTTGTTCATGTAGACCAGGCCGTCCAGTAAACACCATTACTCCTGGAACAATGACTCTTGTGTGACATGCACCTTTGTGATGTTGTCTACAACACACACACACATTGGTGCAGTGTGTAACAAAGGGCTCTGAATGCATTCTCATTATCAGTGCAGTATTTTATCACAAGATGACACACACGCTGGATTGATAGGCCCTCACTCTCTCTTTTTTTCCCTCCCTCTCTCTGCCTCTTTCCCCCTTCTCCATTCTTCACAGTGTGCTGCATGCATCCAGGATAATGACAATAGGATGCAGTTTAAGAAACAACAAATATGGCACCCACCACCAACACGCAGGAGAAGGAGATGAATGAACAGGGGGCCTCCTCCTCTGAAAGAGAGTCAGCACCTCTCTGGGTATGCACAAGATTGTCATCCAAGCGTCTCAAGGTGTTGGGTGCAATTCTGGGAGAGGTGTGATCCGGGACTATCTTTATATGCCAAGACGGTGAGGATGGTGGTGTTCCTGGTCAAGAAACTCAGATAGTGTCCTGGGATCGGTCATCCCCATCCCATTCTTTTTCCTCCCATGAACAGTGGCAATCCATCATCAGACCAGCGCTGGAGGGTATATTTTGCCCCCAAGCAACCCAGAACCGTCATGTGTTCCTCTCATTCCATCCTAAATTATCGTCTCCCCGGACCCAGTCCAAGAGATGTTGAAACAAGTGATGGATAGGCAGAATAGCATCTTGCACTCAAGGGCATATTTATACTCTGCTTGCGCTGGATTTGTGTAATTTTTTTTACACAAATTCGGCACAAAACTAAGACCATATTTATACTTTGACACCCGACCCCACAAACGTCAACATTTCTAAGTGTGCGTCATTTTCTGGATGCGTGAAACTGCCTTGCGTTAATGACATGCAAGGTAGGCGTTCCCCTCCAAAAAATGACTTAAACACCTGTGCGCCATATTAATCCAACAGGGCAAAAATGGTGCATGGCTGGGAGGCGGAGCCAGAAAATGATATAAATCCCGATTTGCGTAAAAAACTAACTCCTGGGTCAGGGCAGGCGTTTAGGGACCAGCTGGCTCTTTTCCATGGTGGGAGACCATGGAAGCAGTCCACAGGTTCCCTTCCCTGCACCCAGGGACACCCCCTGCCATCCTAGCCTACCCCTGGAGGTCACCCATGGATGGGAGGACCCATCCATGGTGAGTGCAAGTAAGTGCAGGTAAGTATATTTTTTGTATTTTAAGTGGCATACGGGGGCCTAACTTGGGCACCCCTACATGCCACTGTGCCCAATGGCCATGCCCAGGGGACAGAAGTCCCCTGGACATGGCTATTGGGCCTGGGGCATGACTCCTGTCTTTGCTAAGACAGGAGTCATTTTCATGGGGGTCGTGCATCAAAAAATGACGCTCGTCAGGTTAGAGTCATTTTTTTTTACTCTAACCTGACGAGCGTCATTCTTTGACGCACAACCCCCAGTCTTCCCTACGCCTCCACTGCCCAGTTAGAGTAATTTATTTTGACGCTAACCAGGCTGCAGCGCCGGCTACTATCATTCCTTAAATATGACGCCCGGCTGGCGCGTTGGAATGGCGGTAGCCGGTGTTAAACTTTTTGACACAAACCTGCGCTGGCGCAGGTTTGCGTCAAAAAGTATAAATATGGGCCTCAATTTGGAAGGACTTTGCGGCAATGCAGGATGTTCAGACCTCCCATCACATGGAGCTGACCTTCTTCCTCTGTCATTTTCTAGAACCTACATCATCCCCTCTTGTTGTCAGTGAAGTCCCACGTATTTTACCAACCGGGTCCCTGCACTAATTTGTGATTTCACTCGGAAGATGCCACCCTGCCCCCCCATCAAGATGCTGAAATGCCAATGCCCAGTGAGCGAGTGTTGCACAAACTCCTAACTCATGAGTAGAATGGCGAATGTCTTGTTTCCCCCAACCAAGGATAGCGCAGACCCATGTCCGCGGTTGGGGAGTGAATTTGTTTTATTTTGGATTTAGATTCGAGGTAAATTTTGGATTGTGGTTTTGTAACATATTCTTTTGGAACTTTGGTTTGTGCTCTACTTTTGTTTGAACAATTCTTTCTAAATTCAGTCATCACTCCCCTAATCCCTCCTTGAGCTCATTTAGCATGTTTTTCATTCATATTGTTGTACAGTTCGAATAACTCTGTCAATTCACATCACATATTCAATACACCAACTCATTCCTATCCCTTACACTTAACTCTATTGTGATGTTCGTGTCACTGGGCTATTTTAATTGTGTCTCGGTTGACCATACATTTCACACACATCACCAGACATAATACATGGAATACCATATAGTTAGGGCAATGAACAACCTAGGAAGGTGGGCTTATGGATCTGTACACATTTTTAACATGACAGGAAGCAGTTTGAGGTAAGCGTTTATATATTTTGATGAAATGTGCACATTCAAGATGGCATATGTGTGTGTGCACGTTTATGTGTGTGTGTGTTTGTGTGAGTGATATAATACAGTGCTTGTTAGTGTTCAGTGACGTGTTCAAGGTTGTGTGGGTTGGCAGCTATGTACAGATGGTGTCGTTCACATCACTTGCTATGGAGTATTGGCCCTGGATTGGACCAGCATTTATTCTTCATTGGGAGGAGGGGATGGATGGACTTTGATGGTCCTACATGTAGCTGATGTCAAATAGACCAGGGGCATGATTTGGTCCAGCAGGAGTGGCCAGTGTCCTATTGAGAGATACAATACCTCATTCTCTCACCTGGTGTTTACCTCCCACACCATTTGGAGATGTTGCCTGTGCAACTCCAATGTGTCTGATAGCAGCTTATTGTGGGATTCCTTCAGCAGAGTGTGGTCATGTTGGTGGTTGTTAGGGTCCCCATGTAGGAGCACATGAATCCTTCCATGTCAGAGAATTCATGTGGCAAATTTACTTGACAAAGACGTCCATCTCTCAGAGAGCTACCATTCTCCAAAGCAACTTATCAGACATGTACTGCTGTCTCAATTGGCCAAGTGTTGAGGTAGGAAATGGAGGGCTGACATTGGTGGATGCAGCATGTGAATGGAGGATGAGAGAGACTACTTGCTTAGTGGATACCCGAATGGCACTTCAGTAGAACTGAGTCATTGGGAATTCATTAGTGTATGGATAGGTCAGTCATGCATAAATGGGACAAGCACCTGTGGCTTTAGTCAATGCACCAATAGTCTTGTAATCTAGAAGATAATCCAAAGAGCAAGATTGAGGACCAGCAATAATGTGGTGGTATGTAGATCATACTTTTGGCCAGCAATCTCCATGTCCTCTGAGTTTCGGTGTGCGACCGTGCGGCTAAGATGGTTCCATACATGAGCAGATCATTCTCTTCTTGGATTGCAGTATGAACTTCACTGTGGATGGTGCGCCATGCACATCACCCTCAGACGATTCTCCCTTAGGTGCTGTAAATGAAAGAAACACTCTTCTTGGCTAAAGGAACTGTAGTAGGACAAAGGTGTGCACAACGTCAAACACACAAATAAATCACTGGATGCTTGTTCTTGGGACAGCGACACAGACAGTTTCCTCGTAAAATGAGAGCTCCCTGATTCATGGTGCGTGCAATAGGCACACGTCTCACGTAAGTGTCAATGTCAGAGGTGATCTGAGTGTGCGCAGACCCATGATGTCAGCTCTCAGTTCTGAGACTGGCATGAGGACATGGATCCTGACAAACGGATGAAGTTATAAACGCTGTTCAAAGACATCAGAGACGTACCGCACTAGGAACCCCACCGACACCAACCAACCACACACGCAACCTGGGCTTCGTCCTCGACTCCTCCCTCACCATGTCTAAACAGGTCAACGCAGTCTCCTCCTCCTGCTACAACACACTCCGCATGCTCCGTAGGATCTTCAAGTGGATCCCGACAGAAACAAGAAGAACGGTGACACAGGCCATTGTCAGCAGCAGGCTAGACTACGGCAACGCACTCTACACAGGCATCCCAGCAAAAGACCTACTACGCCTCCAACGCATCCAAAACGCCTCTGCCCGGCTGATCCTCGACGTATCCCGCCCCAGCCACATCTCCCACCACCTGAGAAACCTTCACTGGCTCCCCGTGGACAAGAGGATCACTTTCAAGCTTTTTACCCACGCTCACAAAGCACTCCACGACACTGGACCAACCTACCTGAACAACAGACTCAGTTTCTACACCCCCACTTTTCAGCTCCGCTCCGCAAACCTCGCCCTCGCCGTCGTCCCCGCATCCAACGAAAAACCTCCGGCGGCAGATCCTTCTCATACCTCGCCACCAAAACCTGGAACACGCTCCCTACCAACCTGCGACAGACCCAAGACCTACTCACCTTCAGAAGACTCCTCAAGACCTGGCTCTTCGATCAGTAACAACAGCACCCCCCTCCACCCCCTCTAGCGCCTTGAAACCCTCACGGGTACGTAGAGCGCTTTACAAATTCAATGATTGATTGATTGTTACATGTAGGTTTGTGAAAATGCATAATAATGTTTTGCGTAACAGCTATGTAAGACATGCATTGGATAAGCTGTAACCCAATGCGAGAACCAGCAATGGCATGTCATTTGGTGAGGCCTGGAGACCCCTGTGTCCCCTGCAAAGTGTCTTGAAGTTGACGTACCAATGGCAGCTTGGTGCGCATAGTGATCGCATTTCAGGGTCTCATCACTCTGCATTAAGATTACGTGGCAGTGGTTCTGTGGAACCCAAAGAGTTGTGACCGTGCTTCTGTGGCTACACTTACAGAATCCCAAATCTTCTAAGATTGCATTCCATATCAGTGGCTCCCCCCTGCTGCTCTGTGACAAAGAGGAGAGAAAGGAGGATGGTTTTTAAAGTGCTTTTAATGTACATCATAGCAGACAAGGGCCACGACAAATAGATACATGAGATATACAAATTATTTTTTTCTGTTGTAATAGATATCACAAAAAGTAATTATAAACTAAATTAGCACGTTACTTTTTAATGTGGAAATAAATGAAAATACACCTTAACTCATGAAATTAAATTGGATTAATAAAATAATTCAACTATATTAATACATAATCATTTTTACACAGTAAATAAAAAACACACCACCAGCAACATTTTTATTTGTATTTAATATTTAGTAAACTTGGTTAAACGTTATATACTTAATTTAAAAAATAATAATTTAGTTAAAAACAGATTTAAAGTTTAATTTTCAATTACATTTATTAGTAAATTAAAAATAGAATAATTGAATATGATGTTTTAACACTTAAACATACATATAGAATTGTAGTGAACTAATGATGAACTAATTGTATTAATTTAACATTAATTTCGTTAGGGTGTTATTTCAATCCCGTGCCTCTATATTTTTCTATGCGAGAATGCTGCAGTATCAGTGATCAACCATTGGGTGCTGCTTGACATACTCAAGGGCTGGGATCAAGTACATTTGAGCCTCTCTTGACACTTTTAGGACTGATTAACTTTAAAAGTGTATTTTGTATATTGCAATTGCCTTGTTGTTTTTTTTAAATATGTGCTTTGTTTATTTTGTAGTGTATTGGACCTCTCAAACTCATCCTTAAACATCCCTAAATCCTCCCACCATTTAGTGGTAATTATTACTCATTTTCCTACCACTCCCTCTGGTCGCCCTCACATTTAATACTAAAGCATATACCAAAGTGCAGCACTGAGGCAGAGATCTCCATACAGAAAAGATAGGCGAGGAAGAGGTCTTGGGTTACAAGAGTGCAGATTGTATTTTGTAGTTGTGAGTAGTAGTAGTACCACTGTAGAACTACTTTACATACCACAGAGTGGAGCTTGTTATTTGGACCATAGGGTTCGATTAGTAACACCTGAAAGCCTGTTAAATTAAATGCTTATCAAAACTATGCACAGTGCTTGTAAGTACACAATGCTGCTTACTTATCAGTTCAGAAAAAGCATGTTGCTCTTAAAGAATCCACTTGGCTTTACCAACTCAATGTTCATAATTGTACCACACACCAAAATATTGTTTTGTCCGGAAAGAGTGTCAACAAATCATTGTTCAGTCCACAATAAAACCTCCTCATTCATCAAATAGATTTATTAAATGTGTGTTAACTGTGTTAGCTTTAACTGCACAGAGTGTACTTTGCTGATTTGTGAACTAATTAGAGATAATATTGTCTCTTAAAGCTTAAATACAACAAATACCTTTAAACTCAATAGAACCACACATGCAACATAAATAGAAGGAGCAAAAAGCCATGAATGATTGTTTATGTGCAGGAAGGGATGCCTTCCTGCACATAAACAATCACACCCCTCAACGCAGTCAACCTTACACTATGGTGCAAGGATGCCTGTGTTGGTGCAGGCTATGGGGTGGCTCCTCCATAAGGGTGGAGGAGTGTCGCCATCCCCCACCAGCAGCGGCAAACCTTTTCCACAAAAACGATAATAAACTTTGTTTATTATCATTTTGGGGGGAAAGGGGCGGGTCCAAAGGGGTGACGAGCAATGAGGGGGAGTGCTCAGCTCTTCCCTTCAGAGCGCATGTCTTTTGGCCAAACGCACATGCGCACAGGGCTCTCTCCAGCTCAGCAACACAGTTCTTGGGCTGGGGAGAGCCTGCATAGGCTCACAGTCTGCCTGGGAGCACCCTGGCGGGGCACTCCCAGCCAATCCTGATGCTGCTCTGAGCAGCATCAGGATCGGCGCAGGGCAGGCTGGGAGCCTGTGCCTTCAGGTTGTCGGAAGAGGAGAGGAGCAGCGTGGTCGGGAAGGAGGTGGTACAGGTAAGTGTTTTAAAAAAACTATTATTAATTTAATCCCACCCCCCTACTAATCCCCCCTCCCTCCCCTTCACGCCACCCAGCCCCTTCAGCCTCGCGTGAGCCGTGACTTCGCAGCCTGCTTAATTTAGCGCTTTTTGCAGAGGGAAACGCAGGGGGATGCCGTATTCTTGTAAAGACTGTGCATCCCTGCATTTCCAAACTGGTGCAGCTGAGCACTACAAATTTTGTCTCAGCACCGCGCTGCAACAGTTTCTTGTAAATCTGTCCCTAAATGTCTGTGTGTTAGTATTTTGCACTCTGAATTTTATATGCACAGTATTTAATTGTGTATTGGAATTAGAAGCCCTTTTTTCTTAGAAGTCAGTGCACTAACTGGACATGATTTATTCAATGGTATTACCTATTTCATTTCATTATGACTATCTGAGTGGTTAGGAAGTGCTAATGTGGTGTATTTGGTGCTTATGTATGTTGGGGTTATAGTAGGGTAAAGCTATAGAAAATTTGCAGTAAAAGGCTCTGATTGTTATAGTCTGAGCCGAGTAACCCATGTAGAGCCAGTCCTGGCTGCTCCCTTGTTGCAACACTAACCAAGAATGGCTGCTGCTGTTTTAGCTTACAACAGTACATACTTTCTAGAAATATTTAAGAAGACGAATGTTGACGTGAATAGCTGCTGCCTTCTTGTGAAGATGTGGGTTAGCTGTCAGATGTGTATGTGTTGCTATATTTAACAGTGTGCAAGTCCACGCTCTTGCGCTGTGTGATATGTGCCAGAGTTTGCCCAGTTCACAAAGACTTGTTACACTGGTTGCCCTTCATGGCCTGACACTGCTTTCCTGATGTGAACATCTATTTAGCTAGATGTAAAATGTTACCAAAGCAAAGGTAAGGTACTTTTGGAATTTGCTTTTTGCTTAAGTACAAACTGTTATAAAATAAAAGATTTGTTCATACTTTGCCTCTAAGGTATTTTAGGAGCAGAGCACATTAGAAAGTACAGTACATAACTAGAAGCACATGTGATCTGTCAAAGCCCACAGGAGGGCTCCAGGGTATACTCAGCCTGACAGATCTGAATTCCCCATTACAGAGGGCTTGCACACGCCAGCCTCTCTCTTCATTTAGTTGAGGATACTTGGGAATGGGGTGTGATCTGGCATATGTAAATATTGCAAATGGTGCCTCACATTCATTATATCACTGTCTTTCTTTGAGAAACTGGAATAATCAAACACAATGGGAGTCTGGAGTCCAATTTATTGTACAAAAGAATTTCCTAAGAGGAGCATAAAATGTGCTCTCTCCATCACAGACTGCAGACAGTCTGATTTGGGCATGATTTACCAAACATATATTCATAGGGTGGTCATGTGAGGCTTTCTTCTAGCTGCTGGCACACAAAATGCATTGACGAGCCGAATGGTGCTGTGCCAATGTAACTACTGAAGATATCTTGCTTCAGGCCTCTAGGTGGAAGTATTTTATCTTGGACTAAGATGCGATTCCGGTGGTAGCCATGTCAGCACAGAGATGGGGTTGGGCATGTACACTTGCATTTTACTCTTGTCTTCAATCTTCTTCAAGAAAGGGTTGCCTTGCTTAGGACTGTTTGCAGTAGGAACATCAAACTTTTCAGTTCCAAGTGGCAAATATAGCGAAATTCAGGCCAATCTTCCAGGAACACTAGCAGAGTTCAGCACAAGGCAAGGGAACAGGGCTGTGTTTGCTCTATGCAGGGGCAAAGGCTTTCCTAAGGAGGGGCTTAATAAACAAGAAAGTACTTGAAGGCCAAGGAGAAAGTAGGGCAGACATTGAGAACTGAAGCAGGTTAAAACAGGCAGTGAATGGGGAACTGGGAAGTTTGCAGTAGAAACTATGAAGGCACATGAGTAAAAATACCAGGACGGTTAAAGCAGGGAAAGTATAGACCAACCATCATAAATAATAGTTTATTTGCCCCTCAGAAGTGATCACTCTTTGTAGTGAAAAAGATTTTACAAGACAAGGAGCAGATTATTCTCACTGAGGTCAGGGAGACACCCAGCAGTTGTTATAGAGAAGAAGCGCTGGGTGGTTCTCTGTGCCAGAGGCACAAGCTTTGGAGTCTAACTGGCACCCCCGGATGCAATGAAAGTCAGGATAACAATAAAAACACTCAAAAAGACAAGGAGAACTGTGGAAGGTGTATAGAAACAGGAACTGTGCTCAGCGAAAAGCAAGAATGGAATAAGGCTTGAGGTCAGGACTGGAATACACAGAACTGCGAAGACTGGGAATCTGCACATTAACTGGGGGGCAGGAATATGCAGTCAGAACAGGGACACTGAATACACAACTAGGGATCTGCATATGCAAGGCAGGTCTACGGTAAGAACTAGGACCTAGGCACACTGGCAACAAGAGGCAGGATAAACAAGATATAGGCTGCAGACATAAATGTCTAATGATAACAGGATCATGGAATTAAATTGTGAAAGCAGAAATTCAAAAAGCAAGTCTGGAATATAATAGAAAGATCAAATAAAGTGCAAGGATATTCAGAATTAAAGTAAGTTGTGAGCCGCAACTCTATGGGTTTACCAGTCAAAACAAGCAGGAGGCTCAGGGGAGGACACTGGTGCAGGGATTGAGCCAGGTGCAAGGAATCAATCAGGTGCAAAAAGTCAGGGTACCTATAATGGGAAAACATCACTGGGACTTGGCAAAGGGAAGACCAGGGATAGACAGAGGCACTCTGAACAAAATGCATCCAGATCCTTGATACCATGAGGACCTGCAGACCGTGTGAGTGAGGGGCTTGTACTAAGAAACTGGAGAGCGACTCTTGCGGTCCAACCTGAACAAATCAAAGCTATGAAGACACGAAATTGCCCTCTATGTCTCCTTTTCCTTCTTGTCTGTAATAAAGTCTATCCTCTTTGGGTTGACACCATCTTTGTTAAAGCCCCAAAATACTCTGGGCCATACTGCTGTTGTTTTTGCTACTTGTGTGAGGTGTCCTTACTCACCATGGTATCATACTAATCCCTGTAGCTCTCTCTATCCTTTAATGGCTCTCTGCCACCCCAACCAAGATTACTCCTTTATGGTCAACCGTCTTGCTTATATCACACTAGCGACAATCACCATTAGTGACTGAAGCATTTGTCAACCATCAATGAAGAACTGTACACCCAAGTGAAATCTCCACCAAGCATTTTTGTGCTGAGATCTTCTGTTGCTCATATGGTGGATTGTAATAGAAAGGATCTTTCTTTATGTATATGCCATCTTTCAGGTTACACCTATGCTTGAAACTGATCTCAATGCTGTCTCGTCTCAGCAATCTGCATCTGTCCGTAAAGACTGTCAGTGTCCTGCATGAACCTTCTGTTAGAAATGGGGTTTTTGGTTGGCAGTCAGGTTACCCTCTGTCCAAGCAAAAACCCTCACTCTAGTCAGGGTAAGTCACACACAATCCAAGATTATCCTGTGCCCACCCTCTGGTAGCTTGGCACGAGCAGTCAAGCTTAACTTAGAAGGCAATGTGTAAAGTATTTGTGCAATAAATCATACAATATCACCATATAGCACCACAAAAATACACCACACAGTGTTTAGAAAAATATATAATATTTATCAGGATAATTGTAGGTCAAAACGAATAACGTTGCAATGTGAATTTGTAGAGATATCACTGAAAAGTGATATAAAGGCCCTCATTCTGACCCTGGCGGTCGGTGATAAAGCGGCGGCCAAGCCGCCAACAGGCCGGCGGTCTAAAATATGCAATTCTGACCCTGGCGGGAACCGCCAACACAGCCCGCCAACTTAACACTCCGACCGCCACAGCGGTACAAACAAACAGCGCGGCGGTTCCCGCCAACAGCCCGGCGGCAGACAAAGTACCGCCCACCCTATTACGACCCACCAATCTGCCACCTTTTCCGGGGCGGGAGCACCGCCGATAAGAACACGGCGGAAACAGACTACGAACGGGAAAACGCTCACCTCTACGCACTCCACGCGAGATTCCGGCAGTATGGAGCCAGAGTTGCAGGTCATCCCCGCACTCCTATTCCTGCTCATATACCAGGAGCACGCCCGGCGGCGCGGAAGACATCGGTGAGTACGGCACCTACGACACAGGGGAGGGAAAAGATTACCGGCACACACCCACCCACCCACACCCACTACAACACACACATCAATGCATTCCCACAGATCACTGTCACAACCCACAAACCACCCCCCTCCGAAATAATGCAAAGACCAAAAGAAGAGATCATAAACGGGCAGATATATTGAAATATGTACACCATTAATCCCAATAAATAAATAAACTATGTACAAAATATATACAGCTACTAAATGTAGTCCAACCACTGTCCGTGGATCACAGGGGTCCTGTGCAAAGGGGCAAGGCCCAGTCCCACGACAAGAACTCCACGGAGAGAACACTGCAGGGGCATCAGAAAGAAAATAGGACAGGCACCTCAGGGGGAAGGGAAGTGGGGGCACCTCAGCCACTTGAGTACACGACGCCAGATCCACGAGGGGACTCCATGACCACTGGCCCATCCTGGGGAGAGCAAAGCCACAGTCCAAACAGTCCATACAGTGGGTGGCCTGCCCACTGGGCCATCCTGGGGAGAGCAAAGCCACAGTCCATACAGTCCATACAGTGGGTGGCCTGCCCACTGGGCCATCCTGGGGAGAGCAAAGCCACAGTCCATACAGTCCATACAGTGGGTGGCCTGCCCACTGGGCCATCCTGGGGAGAGCAAAGCCACAGTCCATACAGTCCATACAGTGGGTGGCCTGCCCACTGGGCCATCCTGGGGAGAGCAAAGCCACAGTCCATACAGTCCATACAGTGGGTGGCCTGCCCACTGGGCCATCCTGGGGAGAGCAAAGCCACAGTCCATACAGTCCATAACAGACCCCACTGCCACTGGAGGAGGCAAGTTGGCCAGAGGACATCCTGCAGCCCTGCCCGAGATAGATCCTGCTCTGCCACGTCTGCCAAAGGGCCAGCGGTTCTTGCCCTGAAGGGCCCAGTTCAGCGGTTCTTGAGACGGCGGGGCCCAGTTCAGCGGTTCTTGAGACGGCGGGGCCCAGTTCAGCGGTTCTTGAGACGGCGGGGCCCAGTTCAGCGCTCCTTGCCTTGAAGGGCCCAGTTCAGCGGTTCTTGAGACGGCGGGGCCCAGTTCAGCGCTCCTTGCCTTGAAGGGCCCAGTTCAGCGGTTCTTGAGATGGCGGGGCCCAGTTCAGCGCTCCTTGCCTTGAAGGGCCCAGTTCAGCGGTTCTTGAGACGGCGGGGCCCAGTTCAGCGCTCCTTGCCCTGAAGGGCCCAGTTCAGCGGTTCTTGAGACGGCGGGGCCCAGTTCAGCGGTTCTTGAGACGGCGGGGCCCAGTTCAGCGGTTCTGGAGACGGCGGGGCCCAGTTCAGCGGTTCTTGAGACGGCGGGGCCCAGTTCAGCGCTTCTTGAGACGGCGGGGCCCAGTTCAGCGCTTCTTGCCTTGAAGGGCCCAGTTCAGCGGTTCTTGAGACGGCGGGGCCCAGTTCAGCGGTTCTTGAGACGGCGGGGCCCAGTTCAGCGCTCCTTGCCTTGAAGGGCCCAGTTCAGCGGTTCTTGAGACGGCGGGGCCCAGTTCAGCGCTCCTTGCCCTGAAGGGCCCAGTTCAGCGGTTCTTGAGACGGCGGGGCCCAGTTCAGCGGTTCTTGAGACGGCGGGGCCCAGTTCAGCGCTCCTTGCCTTGAAGGGCCCAGTTCAGCGGTTCTTGAGACGGCGGGGCCCAGTTCAGCGCTCCTTGCCCTGAAGGGCCCAGTTCAGCGGTTCTTGAGACGGCGGGGCCCAGTTCAGCGGTTCTGGAGACGGCGGGGCCCAGTTCAGCGGTTCTGGAGACGGCGGCCGGTCTATGGCCAACTGCTAATTGCCTGGTGGTGCCCTCCTGGCCAGCGGGGATGGTGCTCCTTCACTGCCCACCTGGGCTGTGGGTGGTGGGGCCCTCCTGGCCAGCTGGGCTGGGTCCTCCCTGGGCAGCGGCTATGGGGGTGGTGGGCTCTCCCGGGGCAGCTGTGCCGGTTCCTCCCGGGGCAGTGGCTATGGGGGTTGTGGGCTCCTCCTGGGCAGCAGGCCTGCTGCCTGACCTCTCCGACTTGCTGCCCTTGCCCTCCTTAGTCGTGGGCCTGTGGCCCTTTCCTCCCTTTGGAGCTGTGGCTGGTGACTGTCTCTGGGTGGTGTCCGGGGGGGATGTAGAAGGCGGGCTCCTGCGGCGACCCTTCCGCCTTCTGCTCCTCTTCCCAGGGGGTGGGCTGGCTGTCCCCTTGCTGCTGGGCGAAGATCCAGACATGCGGGCTGGCGGGCTCCAATACCCCTGCACCCTTGTCAAGGGGGCTGCAGGGCTGGTGGTGGCTGAGGTGCTCTTCTTACCCCGACGAGAAGGAGGGGGGGGCTCAGGGTCAGGAAAGAAGTTAGTAGTGGCGAGGAAGAGCTTCTTGGGACAATGGAGAGTGGTAGGTACAGTGGGAATGGGAGTGGAGGGAGAGGATGTGGTTGTAGGTGAGTCACGTTTGCTGTCTTTGGGTGCAGGTGCAGGAGGGATAGGCTGTCGTGAGGTGGATGGCTGTTGGGTGGGTGGGTGGCTGCGTTTGTGTGGTGTGGAAGAGGGGGTGACAGACACAGTGGGAGAGGACACAGGGGACGTGTAAATGGCAGTGGGGGTGGTGACTGCACGTGTGCGGACTGGAGTGGAGGGTGTGCTGGTGATGGAAACATTGGCTGATGGTGAGGTGAATGGAGGTGTGAGTGTAGACGTCACAGGGAGGGAGGAGGGAGACGAGGAGGTGGGGGTCACAGAGGTGGTAGTGACTGTTGGCATGTCTGCATCGGAATGTTGCGTGTGTGAATGTCTGCGTGATCTGTGGTGCTTATGTTTGGATGAGCTTCTCTTGGGTGTTGAGGTGTGTGCAGGCTGGTCTGATGGTGTGGGTGGGACAGGCAGAGGAACAGGAGACTGGGAGGAGGGAGTTAGTAGAGGCAGGCAGGAGACAGGGACAATGGCTGCCGTCAGTGCTGAGGCCAGAGCCTGGAACGATCGCTGATGGGCAGCCTGACCCGAATGAATGCCCTCCAGGTACGCATTGCTGCGATGAACCTCCCTCTCCACCCCCTGGATGGCATTCAAAAGGGTAGTCTGCCCAACAATGAGCGTTCGGAGGAGGTCAATGACCTCCTCACTGAGGGCAGCGGGGGTAACAGGGGCAGGGCCTGAGGTGCCTGGGGCGAAGGAGATGCCCGGCTTCCTGGCAGAGCGGGCACGGGGCGAACGCTGAGGGGCTGCTGGGAGGGCGGAGATGGTGCGCTGGGTGGCGGCTGTACCTGTAATGGCGGGGGGCACGGATGGTGCCACCCCCGCAAGGGAGCCCCCTTCCGAGGACGTGTCCGTGTCGCTGCAGGGTCCAGTCCCTCCTGGGCCATGTGAGATGCAGCTCCCTCCTGCCCCGATGCCACTTCTCCTCCGCCTGATGATGCTGATGCACACAAGCACAGAAAGACAAACAAAAAGGGGGTGGGAGAGAGAAATAAAGGGATATTGAGTTCATGGATCTCCGGTACAGTTAGCGGACATGACAGACACAGATGCCCCCTGCACTAAGTTGCGCACTTGGGGTACGCTACGCATTCCGTGGAACATGGCCTACACGCCTAGAGTTGACAACTGCACCCATGGATGACACGGCCCAGGGATGGCTGTACTGACAAACTACTGAGGGTGGTGGCTGGGGACACAGGGGCTTACGGGGGTGCCCAGCCTACAGATATCGCCCTGGCCTAGGGGGACCCCCAGCCCTCCTCCCCCACCCAGACACCTCCACTGCGCGACAACAGAGTAGATAATGCTTGTACTCACCCCCTTGTGTCTGCTGTGCTGCCCTCACGCGCCCATCCAATTCAGGGTAGGCCACCGCCAGGATCCGGAACATCAGGGGGCTCAGTTGACGGCAGGCACCCCGCCTACGTTGGGAGGCCATCCCCAGCAGAGACTCGGCGGTCTTCTTGGTCCCGCGGCGGATGTCCTCCCACCTCTTGCGGCAGTGGGTGCCCCGTCGATGGTGGACCCCCAGGGCCCGGACTTCCTTGGCGATGGCACGCCAAATCCCGATCTTCTCATGGGCGCGGACCTATGTGACACGTACAGGGAGGGAGAAATACCACGTTCAAGTTTCTCAGCATTTTCCTTTCCAGTGGCCCAACGCCCCCCATCCCCGCCAGGCCCCCCGCAATGCCCAACATGCCCCCCATCCCCGCCAGGCCCCCCGCCATGCCCCCCGCCATGCCCAACATGCCCCCCATCCCCGCCAGGCCCCCCGCCATGCCCAACATGCCCCCCATCCCCGCCAGGCCCCCCGCCAGGCCCCCCGCCAGCCCCAACATGCCCCCCATCCCCGCCAGGCCCCCAAGCCAGCCAGTGGCCCCAAATCCATATTGAATTAAACTCACTTGTTGGTCTGGAGGACCGTAGAGTAGCGCATACTGGGGGAGGACCCCATCCACAAGTTTCTCCAACTCCTCTCCAGTGAAGGCAGGGGCCCTTTCCCCAGTCGCAGCAGCCATTGTCCCTTCCAGACCGAGGTCACAGCAACACTTGCAGTATAGGTCCTCTCCTGTGAAAGTTCAAGTCGCAAGTGGATAAGTAGATAGAAAATGGCGGTCACGTCCGCGGCGGTGCGTACCGCGGCGGTGCGTCCCGCCACCGCCGGCGCCCTTCGCCATTGGCTCCTGAAACCCATAGGCTTCAATGTTAACCAATGCGGCTTCGCGCCGCGGTCTTCGCCCGCCGCCCGCCGCGGTGTGCCACGCCAGCGCATTGACCTCACATCCCATTGTCACACTTCACAGGTCAGGCAGCCTCCATTTCCAGGGCCCACATGGCTCAATTTCAACTGCGTCACACAGGCCTAGGCCTTGCATAGCCACTCAGACACGCCATTCACTGCATAGAGAATCGTATACTGTGCTAGCTGTGAGTACGTACCTGTGGGTTGCTTGACTGTGTGCTCCATGTTGTCCTTCCTAGGCACCGTCCGCTGGGTTGGGCGAGGAGACGGATGAATCCTCCCGTGTACCGACCGCTGGTGGACCTGTCGACAATGGAAGAACGCCACATTATCCTGACCTACCGTCTTAACCGTGCCACTATCCATGAACTGTGTGCCCAGCTGGAGCCCGACCTGATGTCCCCCATCCGCCAACCCACAGGGATTCCCCCTCTGGTGCAGGTCATGTCAGTACTACATTTCTTGGCAAGTGGGTCATTTCAGACAACCGTGGGAATTGCTTCCGGGATGTCTCAGCCCATGTTTTCGAAGGTGTTATCCAGAGTGTTGTCTGCCCTGATGAAATCCGTGAGGAACTACATCATTTTCCCTGAGGTGGGCGAATTGGCTACAGTGAAGGGTGATTTCTACGCCCTTGGACATATTCCCAACGTAATTGGTGCCATTGATGGGACCCATGTGGCTTTGGTTCCCCCAAGAGACAGGGAGCAGGTGTACAGGAACAGAAAAAATTACCATTCAATGAACATCCAGGTGGTGTGTTTGGCTGACCAGTACATCTCGCATGTAAATGCCAAATTCCCAGGGTCAGTGCATGACGCCTACATCCTCAGGAATAGCAGCATCCCTTACGTGATGGAACAGCTACAGAGACACCGTGTATGGCTAGTGGGGGACTCTGGGTACCCCAACCTGTCGTGGCTACTGACCCCAGTAAGGAATCCCCAGACCAGAGCAGAGGAACGGTACAATGAGGCCCATGGGCGTACTAGGAGGGTGATCGAACGCACCTTTGGCCTCCTAAAGGCCAGGTTTCGCTGCCTGCATATGACAGGTGGATCCCTAATGTACTCACCTAAGAAGGTGTGTCACATCATCGTGGCCTGCTGCATGCTTCACAACCTGGCTTTGCGCCGCCAGGTGCCTTTCCTGCAGGAGGATGGTCGAGACGGTGGTGTTGTGGCAGCGGTGGAACCTGAGGAGAGTGACGAGGAGGAAGACGACGGGGCTGAAACAGACAACAGGGACAGAATCATTGAACAGTACTTCCAATAGGACACAGGTAACATTTCAAAGATAATTTAGTAAATGTTAACTACTCTCCAGCATCTCTGCTGCCTGTCTATTTGCCCCAGTGTATGATGACTGAGTTTTGGCTTTTCCCTCCCTATTTCAGATCTGGGGTCCCCACTACGAGTCCTGTGCTTCGTTTCCCCATGGACTACAGCTTTGTGGCAGCTGTTTGTTGACTTCACCATGTACAAGGACATATTTGCACTGTCATGTCAATTACAATCTATTGAAATCACAGCCAGACTCCTGATATTTTGGTGCAAAATAGGTGTTTATTGAAGTGCTCAAAATGGGATGGGTGGTTTCAAGTGGGTGGGGGCTATGGTGAAGGAATGTCCATGGCAGAGTCCAGAGTAACAGTCACACAGGTGCATTGTCCAGAGGCCTGTGGAGAGATGGAGCATGGGCAGTTCAAAGATGGACAGGGTGACAATGTGGGACAGTGGGATGACATCAGGTGGTATCCTTTGCTGGCGGGGGTCTTGACATCCTACTCTGTCTTCTTGCGAGATCTCAGGGCCCTCTTGCGGGGTGGTTCTTCTCCTGCAGGAGGTGGGGGTCTGGTGGGCTGCTGCTGTGCGGGGGCCTCCTGTCCACTAGCGCCGGCGGAGGTGGATGGCTGTTCTTGGTCCAGGCTAGTGGCAGGGGCCCTTGGGTGTTGTTCAGTGTCCGCCCTGCTGTTTACGAGGTCCTGCAGCAGCCCTACCATGGTAACCAGGGTGGTGTTGATGGCTCTGATGTCCTCCCTGTACCCCCGATAGTGTTCCTCCTGCAGCACCTGGATCTCCTGGAACCGGGCCAGTACCGTCGCCATCGTCTCCTGGGAGCGGTTGTATGCTCCCATGATGGTGGTGAGGACCTCGTGGAGAGTGGGTTCCCTGGGCCTCTCCTCCCCCCCCTGTCGCACAGCTGCCCGCCGAGTTGCCCTGTTTCCCTGGGCCTCTGCCCCCTGGCCGGTGTGCCCACTACCACTGCCCCCAGGTCCCTGTTGTTGTTGGGGTGGTGGGTTATCCTGGGTGCCCTGTAGTGGTAGACACACCGCAGATTGACGCGCCCTGGAGACAGAGGCATGGGCCCGCTGGGTGGGAGCTGTGCTGGTGTTCCCAGAGGGGTTTGGGTCTGTAGTGGCCTGGGCCTGTGTGAGGGGAACCGACTGTCCAGAGGTCCCCGATGGTCCGGGCTGGTCATCGGTGTCCAGGTCGACAGAGCTGCTGTCATCGCTGACGGCCTCTTGGGTGGGGGGTGTGGATAATTCTGGCCCCTCCGCCGCGGTGTGTTGACGGTCGGGTCCTGCAGGGGTATAGAGGTATGGTTATAGTTTCAATGTGTGGCATATGGGTGTATCTGTGGGTTCTCGTGTCCCCAAGTGCTGGCATTCGTGTGTGGGGGCTTTGGTGAGGGTGGCTTGTGGGGGGGATGTGTATATGCATTGGGCATGCTTTGGTGATGGGTGTCCATGCTTAGTGGACGCATGCAGGCCTAGGTTTTGGGATGTGTGGGTTGTGATGGTGAGACTTTGGCGGGGAATAGGTGTGCTGGGGGTGGGGGTGAGGATGGTGGTGGGGGTGAGGATGGTGGTGGGGGTGAGGGTGGGGGTGAGGATGGGGGTGGGGGTGAGGGTGGGGTTCGAGGATGGGGGTGAGGGTTGGGGTCTGATTTGGCATGCAGGTGGGGGGGAAGCAGTATTGAAGCTTCAACTTACCAGTATCCATTTCTCCGCCGACTCCTGCGAGGCCGTCAGGATGCAGGATGTTCAAGACTTCCTCCTCCCATGATGTGAATTGTGGGGGTTGAGGTGGGGGTCCTCCGCCAGTCTTCTGCACGGCGATGTTGTGCCTGGATACCATGGAACGCACCTTCCCCCGTAGGTCGTTCCATCGCTTCCTGATGTCTTCCCGATTTCTGGGGTGCTGTCCCACTGCGTTCACCCTGTCGACAATCCTCTGCCATAGCTCCGTCCTCCGGGCAATGCTGGTGTATTGTATCTGTGTGCCGAACAGCTGGGGCTCTACCCGAACGATTTCCTCCACCATGACCCTGAGTTCTTCGTCTGTGAAGCGGGGTTGTCTTTGGGGTGCCATGGGGTGGTGTGTATGATGTGTGGGGTGGAGTATGTGTATTTAAGTGAGTTGAGTGTGGTGGTGTGTGTTGTTTTGTGTGTGGATAGTGTGTGGGTGATGGTGTTGAGTGGCTGTGGCTGTTATGTTTTGGATGCTGGTGTCTCGCTCTTGCCTTCTTTACGAATTTTTAAGCGTAGGGGTTTGTGGGTGATGTGGGTGGGTGTTTTATATTGTATTGTGTGTGTGGGAGTGGTGTGTGTATGTGTATCAGGTGTGTGGGATTCAAATCGTCAATGTGGCTGAGTTTTGTTCGTTTGTGTGTATTCTGACCGCGCCGGTGTGTCCCGCCAATGGAATACCGCGTTTGAATGACCGCCGCGTGGATTCGTGGGTCGTAATGGGATGGGCGTATTTCTGTTGGCGTGGCGGTGGAGGTTTGGTCACCTCCACCTTTCCGCCGACCGCTGGTCTGGCGGTCTGTTGTGGCGGTCGGATTTTCGGAGGTTTGCCTTCTGCGGGTCAGAATGACCGTGGCGGGTTTCCGCGACCGCGGCGGGATTATGGAGGATTTCTGACCGGCGGTAGGCGCCTTTTACCGCCGAGGTCAGAATGACCACCAAAGTGTCTTAAGTCGTTAAAAAGCAAACAAAGTCTCTTTCAAGCACAAAGTACCTGGTTTGGAGTGGAAAATCTCCTTAGAGGGCCACAGAAGAAGAGATACGTGGAAAAATGGTGTGTGCATCGATTTCTCCCCACCACACACGGACTTGCATCGTTATTTTTCATGCGGGGAAGTCATGCATCGTTTTCCGGCGCGCGGACAGTCTCTTTCTGTGGATCGCGGGGATTACCAGATGTCCCGGGTCTGCGCGTGGATTCTCCTGCTTGTTTTCCGGCTGCGCGTCATTCTGCGGGGCTGCGCGTCGAAGTTTCGCTCTCACGGCAGGCGTCGCTTCGATTTCTCCTCTGGAGGTCGGGCGGCGTTGTCCTGGCGAGGCCGTGCGTCGAAGTTCCGGTCGTCCCGAAGGCGTTGCGTCAATCAGCGTCGGTGTGCGGCGTTTTTCTTGCAGCAGAACAAGCTGTGCATCGAAAATTTCAGCGCACGAAGCGTCCAAGTGAAAAAGAGAAGTCTTTTTGGTCCTGAGACTTCAGGGAACAGGAGGCAAGCTCTATCCAAGCCCTTGGAGAGCACTTTCACAGCCAGACAAGAGTTCAGCAAGGCAGCAGGGCAACAGCAAGGCAGCAGTCCTTTGTAGAAAGCAGTCAGGTGAGTCCTTTAGGCAGCCAGGCAGTTCTTCTTGGCAGGATGCAGGTTCTGGTTCAGGTTTCTTCTCCAGCAAGTGTCTGATGAGGTAGAAGAGAGGCCCTGTTTTATACCCAATGTGCCTTTGAAGTGGGGGAGACTTCAAAGAGTGGCTAAGAAGTGCACCAGGTCCCCTTTCAGTCCAATCCTGTCTGCCAGGGTCCCAGTAGGGGGTGTGGCAGTCCTTTGTGTGAGAGCAGGCCCTCCACCCTCCCAGCCCAGGAAGACCCATTCAAAATGCAGATGTATGCAAGTGAGGTTGAGTACCCTGTGTTTGGGGTGTGTCTGAGTGAATGCACAAGGAGCTGTCAACCAAACCCAGCCAGACGTGGATTGTAAGGCACAGAAAGATTTAAGTGCAAAGAAATGCTCACTTTCTAAAAGTGGCATTTCTTGAATAGTAATATTAAATCCAACTTCACCAGTCAGTAGGATTTGGTATTACTATTCTCGCCATACTAAATATGACCTTCCTACTCCTTTCAGATCAGCAGCTACCACTTCAATATTGTATGAGGGCAGCCCCAATGTTAGCCTATGAACGAAGCAGGCCTCACAGTAGTGCAAAACGAATTTAGGAGTTTTACACTACCAGGACATGTAAACTACACAGGTACATGTCCTACCTTTCCCCCACACAGCACCTTGCTCTAGGGGTTACCTAGGGCACACATTAGAGGTGACTTATATGTGGAGAAAGGGGAGGTTTAGGCTTGGCAAGTGTTTTTAAATGCCAAGTCGAGGTGTCAGTGAGACTGCACACACAGGCCAAGCAATGGCAGGCCTGAGACAAGGAAAAGGGGCTACTTAAGTGGGTGGCACAACCAGTGCTGCAGGCCCACTAGTAGCATTTAATCTACCGGCCCTATGCACATATAGTGCACATTACTAGGGACTTATAAGTAAATTAAATAGTCCAATCAGGTATGATCCAAGATAACCATGTTTAAAGGGAGAGAGCATATGCACTTTAGCACTGGTTAGCAGTGGTAAAGTGCGCAGAGTCTAAAAGCCAGCAAAAACAGAGTCCAAAAAGTCGAGGGAGGCAGGCAAAAAGTTAGGGGTGACCACCCTAAGGCTGCCAGGTCTAACACCTTCCCATTAGCAACAGCCTGCATGTTTGCTGAAGACTGCAGGAACATGATACCAGAGCACTCAGACATTATGGAGCTGATTTCAGAAGTCAATTTTGGCATTCACAATGAGCTGACCTGTGCTTGGCACATGATCAGAGAAGCTAATGTTGTGAGTTCCCCTCACTGCCACTGCATGCTCAGACAGAACTAGCAAAATGTTTAGCAGTGCCCCCACACTGTTGGGGGTATATGTGCATTGCAGACTATCTCATATGACGCTCAACTATTTTTACCTATTGTAGCCATAGCCCTATTCTTCTCTTATTGATGGAGAACAAATACTGTTTTCACTACTTATGAGATTTCTTACCAACATCATCATTTAAGAGGAAGCCTTTGGCTGCTCAATCCTAACTTCCATAATCATTGAAATCCAGTCCAGGGGGTCCAGAGATAACAGCCAATACTTGTCAGGAGGAGTACCATGAACTCCAAGTCTCCAAGGATCAGAAGAAATGTCTTGAAAGCTAGCTATCTTTATTTATAGTTAAAAGGCCTTTGATGATTTCAGTTTCACAATTTGACTTAATGATTAATCTATGCATACATTAACATGTTTTAAATAAGAGATTTCCCAAGTGAGGCGTGCTTTGGACAGAGCAGAGACAGAATTAGAGAAAATGAGTGTGACAGGGTGGTACAGTATAGGAAAGAAACATAAAGAAAACTATATTGGAAAATAAACATCCTCAGAAAAAAAGCACATTGAACTCATTAGTGGTTAGTATACTTGATCCCAGTCTAAGTTGATGCTTGGTAAACACCAGTGTAGTGAATGAGATAGATAAAACACGGAACAGAAGAGAAACCCAGCAATATTTCAGATATTGTCAAACTGTGTGTTATAAATCAAAGTTGAAGAACTTGCTGGGAAATCAAAACAAATAAAAAATTTCCACACATGTGGCATACTCAGAGATAAAGGTGTCTTTATATTCCCTTAAGATAGGCAATGTGTCAGATATGATGCACATAATTCATGGACGGACTGACCATTTATCCCATCGGTCATGACTGAATGACTGAAGCCATTGGAGGCCATTTTTTTGAAGACCCATGGCTGCTGCTGGTCACTATCTCCAGCTCCCTGGGGTTAATTTTGTAGGGCAGAATGGTGGGTTCAGAAGAGAGAGATCAGAAAGGGTGAAAAAAGAGAGAGAGAGACCAGAAACAGAAAATGTAGAAATTATAGAAATAGGAGGAAGGGGCTGATATGAACATTTTTGTCCCGAAAGTTTTTGATTCCCAGTCTGCCCCCGCATATAGTCTGTGAGGGAGACTCAGGATCAAAGAATATGGTTATAGGGCCTTACTTAGAAGAAATGACGCATCACTGCCGCAGCCCAGCAATGCACCAAAGATTTTAACGCAGCAGAATGACAGATCCTAATGCCAGGCTTGACGCCAAATTTACTAAATGGCGCACCATGGCGTTAGGATCTGGGCTCCGTGGTGAATGGTGATAAAAAAAATCACGCCACTTCTGCAAAAGTGACGCAAGCCATCCTATTGTCACTTTTGTGCCTAAAAGCGTTAAAAAAAGACAAAAAATGCTGCATTGAAAAAAACAAAAAAACAGGAGACTCTGCAGAAGCAGACATAAGGAACCCAGGGAACCAGAGACCCCAGGACAACCCCAACAACCCCAATACTGGCCAGGATGTCCAGACAGACTCCTAGGAGAAGGGGAAGAGAAAGAGAAAATGTAGGTTTAGTGAGGAGGAGAATAACATCCTGATCACTGAGGTGATGGAGCTTCAACATCAGCTCTTCGACCCTTCTAAATTGTCGTTAGGGAGGCAAGAGGCCATATTGCAGTCCATTGTGGACAAAGTCAACAGTGTGGCAGAGGTGAAGGAGACAGTCACCGATTGCAAAAAGAACTGGCATGATTGCAAGCGCACAACAAAAGGAGAAACTGGCCAACAACCGCAAAGCAGCATTTCAAACCGGAGGTGCAAGTCCAACACCAAACCTGAATGAGTTGGAGGAGATGGTGGCAGCCATCATTCCTGATGAGGTGGTGTCAAGAGTCTCAAGAGAGGACACTGCAGCATATGATGAACTACCGGAACCACGGTGTAAGTCACAGCAGGGGGCATTGTGGTAACTAGGCAATTTCATAAGGTGGAGGCAGCTATGTCCCAGCGCTAAAAAGCACAGAGTGAAGGCCAAAGGGTAGCATGCTGGCACACTTACGGTTAAACAGCAAAGCGATGTAAGGCTCACTGACCTCCCACAATTTGCACAGGCCAGTCCCAAACCATCACCTCACTCCCTTCAATGTGTGAAGTGCGGCATCAGTTTACGTTTACCTAACATTGGGCCTCACGTACGCGGAAATGACGCAGAGCAACGCAGCAAGCCAGCTAGCTGCATCGCTCTATATCATTTAGAAAGTTCAGGGATGCAATCATATTTACTAAAATTCGATACCTCCCTGTAGTTTCATCATTGATGGTGCAAAAACTGCTGTCTAGCTCCAATGCAGGTACCCTTGCACCATGTAGCTACTCGGTCTCACTTGGGCCGATGCACACTAATCTAGAATGTAGATGATCTGCATAGAATGGCTGTGTCACAGGACAAACAACTCATCTGAGAAGGCGGCCGGGTGGGAGCAATGGGAGGTATCCACACATAGGGACATGGCTAGAGACATGTCTATTGTACCCTGCATTAATCTTTATTGCTTTCAGCTGACATGACGGGCAGGGTGATTGCACACAGGTGTTAGTTGCCATGTAAGGGACCACAGCAACACATCCCAAATAATCAATTGATGGGGGGTAATTTAAGAAATGCACACCACTGGACCATGTGTGTACAAACTAACGATTATGTGTGGGCATGGTAGGACACTGCTACTGCTCTGCATGGTAGGTGCTGACTGTGCATTGCAAAGTGACATTTTGTGTGAATGGGGAGACTGTGCATACTGGAGAGGTGGGAATGGACATGTATACTGCATGTTAACTACACAAATACGCATGCGCCACTGGGTATGACTTTGCAATGCTTGTGACACACCTGGGAAGGGATGGCAACGAAAAGCCCATTGGGGCTACAACGTACGTCAAGTGGACTGGGGGAGCATGTGGCACATGCTAGGAGGGAGTATAATGAAACGTTATCTCAAGGTGTGCCACGTGTACAATTTGGAGCATGTCAAAGAGGGACTTGACAAGGGATACCAAGAAACACCTAGCCACTACAAATGATAGACCCATGGAAGAACCCAGGCCAAAGTAAGTGGGCTTTTTGATGTGGGCTTCTGATGTTGGGTTCAGATGTAGGGACTTGACACTAATCACACCACTACTTAACAATTCCTGTCTATTACAAAATAGCTTGTAGTACCACTGTATATGGCCATGCATGATCGAGGTGTCATGGGCATGTGAGAAAGAATGTGTGATCTGGGTAGGATCACTGTGTGCAACTTAACCATGTACCAGGAGCCAAAAGTGGGTAATCTGAGGAGGTCTGTGCATATACAATGGTGTGGCATACGGCGTTTGACACTCTGCAGATAAACAATACACATCAGGATGTTATGGGGGGGGATGTAAGTGAGCTAAACTACCAAATAGGATAGGGGCCATCCCATCAGAGCAGGCACAGAGTGATTGTGAGAACAATCCATTTGTAACATAAAGAATGTGAAACTGTGCATTAAAACCCATGACCAACAATTGTACAACACATCACTGTTTATCTCAGGGCCCTATGTATGAGAAAATGACTCAACACAGTGCTGTACGCCAGCTTTCTGTGCTGCATCATTTTAAAAGTGCATGGATGCATTGTATTTGCCAAAATGAAATGCATCCCTGCATTTTCCTCAGCAATGGTGCACTAACTGCTGCCTAGCACCTACACAGGCACCCTTTCACTATGGTGTAGGGGTGCCTGTGTTGTAAGGATGGTTGCTCATGTGCCAGCATGGACACTTTCCTGAACATGAACAATCATGAATGCAGTCTTCCACTTTCTATGTGTGTTGCTGAATGAAGCACACATAGAAAGAGGAGGAATATGGGGAGAAAAAATTAATTTCTCTCTGTTGCACCACTTCAATGCCACCCCTGAGGTGGTGTAGGAATCTGACAGATTTCCAGACTTTGGATTCCATGGGTGTTGCATAGGAAAACCCACAGCAACACCCATGCAACTAATTTACAGGGCCATAACAAGCTACACAAGGTGGCTTGGTGTGGCTTTGTAAATATGAGGTCTGCACACTGTGCCCCCGGAGTCTCAAAAACAATGACACTCTGGTTGTGCACTGCATTGCAAGGGCCTCGTAAATAAGGTGCTGAAGGTGCTTTTTTGTAAACCTTGATTGTTAACCTGATTACTCATGTCAACATTAACATATCTCCATTTCATTGCAGAGGATGAACACTTACCTCCTGGCCAGCTGACTGTCCTGGACTTTTCTGATGGTGTGGATGACCAGCTGCAAATTATACATCCAGATACCCTCCCACAAATCCTGGGTACCATAGAGACACCATCTTCAGTTGTGTGGAGGATAGACAGCATTGTAGGGTCTCCAGATGATCTGCCCAACATCCAACATACACCACCTGCCAACCCATCCAGCGCCCTGGACGCCCAAGACCCAGGACTTACATTTCAACAAACTGCAAAAGGAGCAGTGGTGACTGCCACTGAATGGGGGTGGTGGGGTACGATGGGACGGGCCGGGGGGGGCGGTGAAAAACAAATAAAAAAGTTTTGAAAAATGCTTACCTTCGGGGAGATGGATTTGTCTCCCCTCCGTCCTCTTTTTCTTCCCGGCTGTACACAGGCTCCCAGCCAATCACAACGCTGCTGTCACTGGGATGATAGCAGTGTCATGATTGGTCTGAGTGTCCTGCTTCACCTCTCAGACTGGGAGTGGGAAGCATGTGCATGTTCTCCACTCGGCTGTTCAATGTAGCCAGGTAGAGAACATGCGAAGTACGCCGGCCCAACACGGATAGGATAGGCACCTAAGCCAAGCAGTAACCATCATTCTAGTCAGGGTAAGGGAGCTACACACTTAAGATAGCCCCTGCTCACCGCTTGATAGCTTTGGCCAGAGCAGTCAGGCTTATCCCAGAGGCAATGTGTAAAGCATTTGCACAACACACACAACCCAGTGACACCACAACTACTCTACAAAAAGAGACTTCACAACCAGATACAAAAATAAACTGTATTGCATAAACATCATAGACCATAACAACATGAATCAGTAATAGTTTGCCAAACCAGCAATTGTCAGATCATAAGAGAGTAATTAGAAAATAATATTCCCACATTGCTCATGTCATGTCATATATAATCATTGAGCAAACTGTACCATGTCATAACAATACAATAATGCAAAAAAGGGAAAGGTTCCTTTGTTACTCATACCCTAAACACACTCTCCCTCTGCAGGCAATGCAGATGCTGAAATATGCTGGTCAACATAATCAGATAACAGCGGCAATATAAACCAGGACATAGATAAAAAAACATACCCTATCCAGTAAAAGAGCTCCCGTATTCCTACCGTGGAGAATGCGGCATTACCAGCTAGTACTAACAGGATCGGGGACCTCCGTTAAGGGTCACCACCCCGTCCTGTTACTTGTGCCTCAAAACCTCTACCTATCGAGGCATGTGGCCCCAATACAAGGGAGGATTCACACTCCCTTCTCTTGTGGGAGACCTGGATCACATCCTGCACTCAGTCTTGCATCGCAGATGCCCATGTCAACGCGGTGCAGCTGCTATTCCTAGCGTTGTGTTTCAGGGTGACTCAGGGCCTCTTCCAACTCAGGCGTGTCATCCTCCAGGGCACCGAGGGCTCTGGCAGCAGCTGGCGGTGTCTTCCTGGTGCTCCCTCACCCCGCCTACCAGCCTCCGTATGCAGGGTCCTTACGCTCACTTCACGGAGGGTCTCCCCCGGTTCCAAAGGGGGTAAGCATACTACTCAGTGCCACGGGGGGGTCTACAAACAGTATTCCTGTTCCCAATTCCACTGCAGCGCACCCTTGAAGTGGGGGACTCCTCTCCCTTATGATGTCGCTGCCCCAGGCAATGTGTCTCCACTCCCGGAATGAGGGCCGACTTGTGCCTTGGGGGCACCACAGAGTGCACACCTCAGTTGCGCTGGATGAAACACAACCAGCAGGCTCTGATACACTCTTCCTTCATCACAGTCCTCCTGGGCAGGGGGAAAAAACCCACCACAGGGACACACAGCCACGAGGACAACAGAGGCATCCACCATTCATTTACTGTGGCCTGAGGACACTGCTCCAGCAAGAAATTACAGCGCTCACCTTGTACTAAGAAGTATGAAACAGGGAGGAAGTGGGGCACACCACCCCTGGAGACACTTGGGATCACAATGCAGAGAACAAGCATCAGGCCAGCACATCAGGGTCCTTGTGGGCAAAGTGGCAGTCCATCTTGTGGCTCAGCAGGCCACAGGTCAGCACAACAAAAAGTCAGTCCAATCGTAGTTCCTCCCAGCAGCATAACAGGTCCTTCTAGAAGTGTGCAGAACCAGCAACATTTGTTTCCAAGTCCATGCAGTGTCTAAAAACATGGGGAACAACCCCTGTACTTACACTCATTTTTTCTTTGATCTCAAGGGTACTTCAAAGGACCTTTAGAAGTGCATAAAACCCCTTCAACCCTAGCCTTGGCTCCTGAAATCAGTAAGGGGTCACCAAGCCATTTGTGTGAGGGCAGAACACAGCCTCTACAAATGTAAATGCACCCCTCCTCTCCCGCTCCCAGCAAAGGAAGACCATTCAGTATGCAGATGTAATCCTGTTACACCTCCACCCTCCCTGTATAAGGGCTGTCTGGAAAGTAAGCACAAAGTCCAGCTGTCACTCTACCCAAGATATGGATTGGAGTCAGGGTACAGAGCACAAGAGTCATAAGCCCAGTGAAATGCCCACATTCTAAAAGTGGCATTTCTACAATGGCAATCAAAAATACACCTACACCAAAAAAAGGATTTCTCACTATCATTCCAAACATACCAAACATGCCCACGCTACTCCTCATTCCTCATAAGTCAGAAGATACCACTTAGACATATGTACGTTCATTTCCAATGCAATCCTATGAGAGGAGCAACACTTAAAGTAGTGAGAAACTAAATGACATGTACCACATAAAGACGTATATCCTACCTTTTACATAAACAGCACCCTGCCAATAGGGCTCTCTAGGGCCTATCTTAGGGGTGACTTAGGTGTAATAAAAAGGGAGTTTAAGCCGTGGCAATTGGTTTGACTTGCCAAGTCAGTGTGGCAGTAAACGGCACACGCAGGCCCTGCAGTGGCAGGCCTGAGACATGTTTGAAAGGCTACATCTGTGGGTGGCGCAATCTGCAGTGCAGCCCACTAGTAGCATTTAATTTACAAGCCTTGAGTATAGGTTATACCGCCTTACAAGGGACTTACAGGTAAATTAAATAAGCCAAACAGGTGTAAGACAATCATACCAAGTTTTTGAGTTTTAGGGGAGAGAACACATGCACTTTAGCACTGATTAGCAGTGGTAAAGTGCCCAGAGTCCTCAAGCCAACAAAAAGAGGGTATTCAAATAGGAGGAGAAAGGCAAAAAGTTTGGAGATAATCCTGCAGAAAGGGCCATTTCCAACAGTCAAGGTACCAGGGCTAAGCTAAAGTTGCATAATAGCAATGCCCCGGCTTAGCCATCTAGTCATGAACATGTCAGCATTGAGTATGCTTATGAACAATGCTGTTTTGTGACCATGGTATGCACACTCATCATGCTGTATTGATCATCAGTGTCCCTTCTGCATCCTCCAATGCCCTTGAATCCATTGGCATTAGCCAAAGTCAGTCGAGTAAGGACTGCAAGTTACATTTATTGTTTCACAACATTATGCCCCTGATATGGCAAGGACACATATCTGGAGACATTGCTATATAGAATCTCCATGGGCCAGTTATCATATGTGAGAATGGAGGGTGGATAGCTCACTCACATCACACAGACATGCATTAAACAGCTTCCATATCAACTCCTGTCAGAACATAGAGGGCTGTGCCACGACTTCTTACATACTCCCCGAGTAACTGGTTGTGTCCCGCCATGCAGCCCATTGCCTGTACTTATGTGTCCAATATTCATGTCACCATGCTGCACACCAGCACTCAGCACAGCCATTTGATGGGTGAGTCCATGCATGCCATACTTCTCGTCTGCAAAGGGATTTTGGGAACGCAATGGTTAATGCTGTCCATTGTATGAACCTGTACATTCTGGAGACTATCAGGGCCAGCACTATCTGAAGACGAATTGGATATTGGCATGTTGTATGACAATGCTGTACACACAATCCTCTGGTCCAACACACATTGCCAAATTGGGGAAGATGACAAGGGATACAAATGGTGATCCATCCAACATAGGGTAGGGGGCATCATACCATGAGTGGGCAAGTCAAATCAACTGCAATTCCAAGTGTGGTATGTTGGCCTCTGTCCTGCTACACTCAGGGCCTTGTTCACAAGGTTCCCAGTCCTGGAAGAACATGAATTACTGTGATGTTTCTGTGCACATACAGCAGGAACATGTTCTGTGAACTGGATTTTCCACCCTGCATAGATGTGTAGGACCATGTAATTCTGGCACATGTCCCTACTGTTTTCACTGTGTTTTGACTCATCAACCCTGTGTGGGCTAGACATAAACCTCAGACATAGATTGCACTGTGAGTAACTACAGCCTAACGGTGCATATGAAAATATTTTGTTACATATACGGTCCCCTGCCATGTACACCTATGAACCAACAAACACATATGTTCACAGAACTAGCAAAGTAGTCATTGCTCTTTTGTCATACCAGTAAACCTGTGATAGCAATTAGAACCTCCTTGACATTAGTCAGACACAAATGCATATCATGGACACAACCTATACCTTCCTGTCCAGTGTAATTTTGTATACATGCAATTTGTACATGGCATTGCACAAAACATCGGACACCCAGTCCTTGCACTACCCATGAGACATACAGTATGACACTCACTGGTAGCATCGGGGCACTGAAGATTTCAACCTCTCCAGTGATGGAAGGCTCGGGTCCACCTGCAAGACGTAAAATGAGTTACCACTGTGATTGTTGAAAGATGAACATATGGGTCAAATATTGCACATTACACATGACTTGCAAATAATGGCCATAGAACCCTTTTGGTTGTAACAACTCAGCCTATTTGACATGTCTCAATGACATACAATGGTAAGCCAAGCTGACATGTACACATATTTGATGAAACATACTACATGGTGCAGGTACATTGTTGAAGGCTTTCAAATAATTCACTTTCCCAAGAATTTGCAAGGCTAGCTGAGTGTAATGGCACTCTGCACCTACATGACTCACAGAAAACTATCTGCCAAGCTCAGCAATACTCCTGCCTTACTCTTTAGATCACATACACATGACTATGGTAAATATAACACTAGTTAGACATCCTTGTCCCCTCATTTCACAGATATCTGTAGATGTCATTGCTGCATAGTCATAGACACTGAACGTAGGTCTTGTCCATCCCCAAACCTCATAATTTTGAAATCAGATACAGACATGTGCGTTACATATACAGATGTATGACAGTATGCATGTATAGTCACATAAATCATGCCTCATTTACATGAGCATCTGAAGTGTCTCAAAATAGGATAGCTCCTGTTATAGCATGTCTCCTAGGGCGGCACGTGTATTGAAAATGTGCACACTTCTTCATGTTGCACAGAGCACAACTGTTGACATGTGCACCATGGTGCTAACTGAGAAAGTGTCTAACATGTATGCTAGGGACACTCTCAGTGGGCACATTGCAGCCTTGTATTCAGACTCCTTTGTGTCATGCTTTGGCTCTGAAATGATGGCATTTGTGCCCTCACATATGTGAACCACTGAAACAATGGGCCTCATTTACAAGCCCAAGTGTCACCCTGCACCACCAGAGCAACATTTATGTGGTACAGTGTGCTAGGCCATGATCACAAGGTTGGAAATGCATCATATTCAAATGACATCTCATGGGTAGTGTCACAGTGGCCCAATAGGAAGGAAATACATGAGCTCTTCACGTTTTTCCTCTTCCTATGTGTGCTGCTTTCTACAGCCCACATAGACAAAAGAAAATGCCATTGATGATTGTGTATGGGCATGAAGGTGTCCCTTCCTGCACATGAACACTCATCCCTGTCAACCATGTACCCTTGCACCATGGCACAAGGGTGCCTGCATTGGTGCTGGTCAGCAAATTCTGCACCAGCACAGGGTACAAGGACAGGAATGTGCTATATGTCATTGTTATAGTGCATTGCTCTACCTATTATGGATGCAGGTTGGTGCAGCAACATTAATTGCAGCTCTTCCCTGAGTTCTAACTTAGTAACAGAGGCCCTATGGCCAGCAGACATCTAAATGCAAGTACAACCCAAAGAAAGATCCACCAAGGGATGTGTGCTCACCAACAGTTTCTCCGACCTCGATCCCGAGGTAGTCCAGGAGGTAACGTTCCCTGCTGATGAGGTCTATCCAGCGATGTTTCAGCTGGTGGGTTGTCTGCTCCACCTCGAAGATCCGCTGCATGTGGAAGTGGACCTTCTCCCACTGCAGCTTGCGTGCCTCCATTTTGTATCCTTGAATTACACGACCTCCCACGGCCACCATGTTCAGAAGGTAGTGGGTCATCAGCCAGAGGAACCCTCCACACTCCTGTGCACTCATATTCCTGGCCCTTCCCTTCCCTTCCCCAACATGTCCTACCCTAGAAGCACAACTGACAACAACAAAAAAATATACCCCAAAGTACCTCCAGTTACCCCAAAGAACTAACCTACCCAAGGGCAAACACCCGACAATACACAGTAAAATATGACACAAAATACAAATACAAAGGACAATTCTGATGTCAGGGACACAACAGGGACAACAGACAGCACAACAGACTCAAAAAACATCATTTCTCTCTCCACCACCATCACAACACAACCTCTCCCAAGCACAAACACAAGGACTGTGAGTGGAAGAGAAAGTGAAATTAACTTCTCAGTTCATGGTTTGCAGCATGGCTTATCCATTGCATCACTTCCTGGCCGGTTTGGCACATTTTCAGCCAATGCATCGTTTTTTTAACGCTTCACGCCAATGCGTGAATTTTAAAGGATGCATGAGGAAATTCTGATGGGTCGGATAGGAAGCATCATTTTTGGCTGACGCAATGACTGAAAAAAACATGCATTGAAACAATGTGCCTATTTATTTTTTTAGTGGTGACTGAAATATGTGGATTTCTGTATGGTGTGGTTTGGAATGCATGTAAAGAGTCATATAGATTTCTTTTTTGCCTGTGGATAGTTCTGTGTACCACCTCACTGTCTTTCTGTATGTCCAATGTGTGTTTTGCAAGTGTACATAGGTTAAAGTACATGCATTACTAGGATCAGACTACAAATCCTATGTTTGGTTAACACCACACCTAAGAATGGTTGCCCCGTGTGCCAACTATCTATTGGCACCTGATTCCATTGCTTAGATTACACCCAGGGATGCCCAGGACTTGCCCTGGAATGTGGTCAGCACACCCACATCTATGGCACCGTAGGCGTCTGCCAATTTGTGCTATGTCCCAACGTGCAGACAGCAGGCCGTCAGGCAACATGGGGTGTTACAGTCTTTTGTGCAGACAGGTTTTGGGATAGCCTGGACACTCATATGAAGGGATATATGAAAGGTGCAATTTGACCATGTTCCCCCCCTCCAGGGGTCTCCCATCTGGGCACACACTGCTAGTTCACCTCCGGAGATTGTCTTTGCACCTGGCCTCACAACATACAGACAGCACACGGTCCAAATTATGTGATAATCACAATAGCATGGGCCCACACTCCCCTACATAATAGGGTGCACCCTCTTTTGCTGCCACAACTAGTATGAGTGTCCAAAAACTACGGCTTTATTATAACTGTCAGTACATACATGTGCAGCATCTTCAGGCATATTCATGGCCACAGGGGTACAACTAAGTGTATTCAAAAGGCCAATGTGCACCTGCACTACATAAATACGCAGAACTTGGTGAGGATATTGTTGCACTAAAGGTGCCATTTCCAAATGGGCTGGAATGTGAAGGGGCCCTGACTAGTCCATTTCATATGATTTGTGGTGCACATGATTTTCACTCATCCTGAGGGTGCAATGTAACAACAACATGCATGCCTTTGTCTGACCTCAGGCATACTATGGAAAGGCAACATACCTCAAACCATTACTACACTCTGCATCAAGGTGGTTTTGCTTGTGCATTGCAATGGGTGTACACATACAATCCCCATGTATTTGAACATTGTGACAGATAATGGGAATCATATGAACCAGGACCAGTCCCAAAATTGTCAGACCTCACGAGTAGAGCATAAATAAGGATGTATCAATTGATGTGACCTTGGCCCATCTGCTTTAATGTGTCCTACATTATGTAGCTCACATTGGCCATGTTAGACTGGGACATGGATGGTACATTAGCAACACAAAAGGATGATGGACGGAGTGCTGAACAATGCAAACACTCACAGATATGGGTTTAATCCACATTCTTTTGCTCACCATGCCACCCCAGTTTGGACCTAGCCATATACAAATCAGTCTTGACCCTGTTCCTCATGGGAACAGTCCAGCCCGAACTGCCAGGCCAGGTCCTCCCTGGACTGGAAACAATCATCCTAGGACCGGTTTCAGGGTATCACCCTTCATCAGCCAGGCTAGCTTGAATCCAGTAGCACAGTGAGCAAAGGACCCACATCTGGGCATACCCTTTACACTTAGGGCAACTTTAGCAACACAAAAGGATGATGGACAGAGTGCTAAACCAAGCAAACGCTCACCCCCAATCACAGATCTGGGTTTAACCCATCATCCTTTTGATCACTCACCATGCCACCCCAGTTTGGACCTAACCATATGCAAATCAGTCTTGACCCTGTTCCTCATGGGAACAGTCCAGCCCGAACTGCCAAGCCAGGTCCTCCCTGGACCGGAAACAAGCATCCTGGGACCAGTTTCAACACTCCATCCATCATTTTATTTTGTTTTGTGATGTTGCATGGATGGTACATGTCATGAAGGTGTTGAATGAACTGTGATGCCAAATGACAGCAGATTGTGTGGATATGTAAACCTCTTCTACAGCCACATGTTAACATCCACATTTTTCCATTGGTCATCCAGGTAATCCATGTGGGCTTCCCAACTCTGATGCAGCAACAATGTCCCTCCAATGCACCCATGACAATGAGTGACACTTGTGAGCTTCGTGGGGTACATTCTGTTACTTCATAGGTATGAGTCCATGATGTGCCAAACAGCTGGACTTTGCATGGCCTCACAGATATTGTTGAGAGGCTTGTGCCATCAGATGGTGCCTGGGAGAGGTGACACCAGGGTCATCGGCCTGTGCTACCTAGGCTTATATCTGTATGACTTGCCAGCCTGGGAAATCCCACTAGCAGCTTGGATTTGGCTTCCTGGTCAGGTAGTCTTATTACTTCTTCCTGGTATTAGTTATGATGAAGTCAACAGTTGCAGGTTGTTGGATTTGTTATTGCCAAACTTTTGAGTCCTGTCATGACACATTTACTCCTTCCTAGCAATATTTGGGCTTAAGTCATATATTTCCATGTTGGGATATTGAGCTAAGGGGCAGATTTAAGAGCCCCTTGCACCTCCTTGTGCCACATTAGCGTCATTTTGTTTTACCCCTTTGTGGCTCAATGAGGCCAAAGTCCCAGCGCCAAATTTACAAAGTGGTGCAGTGCATGCATTGAGCCACTTTGTAACCCTTTGTGCTACATTATGCCTGCACAGGCATTATGTATGCAAAGGGGGCGTTTCCCCATTAGGGAGACTGAAAAAATGGCACAAAGAAATCTAAGAGATTTCTTTGTGTCATTTTCCCAGCACTTTTAATGCCTGCTCAGAGCAGGCGTTAAAAGGAGGCACACCATTGTTTACAATGGGCCTCAATTGACTTTGCAGGATTAGCGTCAAAATTCTTTACGCTAATCCCACAAAGCTCCGAACTAGCGTCAAACATTTTGATGCTAGTTCCCCTAACTACCGCAATGGTGCACCATATCTTAGATACAGCGCACACATGGTGGCATTAGGGGGGTGCAAATGGGTGCAAGAAAAGTGGCGCTGCACTGGGAGCAGCGCCACTTTTCTTAAATCTGGCCCTAAATTTCTAGAATGTGAATAAACTTTGATGTGCAGTGTTCCTCTCACCAGGGCATATCACACATCTTTTGAAATGTCCCTTCTTACAGTTACCTGGAACCCCATCTCTGGGGCACCTAGGGGAGGCCTTATGTGTGAATTGTATGTAAGATTAAGGTGGATTTATACCTTGGAAGTACATTTTCTTCCAAAGTCGACTTGGCACACATTTAATATTTTTAAGACAGTCTGCAAGGCAGGTCTGCCTTAAACAAATGACAGCAGGCAACACAGCAGTGCATACTACAATGCAGGAAATATACTGGGGACTTGTAGGTAGTTTGATTCCCCCTTGTCCTATTGTCTACTAGGGGCTTACAGGAGTTTTTCATTGGCAATTGGGATTTTTCCACTTTACCATATACCTTTTGTTCAGAGGAGTGGCCCTTGGTCTGGTTAGCAGACACATGGTATAGCCCGGGTCAGTCACCACAAGTATCAGTAGTTGGGTGAACATGCTAAAAGGATGACTTCCTCACACTGCGACGGGGCAGGTAATTTGCCTACACACTGGATGTGCTTATATGTGTTGTTTTACAATGGTGCAATGATTCTTGTTGTCATACTCTTATGACATTGTGAGAGTCATTCATGCAAGTACCACACACATGACTAGTATATGATACATCAGCGATATTGCTGCTATTGATGGTACATTTTGTGCTTGCTCCTCATCTTCCCCATAATTATCAAGCTCTTCCTGCTCCTTATTGTCACTGGGCCATTGGGTCATTGGGCCATGAAACATTATGCCCTGCACACATATTCTACAATATGCAGCACACTGGGATTTGTTCTGTTGCCACTGGTGGTGAGTAGAGTAATTGCCCCCCAGATATATCCTGACTCCTGATGTAGTACTTGTTCACTCTGGAAGTCTCCTTTAAAATGTAGCAGGTCCTGTTTAGGACCTGAATGTGACTCTACTGGGCTTCCGTATGGGTGTGTTTGTGATAAGTAATAAACCCACAGCTGCAGACTATGGACCACATTATAACTTTGGCGGTAAATGTGCCGCCTACTGTCGTGGCGACGGCGGCCAAAAGACCGTCGCCGCGGCTAACATCCATCCGCCATAATATGACCACAGACGGATTTTCGCCACAAGAAGGGTGGAAATCTGGCTGTGGCCATGCTGGCGGACAGTGTTAAGGTGGCGCTGCTACCACCAGCAGTGCCACTCAAGTAGACCGCTGCCAGTCGTATTATGAAAAATAATACTGCCTGGCTGTGTTCTGCTGGTGGGCGCTGCTGGCGGTAGCAGTGCCCCGTCCCGTCCCATGCCAGAAGACACCCTGGATTCAGGTAAGTCGAGTTTCCGACGGGGGGGTGGGGTGGAGGGTGGTGCATGAATGTGTGAGTGTGTGCATGAATGCGAATGAGTGAGTAGTGTTGCTTGCTTGTGTGTGTGCATGTGTGAGAATGCGTGAATGAATGGAAATGTGAATGCATGTCTGCGTGTAAGTTTGGATGTGTATGGATGTGTGCGTGAATGAATGGATGCATGCGTGTATGAATGCATGTGTGCCTGTGTGAGTGAGTCTGTGAATGCGTGGTGTATGCCTGCGGGTGTGCGTGTATGGGGGTTGGTTTGGAAGAGAGGGAGGGTGAATGTAGAGGGGATGTCTGGGGAGTGTTAAGAGGTTGGCTGGGCCTCCTACCAGTGACAGGTGAAGAAATTCCCTGTCACTGGTAGGGCCTACTGCCATGGTTTTTGTGGGGTTATGAACGCCACAAAATCCATGGCAGTAGGCAGGGTCATAATGCTGCCGGTGGGACAGTAGTGGCCGCCGGGTTGGAGATTGTTATCTCCAGCCCGGCGGCTGCTACCGCCATGGCGGTCTGTGTGGTACATTGGCAGGTTGGCTTCACCCAACCAGCCAATGTCATAGTGTGGCGGTACGTACTGCCAGCCTGTTGGCGGTACTACTGCCACATTTCCACCGAGTGCTGGGGTCATAATGACCCCCTTTATCCCTTGTCAACTGCACAGTGAGTATGGGTGGATTGGCTGAATGGTCATGCCAGCGATTGGCCCTCCATCCATATACAAATTATTCTGTGTCTTAATTGACTCATACACATTGCCAACATTATGAGACATGCTATGACATTGTTTGGCATACATGCAAGTTGAATACTTATTAGACCAACTGTCTGCTACACATACAGGTGTACTGTCCTCTGTGATACACTTACTATTTGTCATACATGTGCGTGGTACACTTACTATTTGTCATACATGTGCGTGCAAATGACACGGATGTGGTGAGTTGTCACCAGTGAAATCAATCTTTGGGCCATTGAGTTGTCTCACATCTCACACTGATCTACTGTTTCAATTTATCACTACTATTTTCTGACATTAGCAAAAAGTTTGGGCCTAATGCATCACATGTTGATTTAGATCTGTCTGTTTTTATTTGGTACCTCCAGTTATTTGGCAGTTATGAGTGTTTTCAGTTCAACATGGTTGTTTGACAGGCAATGCATATATTACACATCACACTTTTCAGAGGTCAGTGCTTTGTGTCTGGTACTTTGAGGATGTTGCCAGTGTTCACACTTGATTGACGCCTGTTGTGGCCTTCTTATTGTGTCCTGGATGTGGGTGAGGTGTTTTTAATTGGGAATGCGACATAAACTCGACAACATATGTTAAGTGAAATAATTTATTTACATGTTTGGCATTATCATAGCTTCAGTCGCATGTGCTCATGAAAATAAATTTGGGGCAATGTGGGCACATCTACGTGCACCTGCACCAGTGTTCTGTATGTCCCGATCATGTGGTGGCTCATCCTCCTCCTCTTCCCTTGGGTCCTCCACTTATTCATCCCAGGGGCCATTTTTCCGCATACATATATTGTGCAGTATTGCATTTGTTAAAATGATTTTGCAGATGAGGGGTGGGGAAATCAACAGTCTACCCCCAGAAACGTCCAGGCAGTGGAACTGAACCAACTATGCTCCCTGTGCGGATGTGTGCATGGGTATAGGCCTTTTCCTGCTCAGTCTATGGGTTGGCAAATGGTGTCATCACCCACTGCTGGATGCCATATCCTCGGTCAGCTGAAATGTATGACAGAAAAAACAGGTCCTTATTTTGGGTTACTGTACTTGCAATAGTCCTGCCCATGTGTGTTATGTGTAATAGTATTGTCATGCCCTTCTCCCATTTATGACCACATAATTTGTCAATAATGCCAGTGATCACGTCACAGTGGGAGAATATTGTGTTCCTGTGTGACGGCATGTGCCCAATTTGTGCACGTAACACATGTATCCTGAAGTTTGTAAGTGGTCCTCTGCAGTCCAGCTACACAACTTCCTGCACTGTACAATGTCTCTAAGAAGGGGAACTGGTACACAATTCTTGGGGCCTCCTGCACTTTCTGGTTCCTCCTGACTAGACTTGCCCACAAGATGCTTAGCGAGTGCACATTCACACTTGCATCAGGGTTTGTTTGCTTTCAGGATGGTATTTGTGTGTGTGGAGTAAGTTCCAACCAATGCTGCTGCCTCAGAGGCATTGTGCAGCATTACACATCACAAATGTGAGATGTGACTTATTTTGCTTAGCATTATACGTTTGCACAGTTACATATCACCTGTCCATTGGCCATGATTTGTCACCTTACACCTAGGGCCTGATTTAAGGAAAGTGGTGCTGCATCCAATGCAACGCCACTTTTCTTTCACCCCTTAGCACCCTCCAAACACCACCATGTGTGCACCATATTTAAGATACAGTGCACTATGCCGGTAGTTAGGGAACTAGCATCAAACTTGTTGGTGGTAATTTGGCACTATGCAGGATTAGCGTCAAAAATGTTCACCCTATTCCTGCAAAGCATATTGGGGCTCAGTGAATACAGTGGAGTGCCTCCTTTTAATGTCTGTTCCGTGCAGGAGTTAAAAATGCCACAAAAAATGGCGCAAAGAAATCTTCGAGATTTCTTTGCATAATTTTTTCACCCCCCCCTCCACCCTGACGAGGGAACACCCCCTTGCATACATTATGTCCGGCACAGGGATAATGTGGTGCATGGGGATACAAAGTGGCACAATACATGCATTGCGCCATTTAGTAAATATGGCATGGAGAAAAGGCCACCTTAGCATCAAAAAAATCATGCTAGGGTGGTGCTAATGTGGCACAAGGGACACTTAAATCTGCCCCCTAGTCCCAGATGTGTGAGTCATGACACAGCTGATGGCCCATGTGTGTTGCATGTGAACACCCCCAGTGTGCATGGTACACCTCCCTTGCATCAAGTGATGTTGGGCAGATTTCCTGCCTGCCATGCATGGCTGTGTGCCTTTACATCATGCAATATGTGTAAAACTGGCTTGAGATTTCTTCACAAGTATGTCAGGGTGATTTGCATTGGATATGTAAAGTGAAGCCTGGTGCATGGATGTGAAACAGCCCTAATCCCACCCTGCAGTCCCTATCTGTGCAGGCAGACAGTGATCTGTGTATTGTGTCCACCATATCAATTATATATTGTGTTTGTTAGGTAGTTCCTGTTTGCTTACCTACAAGTAGGCCATTTCCACATTGTCCATCTTGGAATCGTAGATTGATGATGGGCTGTCGGAATATCAAGGCATCATGTACACTGCTAGGGTATTTGTCCACCACATTTGTGATCAATCCACGATGGTCAACAATGGCCTTTACGTTGATGGAGTGGATACGTTTCCTGTTGCGGTATATATGGGCAGTAGCAGCAGGAGGAACGAGTTGCAGATGTGTGCAGTCCATGGGACCCAGCACATGCAGAAAGCCAGTGAAGGCATTAAAACCTTGTTTAATTTCCTGCTGCAGTTGCTGGGTGTTAGAAAAGAGGATGTGGTGGGGTATGAGCGGGATGATGGCACCCAGCACAGAGGGGAGGAATGCTGAGAAGGATGGTCTGGAAGGACCCCAAAGCCAGCATGTGTAACACGGACAGGAGCTTGGTCTATTGTGGAATATAGGTTGCCCTGTCGATCGTTGCCTGCAGAATGAGTGCAATGAGGTGGAGCAGCTGAATGATGGACTCCCTCTGCAGACAGTAATGAGTGATTACCTCTTCCTCCCTGAGTCCAATCAGTGAGGTACGCTGCAGATATATGTGCTCCCTTTTCCTGCACTGCCCCTGTGGTGCGGGTGGCGGTGATTGTGGTAGATGGTGGTAGTTACGTTGGTATTTTTGGTCCTCCAAGCTGAAGAAGGAGTAGATCCATGTTGTCCTTGAGCTTGTCAGGGTGATTTGGATCTGTTCTCCTTATATACCTGTGCCAATGTGTCATTTTAACACCTGGCCTGACCAGGTGTCAATTGTTTAAAGTATTGCAGACTTTGCCCGACTGTTCCAAAAGGTGCATCATTTTTGGAAAAGCTTGTTACTATGGTTTCATCAGTCCTGCATCATTTTTAAAGGGGAAATGCCTACCTTGCATATCATTGTCAGTATCTGATGCAGCCAGATCCGACGCTAAAGGAAAATTATGCAGTGGTGGTAAAAAGTGACACTAGAGGCCTCTAGCGCTTTGTAGATAAGGATTTATTCTTGCGCAGCTGCTGCGTAAATGAGGACCATTATTTTCAGGATTTCTGGAAATGCAGCTTGTCAAGTCTCCCAATTTACATAATGGGACTGACTCACAAAGGTAAAATAGGACGTGTGGCCTAAAATCTTTGTATTCTTTTATTTGTGCTTCTATGGTCAAAAGTTTGATCGAATAAAGATTTGCTTGATTTGATTTGAACAGAATAAAATTCAATATATTTTTGAGCCACATTACAGAAACTTTGCACAAGTGTAGGCGAGAGAGGGAGAGTCCTTATTGCACTATTTTCCTCGTTAAGTAATATGGAGTGAATATGGAGTGAAGGAAACAGAAAGGATTTTGCACCAGAGTGAAATGGAGAACCCGGATTGACAAACAATTTCTACATTTATATAACAGACTTTTTGCTTTTTAATAGATCAATTTTTTCAAAGTATGCTGAGGTTCCAGTCAGTGATTATTCTCACGTCGTCAAGAATATGTGAATGGTTTAGAATAATTCTGCAGTATTGAAAAATTAACTAGAACAAATACCCTGAGAAACGATTTTTATTTAAACTAAAAGTCAAGAAGTGTAAATACAGCGGGCAACTGCATTGTATATTTTACATCAGGAGGCATTTTTTCCCTTGTGTTAAAATGCGACAAATAGTTTTTACAGTTACAATTGGTTTTAATTGCTATCTATCTTGACCAGTGGTTTATTCTGCCTTCTTGAAAAAGTCAACTTAAGTCTGTGGCTCACCAGTAGAATCAGGACAAAAAATTTTTTAAACCCTGAATCACTTTGATCTCTGGTGACTGGATGGCTGGGAAATCCACATCTGCAGATATTTTTTCAAAGTTTGGCTGTATAAGCTTTAAGTACTTTTTTTTTACTTTCTTTAATGCTGTGTTGGGGGAGCAGGCCCCTTCTACTAAATCTCACACTTCTCTTCTTCTTCCAGTCCATATGCATTCCCATGGCACGACTTCCTGCAAAAGTAGTTATAAAAGTATGGATATTTTTTGCAGTATGTAAGACAGTTGTTCGATTATGCTTAACATTATGGACACAAGTGAAATATCTTAAGTCCTGTGAGGAGGTCAATACAGATAACAGACCAACATCTAGTGCATTCCAAAAGGCAGCTTCTCTTCCCTGACAATTGTCACAGCAATTTAATATGAAACATAAGATGGAGACACTAGAGCTTCAAATAATTCTTGGTAAATGTGTTGAGCTGAATGTAGTCACCAAACTACTTATCTCCTGTAACTTAACACCTTGGCCGATTTCCTGCCTTTCTATCAACAAGTTTTTCGTGACCTAAACAATTTCGAAGAAGTACCTTCTTTGGGCATAAAACATCATCAGTCTGACAGGTTAAAAGATTAGGGCTCTGACTTTGAGTTTGGTGACTAGGTCATCCGTTGCCAACATGACAAACTACCCTGTCGCCAACCCCTTGTTCCATTCGCCTCATGAACAGATAGGCTTACCTAACCTTTTCACTGATTGAGCTAAAAGGGAGCTTTGTCTGATGGCACGACAGGGTAGGGGTCATCCAGCAGGATGGCATTGCACAGTGTACCCTATTTTGGGTGGTTAGTGTATTATCTTGTTTCCCTTTCTGTCACTGCCAGTAAAAAATGGGTGGAAAGCGACAGAAAAAAATAATAATCCCCACAACCTTGGAATTTGTTTTGCAAAATTTTGGGACTGGCAATCAAAAACAATGGAGCTGTCCACCAAAATGTTTGTACATTGAAAGGAATCGCTGCGAGGGTGATCCCCTTCAGTGTACAGAGATAAATGCTGGGTCAGGGGTCATCTTTAAATCTGATCGGTAGTAGTTGGTCAAGGTGGCAGAGATAATGTCCTCCCCCACCCTGATGCACGGAGTACCCTCCATCAAACTACAACTCAGGACCTAAGTTGAATTTGCATTCAACAGCTGAAAGTGAGGGTTTCCCATATAGGATTAGGTAAACGTAAAGGGTGGTAATATATTGCAGGGTAAGGTAATGAGAGCAGCAGAAATGCACGTACTGTGATGAATGCCAACCCTGCTTTAAAAAAATTGCTAACTCTAATCTACATGATGCCATTACTATACGCCTGTGCCTTTTCAGACTGTTGAAGAACTCTAAGATCTCATGGTAATTTAAACTAAATTAAATTAATATTTTATTGTGCAAAAAGGGAAATGTAAATTATTATTAAATATTTGATTTATGATTGCCTCTTATTTAAATAAAAAAAGAACCATTCCTAATACAATTTGAAAATGTTTTAAAAATATAAATCAATGGATTGGTTTATTATGAGGATTCAAATTTAGGTTTTAAGATGTCAGACCAGGGGTGTAAAGCAGGCCTCTGCTGCTCCTATTAAGGGAGGGGGGGGGAACAATTCAGGTGGCCTCCTGTTCAGCTCAAGGACAGTGAATATCTGTTAGACATGGGACACTCAGGGACCTCTCATTACACCGGCAGAGGACTCCATCATTTCATTTTACACTACAGCATTATATAATACTTTTGTGGTGCACAAATACTTATTAAAGGTGTGCTGTAAAATGCCAAGATCAATAGAGTTTAGAAAGTTATTTTAATAGAGTGATATGATCAATGATCACATTACAAATTAAACATTACAAACTGCAACACAAATTTACCCAGCAGTAGATTTATAAGTAATCTGACCTCTGTATTGCTATCCATTCCTTTGCTCCCTTTCCTCCTCCTTCCTACCGTTCACTTGTTTTTGTGAGGGTCCCTTGCGCTCCCTAATATTTTATATTAAAAGTTTTCACAACCTATTTCTACCTCTGCTTCCTCACCTCTTTTTAACTCTGTAGTATTAAAATGATGTTCTCTCTCTAGGATTCACTGTGGAATCAACAATGATTTTCTATTTTTTTAATACAACAATTCTTAAATTAAATTAATAGTCTTGTGTTAGAAATTGGGTCTCTAGCTGGCAGAGGTATGCACCCTGTCCAAATAGGGACCACATTCCTTGTTAGGGTAAGTCACAGCACAACCTAAATTATCCTGGGCTCACCCTCTGCTAGCTTGCACAGAGCAGGCAGGGTTAACTTAGAAGGTAATGTGTAAAGTATTTGTGCAATAACTCATAAAGTAACACAGTAAAAACACCACAAAAAGTACTTCACACCAGTTTAGAAAAATAGATAACATTTATTAGGCCTGGCTGGAGTTGACCAAAACAATTTGCAGCGTTACGCGGAGTTCTGCACGCGGCGGAGTGAGTGGGTATTTGTCCCACTCTGAAAGGTCAGTGTAAACTGCACCATGCTCAGTGCGAGAGGCTACTGCTTCTTTTCTGCGGCTCCAGTAGATTTTCTACTTGAGGCACAACTTCCTCAACGTGAACGGAAATTTCTGAACATGGGTGGTAACGACCATCTGCGACCGCCAGCATTGAGAAATTTAGCTGGGAGTTGGTTATTTTCCTCATTCGCACTTGCCAACTTAACATTGCCGAGCACGAAAAAGGAAAAAACTCCATTACGCTGAGCTTTTTGAAACTCTGCGCTCTAACCAGAACGTGGAGTGGAGTTCATCGTCCACCCCTAACATTTATCTGAATAAAACAAGATGAAAACAATTAAAATCCAATATGTACCAGTCAAGATATCACTTTTTAGAGGTTTAAGTAAGTCTTAATTAATAGGAATCAATGGAGGTATTTCTTTAGCACAAAGTACCTGGGATGCATCAAAAATAAAGACACTGCAAGCCACAAAAGGAAGGAGGCACCGGAAAGTAAAGCAATGCATTGATCCTTCTGGGGCAGCAGAGGTGATGGTTTGATTCTTTCTCCGCAAGCAAGGTGATGAGTCAATTTCTGGGCATGCAGCTTTAGTTCCTAACTGCAGAGCGGGGTGTGATGACAAATTGACACCCAGGGACAATGTGTGGAAAATCCAAATGTGCTGTGATGATGTAACAAGCACTGCATGATTTCTGCCAGCACTGCAACAGTTTTTCAGCTGCAAAACATGCGCTGCGTCGATTCTCCAGGCACTGACTGGATTTTTCCGGTGTGGGGAATTTTCACTCTTAGGTGCAGTCTTTAATGACCCTGAGACTTCTTAACAGGAGGCAAGCTAACAAGCCCTTGGAGATCACTTGTGGTGGGAAGGCAGCAGAGTCAGGGAGCAGGAGGCAGCAGGGCAAAAAAATAGAAGAGCTGTCCTTCCAAAAAAGCAGTCCATTTGAGTCCTTTGGGCATCACAGCAGTCTTTCTGACAGGGTTCAGTTTTAGGTGCAGAAGTGTCTGACTTTTAAAGGGGCACAGTAGGGTTAGGCCTCCTTTAAATATACAAAATAAACAAATACCCTATCTGCCAATTACCTTAAATCATTTGTTGGTTAGAATCCAGAAAGTTTAATTTCAAGACCTGGGTATTTATTAACCACACATTTAAAAGTTCATTATTCAATTTTCATCACACCTTCATGTCTATGAAACCATATCCATAATATCACAACCACATATTGCAGAACAAAGCATTTTGACAACTTTTACAAAAAATGGTAACTATTCCTTATGTAACCAGTCAATTGATTGATGCAGGGATTAGAATTGCTGTAACTCCGAATATAACCCTCCTGCTAATCCTAGCTTCCAGTGGAAACTATTCTTTATGTAACCAGTAAATTGATTGATGCAGGTATTAGAATTGCTGTACTTCTCAATCTAACCCTCTAGCTCATGGGTACTCACAAACTTTTTCTTGGGGGCCAAAATTGCAGTATGGTTTGCGGCCGAGGGCCGCACTGAAGTGACAGCGGGGGGCGGGGCTTAGAGGGGGCGGGGCTTAGAGGGGGAACAACCACCCCACCCCCTTTTTCAAAACAATGCCCCTACCCCAGTAACACACACAGCGCGCACACATACAGCGCCATCTGCTCTCACCCCTACCCCAGTAACACACACAGCGCGCACACATACAGCACCATCTGCTCTCACCCCTACCCCAGTAACACACACAGCGCGCACACACACAGCGCCATCTGCTCTCACCCCTACCCCAGTAACACACACAGCGCCATCTGCTCTCACCCCTACCCCAGTAACACACACTGCGCCATCTGCTCCCACCCCTACCCCAGTAACACACACAGCGCCATCTGCTCTCACCCCTACCCCAGTAACACACACTGCGCCATCTGCACACAGCGCCATCTGCTCTCACCCCTACCCCAGTAACACACACAGCGCCATCTGCTCTCACCCCTACCCCAGTAACACACACTGCGCCATCTGCACACAGCGCCATCTGCTCCCACCCCTACCCCAGTAACACACACAGCGCCATCTGCTCTCACCCCTACCCCAGTAACACACACTGCGCCATCGGCACACAGCGCCATCTGCTCTCACCCCTACCCCAGTAACACACACAGCACCATCTGCTCTCACCCCTACCCCAGTAACACACACTGCGCCATCTGCACACAGCGCCATCTGCTCCCACCCCTACCCCAGTAACACACACAGTGCCATCTGCTCTCACCCCTACCCCAGTAACACACACTGCGCCATCTGCACACAGCGCCATCTGCTCTCACCCCTACCCCAGAAACACACACTGCGCCATCTGCACACAGCGCCATCTGCTCTCACCCCTACCCCAGTAACACACACAGCACCATCTGCTCTCACCCCTTCCCCAGTAACACACACTGCGCCATCTGCACACAGTGCCATCTGCTCCCACCCCTACCCCAGTAACACACACAGTGCCATCTGCTCTCACCCCTACCCCAGTAACACACACTGCGCCATCTGCACACAGCGCCATCTGCTCTCACCCCTACCCCAGTAACACACACTGCGCCATCTGCACACAGCGCCATCTGCTCTCACCCCTACCCCAGTAACACACACAGCGCCATCTGCTCTCACCCCTACCCCAGTAACACACACTGCGCCATCTGCACACAGCGCCATCTGCTCCCACCCCTACCCCAGTAACACACACAGCGCCATCTGCACACAGCGCCATCTGCTCTCACCCCTACCCCAGTAACACACACTGCGCCATCTGCACACAGCGCCATCTGCTCCCACCCCTACCCCAGTAACACACACAGCGCCATCTGCTCTCACCCCTACCCCAGTAACACACACTGCGCCATCTGCACACAGCGCCATCTGCTCTCACACCACCCCAGTAACACACACACACAGCGCACACACACAGTGCCATCTGCTCTCACCCCTACCCCAGTAACACACACAGCGCGCACACACACAGCGCCATCTGCTCTCACCCCTACCCCAGTAACACACACAGCGCGCACACATACAGCGCCATCTGCTCTCACCCCTACCCCAGTAACACACACAGCGCGCACACACACAGCGCCATCTGCTCTCACCCCTACCCCAGTAACACACACACACAGCGCACACACACAGCGCAATCTGCTCTCACGCCTACCCCAGTAACACACACAGCGCGCACACACACAGCGCCATCTGCTCTCACCCCTACCCCAGTAACACACACAGCGCGCACACATACAGCGCCATCTGCTCTCACCCCTACCCCAGTAACCCACACAGCGCGCACACACACAGCGCCATCTGCTCTCACCCCTACCCCAGTAACACACACACACAGCGCAATCTGCTCTCACGCCTACCCCAGTAACACACACTACATTAAAAACAAATAAATAAATAACCAAAGAGCCTTACCTGACTCAAAGCACTGTAAAGATGCCACAAATGTGGAACAGCAGGCAGGCAGGCAGGCAGGCGGGCAGCAGACGACCAAAGCCCCATAAAAGTTAGCTGCAAGCGCTGACTTTTATGGGGCTTTGGCTTCCAGGATCGTCAGGGCAACGCCATAAACAATGGCCGCCGTATGTAAACACAAAGGAGGGCCGCGGGAGCATGCTCCCGCGGCCCTCTTCTATGTTTACATACTGCTGCCATTATGATGTGGCGTTTGGTGTGCGTGTCGCGGGCCGCCAAGCTAGGTCCATGGGGCCGCTGGCGGCCCGCGGGCCGTACTTTGAGTACCGTTGCTCTAGCTAATCCTTTCTTGGGAGTGCCATTTCCAATTTAGTCCAGTGGATTTTTACAATTCATATTACCTTTCTGATTCATTGCAGGACTTCTCGAATCCATAACACCACACTCTCCAGGCAAATCATCAACACATTTCGACCCCTCTAATACTTTTGGGTTCTTCTCAGGACTATGACTGGTTCAGTTCTCTTTTTCAGCAGAAAGAAAGAGTTCCAATTGTATTCTTCACTTTTTCATTTTTTCAGGTATATCCATTCAACTTCTTTTTTGGTTAACTTTCGATAGGTATCTTCAATCCACTCTGACTCAGCAGATTTCCCCAAGGTACAGCATTTTTCAGGGTCCAGTTTTAGGTCCAGAAGATTCTGATTTTAGGGGGTCACGGACCCAGGATATATCCCCAAATGTGCCTTTGAAGTGGAGGAAACTTCAAAGAGTGGTTTTGAAGTGCAGCAGTTCCCCTTTCAACCCAGTCCTGTCTGTCAAAAGGTCTGTGGCGTTTATCTGTCCTTTGTGTGGGTTCAGGCCACTAGCCTTTGAAGGGTAAGGGAGAGCCCCTCCACCCTTCCCACCCAAGAAGACCCATCAGTATGCAGATAAATGCAGATGCAGCTGAGTGTCGTGTGTTTATGACTGTCTGGGTGGAATGCAGAAGGGGAGCTGTTAACCAGCACAGACCAGACGTGGATTGGAGACAGGCTGTAAGGCACAGAGAGCAGGAAGTGTAGAGAAATGCCTACTTTCTAAAAGTGACATTTCTTAAATAATATTCTTAAATCCAACTTCACCAGTAAGCAAAAGTTCTCACTACCATTCCAACCATACCAAACATGTCAATGCCACTGCTTTCAGATTAGAAATTACTACTTAAGGGAATATCCAGTGCTGTCCAATGAGAGGAGCAGGCTTCACAATAGTGAAAAACGACTTGGGGAATTTTTCACTACCAGGACCTGTAAAACTTACCAGTATATGTCCTGTCTTTTACTTAAATAGCACCCTGCCCTATGGGCTGACTAGGGCCTACCTTAGGGGTGACTAATATATAATAAAGAGGAGTTTAAGGCTTGGCAAGTAGTTTTAAATGCCAAGTCGAAGTAACAGTGAAACTGCACGCACAGGCCTTGTAATGGCAGGCCTGATACATGGTTAAGGGGCTACTTATGTGGGTGGCATAATCAGTGCTGCAGACCCACTAGTAGCATTTAATTTACAGGCCCTGAGCACATATAGTGCACTTTACTGGGGACTGATAGAGCAAATAAATATGCCAGTTGGGTAGGAGCCAGTGTTAACATGCTTAGGGGAGAGCACACAAGCACTTTAGCAAAGTGCCCTGAGTCCTAAAACCAGCAAAAACAAGATCAGAAAAATGGAGGGAGTCAGGCGAAAAGTTGGGGGAAGACCACCCTAAGGTTGTCAGGTCTAATATTTTTTAATTACCTTCTATACATTTTTTTTAATTTTTCTTAGAAATGGGTTTTCTTCTTTTATTTTTGGATGATTTGTACACAAAACAAGATCAATAATCTGCAGTAAGGATTCTGCTTTTAAAGTGGTCACATTCCTTTAGCTCCATCACTAGTGAAGGGTGAGGATGTGTTACCTGTGCAAACTGGAGGCAAGAAAGCAATAGCCTTTTGGAGCTGTCTGCAGTGTATTTTGTAAAGCAACCCAGAGAGTTTCCCTTCAAAGACATCCCATTCGGATTTACATGGAAGGCAACCTAAATTCTTTGATCCCTACAACAGACGCACTTCTTGTGCCTGGTTTACAGAAAACCTCGTTGTCTAATTATTCCTGACATCTTGCAAATGTTTGTAAACTTCTTCAGGGGAAACGCACACAGCTTTGTCTCCTTCTGACAACAGAGAAGAAAGAAAACAAATGTGTTCTTTTCACTCGACACAGGAGACAGCTGTTTCCTTTCTCGGGAACCACGAGCGCTGATAACTCAACGAAGCAAGCTCTGACGAAAAATGAAATAATCAGTCCAGCGGTCACTGATCACTTTAATTAATAAAAATAAAATTCTGTGCTCCAGCAGCGCGCTTGTGCATCTGTCGAACTACAAGAAACAGTAGACCTATTTGTGTGTCAAGATGCATGTAAATGAACATTTTCATTTTTCAGATTTTTTTTAAAAATGTTGCTGTTGAAAATGCGTTTAATTTATTAATCTTTCTAAATTTATATTGTGCGTAGGCACGTTAACAAGGTTGTTTCAAGCGATAAGTAGACTTCATGCTCCAGAACCACGCTTCCCACGCTGCACCTTGAGAGTGCACACCATAAGAGGTGCAACCGAGAAAAATACAAGAAAGTGGAAGTGGTACGTAAGAACAAGGTGGACACCCTCTGGCAAAAAAAGAATGAATGTCACCCTGGAAATATAAACATTCCTCAGCTTGCATGCAGGCCCGGGAGGGTGGCCAAGGGTTTCCATCCAGGCTGTGGCTTCCAAAAGAATTCCGGGGAAGGACAGCACATCAAACAACCAATGGCAAAACAAGTAGGTCTGGCCTTGCCAAGACTGCAATGTTTTTTAATTTTATTTTATTGCAATCATATGCAATAAACCTAAAGGGGGGGCTCTTACTAAATTGTATATTGTAGAATGTACAGCAGTACTACAGTATTACTACAAAATGCGAAATGTTTGTATAAGTGTTTACGTATGTGTGCGTGCACGTGTGTCCTTGTCTGTGTATGTTTTAGTAGTAAATGTGGAGTTACTACGAAATGGGAAGGTTTTAGGGAAATCAAATTAGGCGTTAGGCCAGAGGGAGGCCATCACTATTCACAACTACAATTCTAAAGACGTCACCCCTAAATGTGTCAACAGGTGTAAATGCACTCCAGTTCACCCTTGGAATAAGGCAAGCATCACACATGACCACTCACAGGCAGTGCAATGCACTTCCATAGAAAAATTACCGAACTGGGCTGATCCATTTATCCACTGCTAGATGCTGTATAGGTGGAAGCAAAAAGTGAATGACACTTGAACAGAGCAGTGCAGAAAGAGGACCGACCCAATGTCCCACTATATACAAATGTTTGTATCTATTTTTATTATGGTTTTATTTGTGGAAAACGTGAGGCTATAGAGACAGATACAGCTACCTCTAGGTCAAACCTAAACAGTCTGTGAGATGTTCTGGTGGTTAAACAGCCTGGTTATTTAAAAAAAATACAGCTTTTTGATGTGAATATTCACCACCAGACAGTTGCCTGCACAGTGTGAGTGTGGGTAATGGCTTTGTGGTTTAAAATCCTAGAACTGAACGAAGCCCTGCAGTAATGGCAAGATTACTTTCAATTTGAACTTATGACTGATAATACTGTGTCTCAAAGGTGACTTTTGTGACAGATTGTCACGCTGTCTCCTTTCTTGGATGCACTGGACCTCAAATCTTCAATTGTGGAGGCAGCATGGACCCTTCTGCCCATATGACTGTCACCAATGGCTTAGAGAATCACATAGCGACGGAAAGATGGAGCCATGGGATGGGAGTTTAATTAATAATCTAAAATAATAAGGAACAGAGACTGTATAGCCATCTCCCTGTAAGGCAAACAATTATGTTAAGTAAGCCCAGTGGCGGCTCCTCCGCTATGGCGGAGGTTTGCCCCGTTGCTAACAGCAAGCGCTGCAAATCCTTTAACAATGATAGGATAATAAACCAAGTTTATTTTCCTTTCAATGTTAAATGGGAGGGGCATCGGGGATGACAAGCACTGAGGAGAGTGCATTCTGCCGGCAGGCCAAACACACATGCGCAGTGTGCTCTATCCAGGCCGGCACGATGTTGCCGGGCTGGATAGAGCAGGCTCAGGCTTCCAGTCTGCCTAGGAACGCCCTGGCTGGGTGGTCTCAGTCAATCCTGACACTACTCTGAGCAGCATCAGGATTGGCCACAGGACAGGCTGGGAGTCTGTGCCTGCAGCCAGAGGAGATGGAGGATCGGCAGCGGGGTGTGGAGGTAAGTTTAAAAAAAAAAAAAGTTTTTTTATTAATCTCCCCAGTGTGCCGCCCCGGCCCTTATGGCCCCCACAAGCCGCAACTGAGTAGGTCTCTCTCATGATAATTTGAACCACTTCTTCACTTAATGGTGATAGAGAATTTTCATTCTTCACAGGAATCAATGTTCAACTACAGGTCGATGGATCTTTGGACCCTGCAACAGGATGTGACAGAACCAAACAACTCAATTTCAATACAAACCAATTAAGTTAAACAGTATGACCATTTTGGCTATACAAGGGAAACACCAGTTAAGAATAAAGTTGAGGAGGGTTTATTACAAACTCAAACAAAATGATAAAGATACAGAATTACCAAGGGTTGACCAAAGCGAATTAACATTAATAAAACTAAGTATTCAATAAGATTACAAAACCTTAACAAGAGTATTTGAGATATAGAAATCAAGAATTGCTCAGGCTTGACAAGCATCAGCCAATTTCAAATCAGCAGAGTTATAATTCAGCTGAGCACAGGGGAAACCCTGCAATTGCAAAATTAGGAAATAACATGGCAGGGAGGAACACATGGGGGCAAAAAACAAAGAGGACAAAAAGGGAAAAAGGTATTTGAAAAACGGTAATCTCTGGCAATGGGAAACTAAGGAAGAAGGATAGGTAAAAAAGGAAGGCTTCAGCATGTTAGAAGCTTGATCAAGAGTCTTCTGCTTGGGTTAGGGAGAAAATCTCTAAGTTGTAGCGGGCATCTTCAGGGGTCAAAACAGAGAGGAAGATACCTTTGCAAGGGGCTCAGCATTCAGGGTTCTTCATCGGAAAGGTATCTGGTCGAAGGGCATCTAGAAATCTGATGTTCTGACCAAAGTCCAACTGGTCAAAAACATATTAAAGTTCATATGGCAATCTTATTGGCTCTGAGAGATAGTCCATATTACGTTAAAGGGGCATCATCAAATAGCAGTCAATGATATGACTCCAAGTTGAAACATCAACACATCTTCCCAAGTCTGTCTCAGGAACCTCATCCATCCATTTAGCTCCACACAGGACTGAAACACTTGTATATAAGGTCAGTCCACAGTTCAGGATGTTCGGCATTCAAGGACACTGCTTTACTTCTCCAAATGTCTAAAACAATAGGGGGTTAGTACCAAAGCTAGGCTTCTCATGAGAACGAAATCTGAAAGAAAGTTTACGTTATGAAAATTAATCAGCATTTTCTCCACAGTCACCAAATACAGACCCACACCTTTGTTGTTTCACAGAGCCTTCTTCTGGTAGTTTCAATCATGCACTCCTGTGCAGTGGTGTCAAGATCTGTGATCTGCTAGATCTCCCAATTATTGGGCCTGATTCACAAAGGGCTGAGATCCACCCCGAATGCAGACATAAGTAAACACCCTTTGTGAATTCTCAAAGCCGGAAACGTAGGCGTTTTGTCTAAGTGTAGGCCAAACATCTAAGTTTAACTTTGTTAATCGGACTGCATCAAAGAACGTTAGTGATTTTCCCTGAATTTGGGAGGGTGGGCACGCCATGCCTTAGTCTGAGGTCGAGATAAGAATGGGTTTAAAAGGAAATAGCCAAACATGAACCTTACGTTTAATAAAGACCACGGGTAAAAAAGGTTCTGAACTTCTATAGTCGCAAACAGTTCTAGGTTGGTATACCAGAAGAACCTTGTAGTAGATGAGCAACTATGACTCTAATATTGAACAAGATGCAGTTCATGTATCCGTATAGGTTTTGTCTGGTAAACAAAGGGTAATACAAGCGGCAGCCATTTAATACATTTTCTCGGGCAATATAGCATTTTTGTGGTCCAATGTGAATGTGAGGCACCCAGTGAGAATCAGCAAGGTGCCGACTACAGACAGCATCTGAGGATTCTGACCTGCGCTGCTGGATCCTCAATGCAAAGAGCCCACTTTCCAGATGGCACGGCATTTACAGCCTCAGTATCCAAGATGGCAGCAGAGACTTCCAGTTCTCATGACACTTCGAGGTCTTGTGGTGGATTTCAGTAGTTGTCCCTCCCATGAGTGGTAGCTACTAGGATATGCGAGCTGGCCACTTCACAGTCTCTTGGGGAAGACTGGGCAGCTTCAGGAGATGGCACATGTAGTCAGATGTTGTCAAGGATAAACCATAGGAGAACACATACAAAAGGTCTGTGAGGCAAAAAGCAACATTAGTGAGGTCATGGTGGAAATATTATGGACCAGATTTACAAGGCTCTTGTGCCACCAGAGCATCACTTTTTGTGACGCTCCAGTGGCACTCTGCAGTGCACCACATTAACAAGGTGCCGCCAAGCCACTTTTTGTGCGTTCACACCAACTTGTAAATATGGGCCGCTTTGACACAGTTTTCTGTGTCAGAGGGGCATGCAATGGGTGTTGCTGTGGGAGTTCCACCGCAACACACATTGCTTTTGACCCTGCCCCAGATTTACAAGAAAGCGGAAATCTGTGTCAGCTGCAAAAACTAATGCCAGCCCAGGGGTGGCGTTAGCATGGCACAACAAGGAGCAATACTTTCATTCCTCCTCGTTTTTGCTTTTTCCATGTGTGCTGCATTCTGCAGCACACATAGAAAGAGCAAAAGGCCATGAATGAATGTTTGTGCAGGAAGGTGTCCCTTCCTGCACATAAACAATCATTCAAAAATAACGATTTGCTACTTCAACGTGTGCTGCATTCTGCAGCACACATAGAAGTGCTAAATCACCATTGTAGATTGTTTATGTGCAGGAAGGGACACCTTCCTGCATATAAATAATCCATCCCCTCAACACAGACACCCGTGCACTATGGTGCAAGTGTACCTGCATAGCGCTGGCAGCTAAATTTAGCTCTGGCACAGGGGGAAACACAGGGTTGCTCCGTATTTTTGTAAATACAGCACATCCCTGCGTCTCTAAAGTGACGGAGAGCAGTACTGCAAATGTTGGCACAGCGCTGCACCACTTTTTAGTAAATCTGGCCCTAGGTGTCATATGCCTGAAAGAGGTATGATGGAAATGTTATGTCATATGCCTGACTGGGTATGATGGGAATATCACTAAAGTTGTGCTAATAAGGCGTGGCACCATAGGCTGGTCCTTGACAAGTGCAGTCATTTAGGGGTTGCAGAGGATGTGACTCAGCCAAGGGTGAAAACAAGACTACCGGTACCATGATTTCGGGTGTGTGCGCCTTCGGCCGAGCAAGTTCCCGATGGCATTCCTGACACAGATGTTAGCACCACTCTTGAAAAGAGGCGTAAAGATTATTGGAGCCAGTGCTTTAATTTGTGCCGGTGATTGTTGTTTGGGGCTACCGGCACTTATTTTTGGGGACCGGCCCTTTTTTTCTGAATAAGAGGAAAACCACACAGATCATTAATGTCAAAACTAACGTCAACGAATGTCAACCTTTTTAATATCTTCATGTCGTGTCAGGAATGACGCTGACCTTATGAGGCGCGCGCCTGCTCGGTGAGGGCGCTCTTGTCGCCCCCTGGCCTTCTCTTAATGACCCTTCGGTGCACTTGTGGGCCAGCCTGTCTGGCACCAGCTGAAGTCCTAACAAGTGCTAATCAGTGCTTAATTTGTGCTTGTTGTTTCCGGTGCTGAGCACCAGCACTTGTTTTTGATGGCCGGGCTTATTCTTCAGCCTCAAGCATTTGCTACGAGCAAAAGACCCATCTGGGAAAGAGGAGGAAGGGAAACACAAAAAAGCGTCACAAAGGGAGAAAGCAGAAAGCTGCAAGAGTGATCTGGAGTGGCAGGGAGTGGCTTTATATGGATTAATGAGACCGAGATGGCTTCAGGATTACGCTGCCTCAGTATTCCGTGCTCGCACATTTAATTGCAGCAGTCGCGTGTTTAAGAGGGCTTTGGGCACCAGCACCTTTGTATTTACAAATTAAGCACTGGTGCTTAGTGCTGTGCATTTTCCGTCTCAGCGGCCTGATGTTCCCAGTTTTCAGCGATTATCCAGTTTCGAAGGGCCTTTGGTCGCGTGCGACTTTGGATGGACAAGGCATTGGATGGCCTGTGGCGTGCCCTGGATCGTCAGGCCGTCCGTTAATTGTCAGCTGACTGTCAATACCTTGCGCTTCGAGTCATCAGGCCCTGCAAACTCAATGACCCACTGGTGAAATGAGAAAATAAGACACACGTTTTTGACATGAGGCCTGCTGGCCATTTAACGCAAAATTGAAGATGGGGTTGAAATGCAGGCTTAGGAACAGCAGAAGTGATGCGTGAAGTGCTATGTAAATATAGGTAGTTATTATTGGAGGGCCCCGGGTGTGCGTAGGATGTGGAGTAAAGGTTTCACTTTTCAACCAGACCGGCTCAGGTTGTCAATTGTTCACTGCATGTGTGATATTTCATATTTTCAGCTCAATGAATGTACTCTGTGTTTTTGCAAAATTGAGTGGGTCTTTGTATTGTTTTACAGCTTTTATTTCATTCCTTACATTTTCAGGAATCACCTGCTTATTACTGGAAGTATTTTAAAGTAGTGCTTTCCACTGTTTTTCAGAGACCTCACAAACTTGTTATAGTGTGTTATTTACCCAATGCAATACTTTGTCCATGCAGTAAGTATCACATGCATTTAAAAATATATATATATTACCTACTGGCGACCTAGTTAGGACATTGGTTCCATAGGAAAAGCATTTTTTGACTTGCCTTTATCTTTGGCACCGTTTGACGAATCATCACAAAATATCCCCCAAAAAGTGTTGGGATTATTCTTGTTGCACATGGAAAGTTTTGGAGTGATCCATCAAGTGGGTGCCGAGAAAAACGGGGCTGAAAAACCGATGCGTTTCCCATGTTAATTTCCATAGGATTCTTTAGACAAGACTACAGGCCGAGCCACTGGATGGAATTACATCAGATTTGGCAGAAAGCTAGCTGTTGGAACACAGATCACGCTTTTGCTTATTTTTGAGAAATTTAGGGAAATAAACATTTTTAAAACTCTGGCTGCGAAGTATTTACTAACAAAGAAGGGCTCGTGCAGGGAAATGCAAAGCTTATATTTAACAAGTATATAAGTTAAGTATAACATTTTTTGTGTGGGAAGCCTCCCAGCCCCCCACCGTCCCTAGGGATCACCACCTCCCCAAAGCCTATATTTTTATATGCAGGGGGGGCATGGGTCTCTCTCTGACCTGGGGACTGCCACCTTCCCAGGGCTTTCAATTTAATATATACAGGGGGGCCCGTGGTTCCCACAGCCCAGGGACCACCCCCCCCCCAGGGCTTTGGTATAAATATACCCCGGGGCATAAATTAATTAATTAAACTATATGTGATGGGACCCGTGCCCCCTGCCACATCTCGGGGATCACCAGCACCAGGGCGTCTATTTACATACATGGGGGGACACATGGGACCGCTCCCCAGGGACCACCACCCCCGGGAAAAAGTATTAAAAAAAGAAAGGGGGTCCCTATGGGACCCACATGCCCAGGGAGGGCCACCACACCTGGGGGCTATGTAGTGTTGGAGAGGCCCCCTTTTGGAGCCACTGATGGCCCTAGGACCACCACCCCCCAGGTCTGGCTCCTGCTATGATCTGGGGGTGCCCCTCCCCGGGACATAGCTGTTTGCTGTGGCTTGGCTGCAGCACTGCAGCTACAGCTAAGCCACAGCATACACTTCAGGTTTTGACAGCGGGACCTTTAAAGCAGGTCCCACAGTCAAAATCCTAAGTTTCATCTCCGGGACAGAGATAAACTACTGCAGCAAGCACAGAGCTGGTGTCAAAGCTGCTCCGTGCTTGCTCAAGCAACGGTACTGCAAGGGAAGCCTTAAAGTTTGTCCCGCAGTGCCAGGTAGCCTGTAAAGGGCGTTTTATTTTATTTTTTAAAACAAATGAAATAGAAAATATATATAGGGAACAATGGGGAGCCCTTAAGCTTCCTCCGTGGTCCCAGAGGGCCCATAAAGGGGCGTTTGATTATTATTATTATTTTTTCAATTAATATACGAAAGCCCATAACAGCCTAGGAAAAAAAGAAAAGAAAAACTCCCATAACTCAGTGTGAAGGTTGCAGACTTTCACACTGAGCTATGGGGGGGTTTGAATCCGACTGGACTCATTTCCATTTTTTTTTTAAATATATATTTTTTTATTATATTTTTAAAAAAACAAATAAATTTTTTTATTTTAAATTGGAGACAAATAAGTCACTTCGCCATGCACAGCTAATTACTCCACAAATTATATTATTAATGACATATTCTATGCCATCTTTCATACGGTCACTGCAACATTTGCAATTAACTTATTGATGAGACAACTGTGCATGGCGAGGACGCGAGTTATAGTTACCTTAGGGTTTAATTTCTACGGCTTGCTATGGCTCTGTATGAGTAAATTTAGAACCTAACTATAACGTCCCTGTAACCTTTGTTTTTTTCAGTGAATATATATATATACATATATGCACATATATATGCACACACACACACACATATATATGTATATAAATATATATTCAATTATAGGGAGGTTATAGTTAGGCTCACATTTCACACATACAAAACAATATGAATTCAGCAGTTATAGTTCCCTGAGTTAACTATAATTTGCACCCCTGCAATGCACTGCTTATGACCTCACATATTACATCATTCATGACATGGGCAGTGACATCACTGATGACCTCTCATATGACATTACTATTGTTTTGTACATGTGATATGTGAGCCAAACTATAATGTCCCTGTCACCTTTGTTATTTTCAGTGAATTTCTATGTTTTTTTTTAAACATAAAGTAATCTTAACTACTATACTTTAATCCAACCACCACCGCGCATGGCAACGTTGGCTGCAGGGTCTGGCTAGCAGCTAGGCCCTTTGTCCAACCCCTATTACCACCCATCCCCAAACTGCGCACAGCCTTTGGACATGCACAGCGGGGGTTGGCATAGGTACTGATCAGTAGCCAGGCCCTGCAGCCAACCGCTATAACCATCACTGCACTGCGCACAGCCTTTGGACATGCACAATGAGAGTTGGCTGCAGGGCATGGCTTGCACTCAGTCCCTGTGGACAACACCCCTTACCACCTAACCCCATGCTGCACACAGCCTTTTCCATGCACAGTTGTAATTGGCCACTAGTCCGCATGCTCTCTTCCCCGGACTGATTTCAACCCCAGGGACCCCATTCCCAAATGGCATGGCCTAAATATTTATGGGCACCCTGTGACTTAGCAGAAGCATCCCTGGGGGGTGACAGTCCCCAGGATCATTTATGGCTCCTTGAGGGGGGGCGTACACCTCTACCTCCAACATCTAAACAGCCCCAGTGAGGTTGTGATCTCCAGGGCCTGGGGGTCCGCAATGGACCCTCTATCTCTTTTTAAGCTAGTCCCGGGGAGGTAGCAGTCTCTGGGGCTGTGGAAGAAGGGTGGGCATCTCCCATGCATTACATTCAAAGAAGTACCCCAGGGAGGTGGCGGTCGTTAGGGTTGCGGGGGGACAGAGCAGCCCCTTGCATTCAATCTTGCTTTTGTGCTCCAGGGAGGTGGTAGTCCCTGGGGCTGTGGGGGGGTCCAGGCGCCCTCCTCACATTGATTTTAATATAGGTGCCCTGAGGAGGTGGCCGTCCCAGGGCTGCAGGGGAGGCCACGCGACCCCCCTGCACTCACTTTAATATAAGCCCCTCAGGGAGGTGGCAGTCCCCGGGACAGCAGGTGGCCGGTGGCAACCTGCATTAAATTTTCACAAGTGCCCTGGGGCGGGGACAGTCCCCAGGGCTTCAGGAGGGACAGACGCCTCCCTGCATTTAATTTTCACAAGTGCCCCATGGAGGTGGTGGTCCCTGGGGCTGTGGAGGCATCAACGCCCGCATAGAAAATGGCAATGCCCCCGGGACTTGAAAAAAACAAGAACAGGAGCTGTGCTTATTTTTAAAAAAATGTTCCCAAATTCATAACGTCTTTTTTTTAAACGTTTTTGTGGGACTCAGCTGAAACCGACTCCCAAGATGGCTGCCAACACTTCCTGGTTTGAAGTGTTGGCATTCAATCCACAGCTCCATGCTCAAGCTCATTATTATTTGTGAAGTCATCACAACAAGAGATATGCAAATTTGGATTTTGTTTAATTTCTCCTAAACTACTGGACTGATTTACACCAAATTAGTAAAATCACAATCTGCTTACCAACAGCGAGCTTTTTGCCTTACAAAACCATTGAAAACCATACTTATGTTAAGAGACTATAACGCGTTGCCCAAAGTTACTTTCAGGCATGAATTCAAGTTTTTTCAGATAAGTATAATTATAAGTATAACTATAACTGCTGAATTCTTATGTTTTTTTATGGGTAAAATGTCAACCGAACTATAACATCCTTGTAACCTTTATTTTTTTCAGTGAATTTCTATGGTTTTTGTAACGCACATATTATTATTTCTGTCAGGTTGCGGCCAGCCAATCAGGGTCTTGCTTTTCCCCTGGATTCAAGGAAGATTCGAAGAACAATGAATCGGTTAAATAACAAAAAAGGATAATTTATTTGCCTTTTAGGGGGTCCCTAAGGGACCCCTCCATGTGTCTTATGGGGTCAGGATACTAGTATCCCGACCCCATATATGTTTTTGCATTGTTTTCTTTTCCACCCCACCTCCCCCTGGCCTTGCGAGAAACAGAATGGCGCCTGTAACTTTTCTGTCAGGTTGTTGCCAGCCAATCAGGGACTTGCTTTTCCTCTGAATCCATGGAGGATCCGCGTTCCTATATTTACATATGTGGTTTTCATTTAATAACTAGAAAACTACTGAACTAATGTACACTAATTAACTAAAAGGGCACTTTCTGAACCAAGAGCTAGCTTTGTGCCAAATTTGGTGTAAATTCGTTCAGTGGTTCAGGCTGTAGTTGTGTTCAAAATCCCTATGGAAACTAACATGGGAAAAATGCATTTTAGGAACCCCCTTTTTATCAACCCCCACTTGACGGATCACCATGAGACTTTCCAGCTTAAGTGAGAGTCAAATTTTTGGGGTAAATATATATTTATGGGAAATAATGCACATCTGTTAACCACAGATATGAGGTATATAACACATCTAATATCACATGCGTTTTTTAGCTTGTGATCAGACAAGTGGGTAAATTAATGCTGTATTTAGTCTAGCACGAGGTACTAACTCCTAAGTAGGACTTTAGTCAGCAGTTTGATGGTGTCCTGGCAGCAGGAGTGCTGACAACCACCATAGAGGGTGAGCTTGTCTGCAAGATAAGCAGTGATGCTTGTATTGAAGGCTTTGTAAATGATGCAGCTGGCTTTAAATATTGTGCTGTCTAAAAAGAGGAACCAAGTGAAGCTCCATCAGCAAAGGGGGTATGTGATCGTATGTCTTCAGGGCCTTTATGAGAGCTGCTTCAGCATGTAAGATACCCTTAACAGGAACCAGTGTGGAATCTGGAAGACCATGGAGCACGTCATTACCACCATGCCAGTGTACAAGAGCTTGAACCACAGTTCTGAAGTTTTGTGGAATAAGTAGTTTTACTTTCTTTAGAAGAAAAAGCTGGTGCCAGACCATGTTTGCTTTTAGGCAATGTGTTCTTTGATGGTGATACTGGTAACCAGGGTGAATTAAAGTGACCTGGCATTTGGTGAAAGTAGTGGTTGGAAACCTTACGTTTGTTGTAGGAATGGAATCTGATAAGATAAAATAAGATTACCAGATGACATCAGGTCATCATAGAACCTTTTGCAGTCCAGACTTTCTTTTGACAAAACATTTAGTTGGAGGTGAAAGTGTACTGTTATTCCCGGAACATACTGGGTTTCTACGTGAAAGGCAAAAATAATATAATCTGCAATATGGAGTACTGTGTACACTTGCAATGTTTACTCTCTGTGATATTTTCTATCTGGGAGTATATGTGTACTCAGCCACTACCGAAGTTGGCATTTGATTAATGAGGCAGTAAATGAAATTAGGAATAAATAAACACTAATGGGCCATGGATAAACCAATATTATCTTAATTCAGGGTCACTTTGTAAATTGCACCTACCTGTTTATTATGGAACTGTCATTACTGGAATGATCAGATAACTTTAAGCTGATGCAAAGGGCAAATACTTACCTAGGATGGTAATGAGGAAAGTGGCATTATCTACTGAACAAGCCATTTCAGAAGTTGGTAATAAACGCATTTTGTGTTATTGTGAAAACTGTCAATAGTGCATTAAGCTATAAATTAAAGGGGTATATAGTGTCTATTAAATGGTATAATAGTTAGTCACCTCCTACAGGGAGACGGTGTGGCATAACACCCAGACCTGCCAACTTTGTAGCTAAGGAACCAGGTTCGAATCTTGGTTTCGGCTCAACATCTTGTGATTCAGGGCAAATCAGTTAATCTCTTATAACGTAACTGGTGCTCATGTAAAATGCTCCAATACCTTTGGGTTGAGTTTTTGCTATATAAAACTACAATATATATATATATATATACACACACCGAAAGTTATTGTCCCCTGCCAGTCAGTGTGAATTCCCCTAAATTCAGTCTACACTGGTAGTATACTGGGCCTCGGAAAGTTATAGCCTAAATTGGTCTACTGTGTGGAGAACATGTACATCACAAATGATGAATTAGAACATATTCAATATAGTGTAAATAAAGTAATAAAGGGTCCAAATTGCCAAAGGTGGGCAATGAAATTAACATTGAAATGTCTGCATGTTGCATAGTCTTATATCATCTGTTTCATAAGGAAATATGCTACACTTGTACACCTAGATATCTTGGAGAAAGTCCATGTCTTGTGAGTTTCCTTCATTTTAGTGGTATGCATTCACCCTCATTACGCAGAAAAAAATGCTACTTTATCAGATGTAATCCCCAAACTTTCAGGAATAGATTGGACAAAAGAGCTATCAAAACTCCTGGAAGCTTTATAAACGGACTTGCTAAAGGCATGGGCCCAGATTTAAGAGGGCTTAGCGCCATTCTAAAGACACATTAGCGTCATTTCCTGACGCTAATGTGGCGCTAGATGCCCAAAAACGCAGCTCCATATTTACAAAGTGGCACAATGCATGCATTGTGCCACTTTGTAACCCTATGCACTACATTATGCCTGTGCCAGGCATAATGTATGCAAAGGGGGCGTTCCCCCATTGTGGGGGGTGAAAAAATGGCGCAAAGAAATCTAAAAGATTTCTTTGCGTCGTTTTTTTAGTCACTATTAATGCCTATGCTGAGCAGGCGTTAAAAGGGGGCTCCCATTGGTTACAATGGGCCTCTGGGTGCTTTGGAGGATTAACGTCAAAATATTTTGCGCTAATCCCGCAAAGCGGCGAATTAGCGTAAAAAATTCTGACGCTCGTTCCCTAACTATTGCCATGGTGCGCCGTATATTAAATACGGCGCACACATGGTGGCATTAGGGGGGCGATAAGGAGCGCAAGAAAATTGGCGCTGCACCATGTGCAGCGCCACTTTTCATAAATATGCCCCATATTATTTTCAAACTAGGCGAAATTAAGTCATCCATCGAAGAAACAGCATTTTTGGCCACACATATGCACTATACAATGTGGGACAATGTACCCATTGAATACACATTGCATGTAGAAGCAGAGGGTAAACTCACAACATAAATAAATAAAAAGACTATTGCCAGCAATGGAAACTACCATACTGCATAAAATGTTTACAGCACAAGGGGAAACTGGGGAGATTAGTGTCCCCTGTTCTCTCGTTGGTGGGTGCTACTCAGGCTTGCTACCCAATTCTAAACCATTTAATAAATATCAGGTTCAAGAGCCTATATCTATGCTGCTGCAAATGTTAATTTAATAACATTAAATCCTTGATCCTACATATAGGAGTACAATAAGCCTGTAACAAGGCTACAAGAGATTTGTTTCTGAAATAATCCTACATTGATGAACCAAGGGGCATATTTACAAGCCCCTTGCATCACCTTAGCGCTGCCATAGCATAAGTTTTTGACGCTAAGGTGGCCTTTCACCTGCACCAGATTACAAAGTGACACAATGAGTGCATTGCGCCACTTTGCAACCCCTTGCACCGAATTATACCTCTGACAGGCATAATGTATGCAAAGGGGGCGTTCCGACGCAGGGAGGCCCGAAAAAATGGCGCAGTGAAATTTACTAGATTTCACTGCGAAATGTTTTCTTTCATTTTGAACACCTGCTTATGACAGGCATTAAAATGATGCACCCATTAAAATCAATGGGCCTAACTGTGTTTTTATGCACTAGCGTCAACATTTTTGGCACTAGTGCAGCAAAGTGCCACAACTTCAAAAGTTCTGGCGCTGTTGTGGTAAAGACCGCCATGGTGAGCGGTATTGTAAATACGGTGCAACTATGGTGTCGTTAGGTGGGGCAAGGGCGACGCAAGAGAAGTGGCGCATTGGGACCGATGTGCCACTTTTTCATAAATATGCCCCCAGGTATTCAAACAGTACTTGTAAGACCCCTTTCGAGGACCACTGGGACGACAGGGACTCTTACAGCTAAAAAAATCTGACCCTGTTGTGGTAACGACCGCCATCTTTGTGCTCTATTGTAAATACTGTGCAACCGTGGTGTTGTTAGGTGGGGCAAGGGGCGACACAAGAGAAGTGGCGCATTGGGACTGATGCACCACTTTCTCATAAATATGCCCCTAAGTATTCAAACAGTACTTGTCAGACCCCTTTCGAGGACCACTGGGATGACAGGGGCTCATAGGGCTGAAGCGTGCTGGTTGCAGTCATTAGCTACTGGTGTCCTCTGGCCTGTTTTGCTGTGGTTCTGTAAACTGGAGCAAGTACAACCCTTTCCATGCTTGAAATCCAGTATAGTGAGGGGAGCAGTCGCAGGCTTCTTAAGGACGTAGTATCTGGTGCACAAGCTCAGAACTCAACAACAAACCAACAGACACAATAACTTCAGTATCCTGCACAGTGCTTGTCTTTTCAGAAGAGAAATTACCTTTTTAAACAGAGCATTATTAAAGCCTTATATCCTACTGTAGCAGGCTATACTTGACATTAAAGGCCAGCTCCAGCGTGAAAGGCCTGAGCCGAAGACGAGGAGCAGGACTTTAATGCCCGTATAGCCAGCTACGGAGGGCTATAAGGCTATTAGAACATTCCCCCACTAGAGGGCAGAATGTTCCAATAAATAAAACAAAGGTCTCATGGAGCCTGAGGGGATTGAAATCTTCTCAAGCTCTGTGAGGCCTTTGTTCACAGCAAAAGCTGTGAATGACATTGGAACATTGGAACTCAGGCCATCTACCAGCCATTAGAAGCCCGGAGCACTCCATTGTTTTCAATGGCACTCCCAACATTCCAATTGCTAATATAGCCTTAGAACCCGCCGTAGCGGGCTCTACCGGCTATTAAAGGTCCGCTCCCCGCGTTAAATGCCCGAGCCGAAGGCGAGGGCATTTAACAAGGGAGAGGGACTTTAATAGCCGGTAGAGCCCGCTACGGCGGGTTCTAGGGCTATTAGAACATTCTGCCACTCAGGGCAGAATGTTCTATTAAAAAAAAAAATGTTCACGGAGCCCGAGGGGATTAAAATCCCCTCGGGCTCCGTGAGGCTTTGTTCACAGCTGTTGCTGTGAACAAAGCGAACATTGGAATGTTGGTGCTGCGGGCTTTTACCGGCCAGTAAAAGCCTGCAGCACTCCATTGTTTTCAATGGAGCTACCAACATTCCAATATTCTAATAAATACTAGACAATTCAACTTAAGGCACAAGACAGTGATCTTGGTGGCACTTCTCCCTTGTAGTGCTACATTTACGGAGCTTCCTTATGCATACCCTCTCTGAGAGACCACTAAATAGTCGGTCCCCTTAGTAGTTATGCAAAAGCACTAATCAGGCACAGATGCAGTCTTGATTGACTCCCACAATCAAATGTGCACTGTTTTCCTTTTGTTTCAAGTACCTTACCCCTAGTGGCACAATGGGTAAAGTAGTAGTTCAAGGTGCTCTGCCCCGACAGGGCATGTCCAACATTCTTGTATTCTTTTCTGCGGGTGTGCCCACAGTAAGCGGAGGCAACCTCAGGGGCCACCACACAGACCAGGTGCAGTTGCATCTATATGCGCACAGCCACCCAGCTCTAACTCCATGGTGCAGCAACGCTCTTACATGGAGATCAGAGGAAGTTTAGGTTGCTGCTCTTTTCAGCTGTGAATTAGGTCTGGATCCAGGATCGGGCAATGCAAGTCACTAAAGCAGATGCAGCCTATGTCATGCTGAAGTAATCCAATTGGCAGGTGCAGACACATCCGGGAATGAACAGGTTGCTGAATACTCAATGAGGCTGATAGACTGTGATGCATCCCTGGTCAGGCCATAGCAGACAGTCATAGCATCATTTAGGTTGATGTCTCCAACACAGCTGATGCAGTCCTGACCGGGCCAAAACAAGCATTTGCTGAAAGCGTTATCAGCCAGGAACCTGGTTCAAGGAACCAGTGGGACGTTCAGAATCAGGGCACTCCTAGCTTGCGCTTAGATAGTGATTTTCTCTATATCCCACAGACTCAGGAAAATGTTGGGCTTCTTCCCCTTGACAGTCTCTCCTCTTACAGAGCCTCACATTTCTTCTTGTTCTCAGCAGCCAAGCAGATTTCTAGGTACTCAGATAGACCTTGACTTCCTCCAACAGAAAGTGCAGACTTCAGGTGAATGTCCCTCACTTCTGTGAGACTCTCTGTCAGGCAGACACCAGCCCTGGTCATGCAGAAGTCCTTAACATACTCTGCAGAGTACTTGCTTCCTTGGCCTTGAAGGATTTAGAACTGGAACAGAGGCAGGTGGTTTGGGATTCACTTTTATGCACATGTTCTAGACAGCAAATGTGGATCTACTGTCTCAAAACCGAGGACAGCTCTGGGGTTATTATCTTTCAAGTGTCCTTCTCAGGCTGCTCTTCAGACACAGCCTTTTTATGGAGTGATGCTTTTCAAAGGAGGTGATGCTGAGCTGTTTTCAGGATATAGCACATCTAATACCGGCACAATGAAGTGTGACGTTTTTTGTACTTAGCTGTCATCGTTCTCTCTGAAGAGGACGTTAGGGATAGACAAAAAGCCAGGCCTGATCTAGAAACTTCTTCATCTATCACACAAAGCTGCAGTCCCACTGCTCACCCCTACCATCTACCAAATGGCAGTGCTGTGAAAAACCAACCAGCAGCCCCTTGCTAATGAAAGCCCACATCGAGCGTCTGAAGTTAGCCCTATCTCTATTCTCCTAACATCATCTAGATCTTTACATTATACCCACTTGAATGCAGGCAATATATTTCCACTCTCTGGGAAAAATGTACTCATCCTCTTCCTTGTGGTAAGCCAAGCTAGGGACATCCAGATGGAACCTCTTGGTCTTGGTATTCAGGCTCTTTTACACACAGAGCCCTGGTACTACATATCCGATGCACACATACTACAGAAGCACTTGACATACACACATGATTCCAGCTCAAGGTTCTGGGCATGCACATCATATTGGAACTTTATCATAGTGGGACATGTCAGCCACAATCGCAATGACACAAGTAAAAATGTCTAGTCACACTGTCAACCTCTAAAAACCTACCATATCATGCATTATTTTGTTTCCATGAAACCAGGACACAGCACTTTCATGTTCCTTCAAAGGAACATCAATGCCAAAATGCAAGGAATCCTGTTTATTATCCCATTCTATGCCATCTTTGTGTGGCAGTATTCTCACTGGAAGCTGATGCATACACTTCAACTGCTGAAAGTGTGCTTATACTAAATTTACGTTCTGCCATTGAGGTAACATCCTCATAAAAATTAACCAAGTAGACAGCTGCTGTCAACCATTCATACTGAGTTGAAAACAGATCTGCTGAAATTAGCTTTTGAGGCGGAGGCACAGGAAACCCCTTAAATACATGCTTGGACCCACATGTTTGTTGTGTTTATTAATCACAGCTACATTCCACAGCTTGTCCCAGTTCATCCCAGCCGCAGCTGGACAATAATGGGATCATGCAGGGATTCAGAAGAAGCACAATGTCCTCAGGTCTTTAGAACAGTGGTTCCCAACCTGTGGTCTGGAGACCCATGGGGGTCTGCTAAGCCTTCTCAAGGGCTCTGCAACTGCTTAGAAAATTAAATAATGTTATCAGATTAGGTCCTCAGCTTTCAGTAATGACTCAGTGGGGGGTCCCCGGATTCCAATAATGATTCAGTGGGGGTCCCAGTAATGATAAAGTGGGGGTCCACAGAAGTCAAAAGGTTGGGAACCACTGCTTTAGGACACACTATAACACTTTTAAACATTATCCAAGTCACTGGAGAGATCCTATGAAATGATGCTACTCTTATTATGCAACAACAGCATGGTCGTACCGTCACCACGAATCAGGCAGTCATCAGACCGCCAGACTCGTAATGAGGCCCTAAATTCTGTCATCAGCAAAGATGCATGCCAATCCAATGCACAGATGAGCTCATTGATGAGTTATGGTCTGCAAATATTCACTGTACTTTTATTCTCACAATCAGATATTGTATTACACAGAGAGAGCTAGGAAGAGACCTTCTCACAACCAGATATGGTATTACACACAGAGAGCTAAGGAGAGAGTTTCTCACAATCAGATATTGTGATTACACACAGAGAGCCAGGGAGATATCTTCTCACTGTCAGATATTGTATTAGACAGAGAGAACTAGGGAGAGAGCTTGTCACAAAAAGGTATGGTATTACACACAGAGAGCTAGGGAGAGAGCTTCTCACAATCAGATATTGTGTTACACAGAGGGAGCTAGGAAGAGACCTTCTCACAATCAGATACTGTATTACACACAGAGAGCTAGAGAGAGAGACCTTTTCGCAAGCAGATATCCTATTACACAGGGAGAGCTAGGACGAGACCTTCTACAATGAGATATTGTATTGCACAGCGAGAGCTAGGGAGAGGCCTTCTCACAATCAGTTGTTCTGATTACAGAGAGAACTATGGAGAGAACAGCCTGGAGTGCACCTGAATGACATTAAGAGTTTTTGACAATGAACTCTAGGGTGAAAAATGCCCCTGCACCTTCAAGTGGTCTGTCATGCAGGCTCACATCTCTGCCATTCCAAGATAAAGGTCTCCTCCCTAGCAACTGACCAGGATTTCCCCTAGGCAGACACACGCTAGCCACCTTAATTGCAACCCCCCTTCAATTGGCCTCTCTAACCAGACATAGACTTCACTACACTCTATTACAGAGTCTGAGTAAAATCTCAATTTCAGGCGTGATTCTGAACTGTATTTCTCAGTAATTGATTGAAGCACCCAACATTGTTTTCTTTCTGGAGGGTTTCCACATGGTTCCCCCATTTCTCCCATCTCCTTTAACACATACACCAGCCCCTTATGGGACCCCATCATCTCTTTCAACCTTACCTGCTACATCTATGTAGACTTGAATCGCCCAAAGGCTAGAAAATCTATCATTTCTGGAAGCCTGTGCCTAGGCCAGGCCCTCAAAGCAGCAGGTCACTGAACATTAATAAACCACATCAAGCTGCTCTCATCAAAAACTGGGATTCCCACAAGTGAACCTGGCAAAGAATCACCTTATAACCTCTGTACTCTCGCACCCGCCAAACCCCTCGATACCAGTGAGAAACCTGGGAGTGAGGATGATGGAACACAACCTCTCTCTTGGACCGGAGTGCATCAAGTGACCAAAGGTTCTTACATTCCATGCTACCAAAGAAGTAAACTCCAGTACAGACTGGACCTGACTGGTCCTGCTTTTGATAATCTTTTTTACTGAAAGACTCACATCGCAGACATGCTCTGAAACTCGCAATGAGCAGGAATGACAATAACGTCTGGCTGCTTGGACTGCCAGAGACTGCCATCATTGTTTTGCTCGCCACGCCACCCCAGTTTGGACCCATGGTGGACGGAATGCTGAACAATGCAAACATTAACCCCTGTCAGCATTCCGTCCATCATCTGTTCTTTTTGCTGTTGTTGCCCTAAGTGGGAAGGGTATGCCCAACGTGGGTCCCATACTCACTGCATTCAAGCTATCCTAGCTGATGAGGGGTGATACCCAAAACCGGTTCTAAGACCTGGCGTGGCAGTTCGGGTTGGAGTGTTCCCATGGGGAGCAGGGTAAAGACTGATTTGCATATAGCTGGGTCAAAACTGGGGTGATGTAGCGAGCAAAAAACGATGGATTAAACCCAAATCTGTGACTGGAAGTGAATGTTGGCACTGTTCAGCAATTCGTCTACCATCTGTTCTTTTTGCTGTTGTTTCTTCCAGAAAACAGACCTGGCTGTTTCCACTCACATGACAATTTACAGCACAAGCCAGACTAGAGAAAGACTTCACTTATCTGCAAGCATGTGCCTACCTATATCTCTCTGCTGCACTTAAGAAACAAGCACAGTTTGATGTTTAGTGCCACACTATTTTAGAAGCCTTCTGAGCCTCACAGATGCCATCTGTTGATTGCCACAAAGGATATTCCAAAAAGCCATGCTCTGCCAATCATATGTGGAAAGTGAAATTGCCTTTTTCGTCCCGTCCATGATGATGGTGGGTATCCATAAGAATCCTTCTACATCTCTGCCACATGTTCCCTAGAACATGACCGAGCCCCCCTCTGAACCTCAATCACAACCCGCAGCGCTTGCCAGTTACATTTCACTGCAACACCCGCAGCCTACTAGACAAGCAGAATGCAGTGGTGGCCACTCGTCGACCACCCAAAAGCACTTCGGGGCGCTGATGGGGGAATGTAGCGCTGTACAAACGATACCACACTATAAAATACATGAACAAGCCTCCTACACTTTCACCACGTCGTGAGTTAAAGCAATAAAGGGTTTCTGTTCCAAATTCTATATGACCTTCAGTTGCGCATACTCACTTTTGCGCTGTCCTTGACACTGCACATATTACTGTCATTTTCCTACTACACTAACCTTTAAGTCGGCATAAAATTTGAACCTGAAGCAACAAAGTTGCCCACAGATCTTCGCAGCAAGTGTTCAGTTCGCAGAGTTATATTACAATCACGTCTGAAATGACATTTCGGACGTAAATTACATTATATTTTCTAAATAAAAAACAGAACACATTTTCTCCGGTCCCAAAATCTGTTTAAGTCATCTATTGAACAAATGTTTGTAAAGAGAGCCATCTAGCGGACAGAGGCCAGATCTACCAAACTTATTTTTTATGGCTCTATTTGGTGATCGATGTTCAGTATGCTGATATCACAGGTAAGTAGCAATGGCGGCTCGTGTCCCTTGAATGTGGTGAGGCATATATAAGAAGCTTTTTCCTTCGGATATTTACATAGTGCAATCTCAATCTCTCACAATATGGGAGCGTTTAACATCAGTGGCGTGGCGAAACTTGAGCCCTTCCCTGCAAAGTACCTGGAGGGAGCCCCCTCCCCCTGGACTCAAGGGCCTACCGCCCGTGCACACTATACTGTCCTGAGGCACCCCTGGGGCTGCAAGGGCCTTTTTTACGCCACTGCTTAACATGGGCACTTGTTACAAGGTAATTAGTGCCCATGTTAAGCGCCCCCTACTGTGAGACACCGAGATTACACTATGTGAAAACCATGGAGAAAAAAACAATCGACGTTCAGCAGACGCATGAATCTTCACATTTTTTATGTCACGAGGCCACCAGAAGCATGTGGCTGCGCAGGGCCGGCTTTTGGGCGGTGTGAGTGGTGCGGCCGCACTGGGTGTTGACCTGTATTGGGGGTGGGGGGGGGGGGGGGGAGGGGAGAAGAGTTGGAGCTGACCACAGGGGGGGTGCTGTGTTTAGCAATAACATATGAAACTTTCGATTTAAAAGCACCTGCTGAAAAGTTCCTTGTAAGACCAGCCTTCAGGAAACAATTAAAATGTCAAGATACCTCTTCAAATGAATGTTCCTGCTGGGGGAGAGATGGCAGTTTTGTCTAGCGCAGGTTTGACTCACCATAAAGTAGCACAGAGGGTTAATATGCCTGTTGCAAAGAACTAAACTATATTTTATGTGGACAGCTGAGTGGATAATTAAAGCCAGCCTTTACAAGCACTTAAAACAAATGCATGTATGTGAAAGAGGAGCTATGGAGAGATGGGGGGCACTTGTGCCGGATGGTAGTGAGGGAATCCGAGGAGGTGGCCATGGGTGGGGGGGGGGTGCCAAAACAGACTGTCGCACAGGGTGCCACCAGCGCTGAAGCCGGCTGTGTGGCTGCTACACATGTGTACTGTTTTTTCCCAGGTTTTTACATAGCGTCTCTCACAGTATAGGAACGCTTAACATGGGCACTAGTTACATTTTTATCTGTAAATGTAACTAGTGCTCATGTTAAGCGCACCCATATTGTGAGAGATCGAGCTTGTGCTATGTAATATTGTTTTTCCCCAGTATTTACATAGCCCAAACTCAATCTCTCATACTATGGGAGCGTTTAACATGAGCACTAGCTACTTTTACATTACATAGGTCTCAAATGATAAAACAATAACCTTACCTTCCTTCCATGCAGCGCTGTCTGTCAGCTGCTATCCTGATGTGCATGGGGAAACTAGCACCACGTGCATTTCAGCCAATGGAAGCAGTGCTCTCATGCTGTTTATATTAGTTAACAGTGTAGGAGAACTGAACGGTTTGGCTGGCACAGACGAACACAGCGCTCCATCGGAGACCGATGGGACTGTGCGTCTGGTTCCTCATCTCACAAACGCTGATGATTGGGAAAGCCTGAACTACGCATGTCAGGCCGGCCACAAGCAAATAAAATACCGGCCAACCTGACATGCACAGTTCATAAAAACAGCCCCAGCTGGTCACAGCATGTAAACCACTCCTCCAGCATTACACCTCCAGTCTCGAAACCCTGTCGGGTACATAGCGCGCTTTATAAATTCTTGATTGATTGATTGATTGATTGCTGGCATAATGTATGCAGTATTATTGCTGGCAGGCTGGAGGTCAATGCCCCCTTGCTCTTATAGAGACACAGCTGCTGGTAAGAAGCCTATTGTAAGTTGACCAACATCTGGGCACTCCCCTGTTTTTATTAGAAGTCTACACCTCTGGAAAAGAGGAGTGATCCCAATTTGATTCTGCCAGCAGGGAGTCTCTACCTTACAGGAAGCTCTTCCTTCGTAGGGATCACAGATAATCAAATACATTACTAGCTTTGAAGTGCCACCCATCAGCTGTAATGGATGGGTGTCATGTCACTATGTGATCAAAGAGGGTTGACTTACTTGATCCGAACCACATTGACGGTTTTTGCTCTGAAAATGTAAATTGCTTGTAAATTAGAATGTGCCATGTAGGTGCTGTGTTTCCTCCCCGCTGCAGCTGCACCTCTATTTTGAAAAAGAAGGCATGGCAGAGAAGCCTAGGCATAATTTGAATTAAGTCGGAATAATCAGAGTGATTTTGGTAATTCTGCATTACTCTTTGATATGGAATTACCAATAGTTACGCAATTACCCGTGCTTGCATTATTATGAGTAATTTTGTGGGCGGAATCAGCACAGAAACAACAAATTAGTGAGAAGGAGCAGCTGCTTACACTGCTGTTCATATTGGTTTGCATTCAACACTATTTCCTTAGAGCAAATTGCAACCGATCGATTTTGCGCTAAGAAACTAGCAGCAGCAAATGTCGGGAGCAAATTAGGGGACAAACCAAACCAACAGTTAGGTAGCAAAGCGGCTGCTTGTGCTGCTATTCGCATTCTGCTGCATTTACTATTATTTCCTAGTGCAAAATGCATCCTCTTGTCCATTGTGGATTTGGGGGGGCATTTATTTTTGCTCTAAGAAAATAGCGCTACATGCAGAATTACTCTTCAAACTTAATTCCACGTAACCTCACACAATTTGTAGGTAATTTATATGATTATGCTACATGGAATTACTTGCGTTCAATCCACCCCTAATGCCAAGGTGGTGGAAAACAGTTTTCAGATGTCATGAGATAGTGGGGGGCTTAGGTTCTTTAGATGATCTGAGGCTTAATGCTTGGGTTAGCAGGTGGAAGGAGAGTGGTATATAATCAGCCAAGTAGTGGTGAGGGTGCAAGATTTTAATTTGAGAACTTGGAGCCTGATGCACAAAATTTCAATTCACAAAAAGGGGTTGCAAATTACGCACTAACTTTTTGCAAACTGAAAATAATTCAATGCTCCGACCTGTGTACTAATGCGTTGGCTCACAAAATTCCAAATCATCATGGAATGCAATCAGACCAACTTCATCAATATTTATGAGGAAGAGAGCAAATTGTAATTCCCTATGATTTGGTGCCACCACAGGGATGGTGGCCTGCTGTGGTCAGCTGACCAAGTCTGTGATTGCATTTAAATACAAGCATTTTCAATGCAATGGGTCTCGTGCTTGCTCGAGTTAGATATATTATCGTTGTAACTTCCTAACTGGACTTTTCTTGCCACATAAATTGAAAATGAAAAGAAAAACAGTTGACATAAGCGAGCTGATTCAAAGTGCCACTGCTGCCATGAGCTTGAGTACAAAGGAGAGATAGAAAAATAAAAAGAAGTTCGCTTGCAGTCAAACGTATCGGCAAAGGTGCAATTATCCATGTAACAGGGTCGATTGGCAAGGTGGTAACAAAACTGCCCCAAGGAGGTACAAAAATAAAGCATTTACCAATGAAAACAAACGATTTGTGAAAGGCAAGCCCCTGAAAGAGTGATAGGTGTGTGTTTGCGGTGTGGTTAAAAGCCCACAGATAGATTAGAACAGGCCAGAGCGCTTCCGCTCTCAACCTAAAAATACACTTCATGTTTTTTTTAAACACAACCATTTTTTCTTAAAGAATACAGGGCTGCCTTTAAAAGGAAATATTTTTTTAAGGTTTTTGAAATTAGGCAGTGGTCCCCTGAGCATTGAAACATACCATAACAATTTGCTCTTTTGAGGGGACACCCTAAACTCTCATCTTGCAAACACCAATTCAATATGCTTTACTAAACGTATGTTGCAATTCAGTTACCTGCTATCATATCACAAATCACAAAGTTGCTGTGTACAGAGACCCTAAACAGTATATAGAGCCCATTGTGCCACCAAAGCGTCACTTTTTGTGACATGCCTGTGGTGCTGTGCACTGCGCCATATTTACAAGGCAGTGCTCACCACTTTTTGTAGCTTAACACCATCTTGTAAATATTGCCCCTTCACACGCAGCACTTTGCGTGGAAGGGGCTTGCAATGAGTGCTGCTGTGGGCGTTCCACAGCAACACCCAGTGCAATTTGACACTGCCACATATTTACACGAAATTGTAAATCTGTGGCAGCACCAAAATCTAATGCCATCCCAGGGATTGCATTAGAACGGCGCAACAAGAAGAAATGCTTTCATTTAGCCTCATTTGTGCTCTTTCTATGTGTGCTGCATTCTGCAGCACACAGAAGGAACATATCCCCATTGAAGCTTGGTTTTGTGCAGGAAGGTGTACCTTCCAACACAAAAACAATTTCCCCCGCATTGCAGCTATCCTTGCATCATGGCGCTTTTCCTGCATCTGCGGTCTGGCATCGTTTCTCCATGCAAAATGCTAATATTTCCAGCCAGGTGTTAGTTGTTTCTGAAAACGAATGTGACATTTTCTTACTAGTTACCTTAAAAACTGTTTTACGTACCACTTTGAAACTGGATGGATGTTGATGATTTATTTCCTCAAAACAAATCAGATGAGGGAACAAATGCTATGATTTTAATGTGAAACGTCTAATGCCGAAGACAACATAAACTCCAGGTAGTAGGTGTAGGCATTGCAAGACTTATGGGAAGTTCTGGAGAGATGAATTTAGCAACTTCCTAGACCCTACCAAATCACAGAAGACTCCCAGTGCTTTCTAGTTTCCAGCTATGTATTGTGGAAGAGCTAGCTCTGACATTTATCTTTCTGAAGCAATTAAACTCATTGCATCCGAATTGGCAGTAGTACCCCCTACTATTGCTAACAAGTACTACATAAAGGGCCTGATTACAAACCTAGTGGTCTCATGACTAATGCGGTGGTCCGAGTGCCACATTATGACTGCGGCAGTTGTGCCGCAGTTGGATCACCAGCATCACCAGGATTAGTCGTCCCAGCAGTCTGGCAGTTGTGGTGGTCCTAATCCGCCAGAGCAGTGCTGCCCTGGGGATTACAATCCCCTTCTTCACGGTGATTTCATGGAGTTAGCACCGTCATGAAAAGAATGGAGGAGAACGGGTGCATTTGGCATAGGCAGTGCAGGGGCCCCCCTGGCCAGTACGTTGCAATGTTCACTGACTGCTTTGCAGACAGTGAACATTGCAATGGTGCTTGTCCATCCTGCAACCTACAGCATTGCTGACAGCTCTATTACGAGCCGGAGAAAATGCTGTAGGCCGTTTCCCGCTGGGCCAACGGGCAGGAACTGAAGTTTGGGCCCAGCAGGGAGGCAGCCACAATGGCGGCAACCTCCCTGTCTGGAATTTGGCGGACGAGCTTTGCCGTCCGCCAAAATCATAATAAGGCCCAAAGTCTTTAAAGGATTTCTTATCAATATTGCCTGTAATCTAGCACTATGAGGAAATTTATTTCACTCCAAGCAGGATATACTGGTTGAAAACTTGAAAAGATGAGATTGGTTCAGAAAAAAACTTTGCTGTAAAGATGTGTGAATTTAATATTTTTTCAAACTTAAAACAAAAAAAATCAACTTGTTTTAAAAAACACCCGTAGAGCACACACCTAATATTATCATTCTTAGCCAAATACTGCTGTTTTTTCAGGCAATTATTTAAAATCATATTTTATTTTTATTTTCTACATTTCCACAACACACACAATATGTATCAACCATTAACACTTTGAGACTGAAGTCAAAATAGTTAATATACTATAATATAAAGGCCTCATACAGCTATGGATACATATGACATAATAGCAGAGAGTTTAATGTAATAATAACATCAAGGAAAAAGAAATAGTAAACATATATAATAGAACAGGAAAGCAGCAAGTCATTACCATCAGTATACTTTTACAACATAGACTTAACTGTAAATAACAAAGTCTATCATTTAGTGTATATGGCATACTGAACATACACAGAGAAAGGAAATAAGGAAGTATATTAGATAGAGATCAATGTATTTGACAGAACAATAGGCATCCTACATTTGTTGTAATCGTAGGTATTTGCATATATCACACTGTTTAATCATATAAAAAACTTACTTGTACTTTCCTGGATTTTCATAACAGTGTCACAATATAATGCATACTGCAAGGGTGCATTCCCCTATCTCTGAAGGGCTTCTCCAAAGGAGTCCCAAAACAAACAGCTGCTTATTACAAAGTAACAAGTCTAGTAGTTGACAGATGTTAGTTGGTTATGGTGTGAACTTCCGTTTTAGGCGTTGCGTACAGCACAACAGTTCTATTAGAGTCTGTGCTCTACCTATCAGCTAGTCTCATCCTATACTCCATATATGGAGATAAAAAGACCCCCCCACATTTAATCAAAAATCATTTGTTTAATCTGTAGTCTATATATTGCCTATTCAAGGGCCACAGTTGTTGAGAGGTCGTGCATCCAATCAACATGTATAGGGTGGTTCTTTGTCTTCCATTAGCGTAATATATTGTTTTCGCAATGACCAAAGGGGTGTTGAGCCGTCTTTTCCAACATTTTGTAATGCCTTCAATTTGGCACATATCGTTTAAAAGTGCCAGAGCCTGAGACATTACTTATTTTCCTCCAACATGACTGTATGATTTGACTTGATATGAGCACAAAACATGTATGGAGTCCGCATTTGGAGCACTACATCTCCAGCATGTGTCAGGATTTCTTAGGTTGTCTTTAAGAAGTTTGATGGTGACCTATAATAGATGTGAAGTATCTTGCAGAAGTTAAATATTAATGGAGATTCTTTCAGTCCCTTGTCATTGTCCTCCAGTACATAGTCCTCGTCCTCTAACTCTGCTGCCAGTTTTGTTTGCCAGTGTTGTTTAAGTGAGGTGTGTACTGGTCCAGATTACAGTTCCTATATAAATAAGGAGTTTAGGCCTGGGACGAAGCCTCAGAAGTTACTGCTGGATATTGGTAACAAGCCAAATAAGGGAGGTGAGGTGGACCAGTCCATTGAGTTTGGTGTTTTGTGGCCCCCTAAGCAGATCATTTCCATTGGTAGTATCTTGAACGTTCTTGACTACATAATATGGCACTAAGAGCCCTTGTGGGTTCCCTATTAGATGTCTTTCAATTAGTACCCAAAAGTGATTTTCTATGGTTGGGCCAAAGATATACACTAGGTATGACAGATGGTGCACTACTTTCAAGTAATTTACTTTTGAAGAACATTCCATAATTTCCATGTTTGGGGTACATTTTGCCACAAGATTTAGGGCCTTATACAAGTCTGCAGGTCCAACGACTGCCGGACTCAGACTGGCGGCCGGACTGCCGCACTTCAGGCAGTCTGACCTCCACATTACAACCGTTGTGGTTGGACCACCATTACCATTGGGAACATGGTTCCTGACCGGCTGACGGCAGTCGGACTCGTGGTCAGCCAGGGCAGTGCTGAACTCAGCACCGCCATGATGATCATGACTCCTGTTTCCACCAGCCTGAAAGGCTGGCGGAAACCCAGTGCTAAGGGGTCCCCCTCCCCAGCACCCTCAGAATGCACAGTGTCTGCTGCGGCAGACAGTGTGTATTAATAGAGCCTCTGTGCGACAGCATTTGCCTCGGCTCCTAATTCCACCACACGGTTTCCACTGGGCTGACTGACAGGAACCTCAGTTTTCTGAGGCCCTTAGTTTGAATATCAAATTTGCCAAAAAAGTTAGTAAGGATCACAAACAAGCCTTTGCAACTTAACAGATCTGTCACGTTTTCAATTATGCAGTTTCTCCACATGGTAAATAGTTTGCACAATTCACCTAAAAGATTTCTAGAGAGTTCTACAAGGACAACAAGGTGTGACATTTATGAGACAAGTGACAATCATCAGCTATGTTACTTGGAATGTGCTGAAGAGCTGTGCACCATGGGCGAGTTCTTCTGATACATCATGTGCTTGTTAGTGCTAGAACAATTTCCAGAGTGGGGATGATTGACAGTGGTGTCAGCTTTCTAAAAGTTATTAAATTAGCAAATCTAGTGAGTTCAATCTCCATCAAGTTGTGGTACAATTGCATAGGATGATTATAAAAAGTCCTGTCTCCATCTAAATGTGGTACTGTAAAATATGGTGATTATAATAAGCCCAGTTTCCATATGAATGTAGCACAGTTGTGTATGGTACCTATAATGAGCCCAGTCTTCATGTAGATGTGGTACGATTGGGTATGGTCAATATAATGAGCCTAGTCTCCATTTAGATGTCTTATGGTAGCGTATGGTGATTATAATGAGCCAAGTCTCCAGCTAGATGTTGTACCGTTCCTATGGTGGTTAGTATGATTCCTGTCTCCTTCTATATGTGGTTCGGTTCCGTACTGTCACTATAAGGAGCCCAGTCTCCATCTAGATAGGGTACATTGAGTATGGTGATTTCAATGAGCAGTATCAATCTAGATTTGATGTGGTTGTGTATGGTAATTATAATGAGCCCAGTCTCCACTTAGATGCTGTACATTGCATACAGTAATTATAATGAGCCCAGTTTTCGTCTAGATGTGTTACGCTAGGGTATGATCACTAGAGTGAGCCCAGTAGATGAGGTACATTGCATATTGTGATTCTAATGAGCCCAGTCTTCATTTGTATGTGGCATGGCTGCATATGGTGATTATAATCAGACCAGCTTCCATCTAGATGATGCTTTGTTTCTGATAATAAGCCACCGGGAACAACCATAGCGCAGTTGGGTTAAAATCTCACTTGGGGAACGGAGTAGTCATAAAGATGGTGCTAGAACAAATACAGATCACCAATAACAGTGTGTTGTGGCTACAAGGTGAATAAAAAATACATAAGGAATATGGACTGTAAAAAATTTTTTATTACAAGACCGGAGGCTCCCATTTTGATTATCTTTTCTTGATTTATTAAAACAGCAGCCAAGAAAATATGAAAACTATGTTATAAAAAAAAAACCTGGGAACAGAACAACCAATGCGACATCACAGTAAGTCCACCAGTGGGACACCGAGTACACCAGTAATCATCCTGAGTGAGAGCAACAAACCCTCTTTTCTTGCTGCTCACAATCAAGATAAGTATTGCAAATTCATCTTTTCGATTTTCCATATTCCTAATGTTTTTCATATATTTATGTTTTGTGAAATATTATTTCCCGGCATGTATTTTGCTTTACTACTGAACCATTGTTCTCTTTTCCTGTACCCTCCCGGTGTGAGCATCTCATGCCCTGATAGTTATAATCTGCATTCATGCCGATGTGTCGCTCATAGCGGTCAAAACTCAGCTGCGTGCTCCTCAAGATTCAGAGCTCGCATTCGGCTCCACACGCAGTGTCACTACGCTCGTTCCTCCATCCAGGAGATCAAGTGCCTGCTTGAACATGCCTGCAGGTTACAGTGGCCCTCCTCGTTAAAGAATCCCAACCTCCTTTTTAATCCTTACATTGTTTTAAATGTTTTTTGACAATTTGTCCCCGATACAGAGGGAGTTAATAATTAATACTCATTGACATTTGTTTGCCTCAATTTACATTTTGTTATTTTATTTATTTATCACCTATTAAGGGTTAATTATGGCCGATGATGAAGAGGCCCAGTTATTGAAAAATAATTTGCGATCCTTTATCCCTGCCAGTGCTTAATTTGTGCTTGTTGTTTCCGGTGCTGAGCACCGGCACTTATTTTTGAGGGCTGGGGCTTATTCTTCTGCCTCAAGCAGTTGCTGTGAGCAAAAGACACACAACGGAAAGACGGGGAAAGGGAAAAACGAAAAAGCATCACAAAGGGAGAAATTAGAAAGCTGCAAGTGTGAGCTAAGGGGGCAGGAGTGGCTTTATATGGATTGAAGAGGCCCGAGATGGCTTCAGGATTACGCTGCCTCAGTATTCAGTGTTCACACATTCAATTGCAGCAGCCGAGTGTTTAAAAGGAAAACTTTGGGCACTGGCACCTTTCTATTTACAAAGTAAGCACTGGACCCTGCACAACTTGTTGTGTCAAACTACATATTAGACATGTCAAAAAAATTGGAAGCAAATATCGCAAAAATGCTTTCTGGCTCTATGGAAGTTCCCGGTAAGAAGGGAAAGAAACATGCTGCATCAAGCAATATTTTGTTAAAAGGCGTTTCTAGAAAAACTGGTTCTCCTACCATAGTGTTTCAAATGTAGGGTTTTTTCCCTCTTTCCCTCTTAATGTTACTCATTTGTGGGACATAGATGATGAGGGTGATATTTTTGGTGGTATGGACAATTTGAAGAAATCTTCTGATTTGCGTATACATGGTGTTGGACTTTTTTCCTTATGCAGGGTCATCCCCAGTCTTTTTGTCTCCTGCCTCCTATTTTTTCTGACCTGTCGCTGTTGGCTCTAGGACTCTGAGCACTTTATCACTGCTGACCAGTGCTAAAGTGCAGGTGCTCTCCCATCTAAAGGTTGTATGATTGCCTTATACCTAATTGCCATATTTAATTTACCTATAAGTCCCTTGTACAGTGGTATCTCTATACCCAGGGCCTGTAAATTAAATACTGCTAGTGGGCCTGCAGCGCTGCTTGCGCCACCCACTGAAGTAGCCTTTCAAACCTGTCTCAGCCCTGCTAGCGCAGGGCCTGTGTGCGCAGTTTTCTGCCACAGGGACCTGTCATCTAAATTTACTTGCCAGGCTCAGAACTCCCCTTTTACTACATGTAAGTCACCCCTAAGGTAGGCCCTAGCTAGCCCTTTGGGCAGGGAGCCATGTATGCAGAAGGCAGGACATGTGCCAGGTAGCGTGGCCTGTCCTAGTAGTGACAAACAGCCTAACCTGGTGTCTCACTGCTGTGAGTGCTGCCTTCTCATAGGAGTACATTAGAAATGCCCTGCCTTATGTGTCGGGGTATTGTCTGATTTATGAGGGGTAGTGTAGGCATGTTTGGTATGGTTGTGATGGTGATAATAAATGCTGCTTACTGGTGTAGGTGTATTTTTTTATTACTATCACAGAAATGCCAGTTCTAGAAAGTGCACATTGCTCTGTGCTTATGACTCTGGTGTTTTGCAGCTTGACTCCAATCCACGTCTGGGCAGAGTGACAGTTGGGGCTTTGTGCATACATTTCAGACAGCCTGTACACAGGGAGGGTGGAGGTGTCACAGAGGTACATCTGCATACCGAATAGTCTTCCTGGGCTGAGAGAAGGGAGAGGTGGGGCACACCTACATTTGTAAAGGCTGTGCCCTGGCCTCACACAATAGGGTTGTTTTCCCCCACTGATGTTTGGAGCCTGTGCTGAAGGAGAGAGAGGACACTCCCAGAACCAGTTGGAACTGGTTGGAACCTTCTCTCCACACAATTTGGAGAATCTTGGAATCATCTTGGAACTGGACACAAAGAACTGGAAGGACTCACCAGGAACCGCCATGGACTGCTGCTGCTGTGCTGACCTGTGACCGGCTTGGTCATTGTAAAGGACTTGCCACCTGATTGCATCCTCTGTGCTGGCCTGTTGCTGGGCCCCTCCCTTTGTGGGCCTTTTTCTCTGACTCTTGTCCCCCAGGGGCAGGGTGCTGTGGTCCCTGACCCCTTTGACGATCTTAAGGCACGAAGAGTGCTCCAACAGGTGCCTGTGACTAGCACTGTGGAAAGCGCTTTCTCAACCTATGTCAAGGAATCACCGCTGCAACCCAGGCTTAAGATGATGCCATAGGCGCTTTCAAAGAGCGCGTTGCTGTGCCTGTAATCACTGCCGCAGCCCGGGGAGTCTGTACGACCGAAGCGCGAGTGAAGCACGCTTCACAGTGCCCCCGGGGCACGTAGGAAATCCTTTTGTTTGGAACTGGAGCAAGCGTGGTTCTATTAGTGCCCCCGGGGCATGGTTTGCTCCGTAGAGTGCCCCCGGGGCACCAGAAGGCCCTGATTCGGGCCTGGACGACGCCGGAGGCAGGCAGGAGAGGAGGAAGCCTCTCCTTGCCCTACCGAGCCCAGAAGGGCTCTTTGTCGGACTGCAGGTGGAGTGGCAGCCTCACCGGAGGCTCGCCCGCGTCGCAGGACCCTTGTTTGGCCCCTTGTGTGCCAGTTCCATTCTAGTGGTTCCCCCCTGCATTGGAGGGCCAGTGCAGGACAGGGGGGGACCCCTAGAGATTACGGGCCCCAGGAGGGGCATGTTACAAAGCAGAGGGGGTGTGTGGTGCCCCCCTTAACTACTTGGAGGACTTTGCCCCCCCCTCGTGAGGGCCCGTTGGGGCCTAGGGCCCCCCCAGTGATCACAGGCCCCTGGAGGGGCCTGTCAGTAGCACAGAAGAGGTGTCCGCCTGTTAGGCAATGCTAATACTCACGTTTCTCAAGAGAGACACAAATGTCTTCTTTTAAAGATTGACCTTAAGTTGAGTAGTTTGGCAACTAAAGAAGGGCAGCAAGACGATTAAATTTAGGCCCATATTTATACTTTTTTGCGCCACATTTGCAATATTTTTTTTTTACGCAAAAGCGGTGCAAACTTACAAAATACAATTTTGTGCAAATGCGGTGCTAAAAAAGTATACATATGGGCCTTAGTGTGTGGATTCTTTCATTAAAGAATTGAGCAAATAGGTTTCTGCCATTGCCACCATTGACAAGGTTCAGTTTTGTTTAAAAATACTTTTTCTTCTCTGGTTTCTAGCAGGGATTGGCAAAGGAAGGAGTCGCTTTGCCTCCCATTATCCCTCAAGGGTAAATGTCACCAACAGAGGCCACTCTTCCCAAGGACATCAAAAAGTTTACTATGAAGACTACAGACCTCAGTTCTACCCCAGACGCCATTGGGGCTTCAGGAATAGGCGGTACAGAAATAATTAATGTCTGTGTTGTAGCTGGCAGCTATATTTAGTGCCAACACTGTTGGAAACACAGGGGTGCACTTTATTTTTGTAAATACGAAGCATCACTGCATTTCAGAACTGACGCAGCACGACGTGCCAATTTTGGTGCAGTGTTGCGGTGCACCAGTTCCTTCTAAATCTGTCCCAAAAACTTTTGCCCTGTGATCAATTTAAAGAGTTTTAATAACTTTGGGCTGTATCACCATTTCAAAATATAAACTATAGTCCTTCTCTGGGATTCTCAAGAACGGCTAGTTAATATGATTAGATATTCGAGACGCCTAATTGAATGATCCAGTTCATTACCATTACTGAAAGCATCTTCAGTTTTAATCGGTGAAATTGCTTTTCTGTTTCAAAACACTCCCTTTCAGTCTGTCTTCAGCCCCTTGGTGCTTCACCAAGGTTCTGAAACCGGTGGTAGCTTTTCTAAGAGCTCGGGGCATCAGAATTAGGCCCTCATTAAGAGTTTGGCCGGCGGCCTCTGCCACCCGCCAAACTCTCCCCACCCTCAGACCACCTGTGTGGCCCGAACCCCACCGGCCCTAATAGGACTTCACCATAGGGCCGGCGGACGTAAACAGTGTATCCGCCCACTGGTCCTGAGGCGAACAGGGCCTTTATATTGACGCCGGCTCCTAATGGAGCTGGCACCAATGTGGCGGTGCAGCCACACCCATCATGTATTCTACTGCCCATAATTCGGGCAGTGGAATGCGCGAAAGGGCTGTGCATGGGGGCAACTGCCAAGTGCATGGGTAATGCAGGGGCCCACAGGGGTCCCCTGAATCCCTCATTCTGCCAGCCATTCCATGGCAGTTGTTAGAAATGGGGTCTCTAGTTGGCAGTCAGTTTGCACCCTTTCCAAGTAGGGATCCTCACTCTAGCCAGGATAAGGGAGATACCCACTCAGATAACCCCTGCTCATCCCCATGGTTGCTTGGCACAAGCAGTCAGGCTTATCTCAGAAGCAATGTGCAAAGCATTTGCACATAACATACAATAATAAGTAAAAACCAGTTTTAGAAAAATATCCAATATTTATCTATATAAGACGAGACCAAATAAGATAAAAATCCACCATACAGTAATAGATATATGAATTCTGCAAGATTTACTCAAAAATACAGTTCCTTGAAGTCGATAGCTCCACCTGGGGCTATCATGGTGTTGTGATCAACAAAACCAACAGTTCAGGCCGGCCGCAGCGTCGCGGGCAAGCTACATTGTTGGGAAGACCCGCAAACAGTACCTTGGATTTGCAGGGCATCGTGATCCTCGCAGTAAGCTCGGGAGATCGGTGTCGGTGGCATTGTGGTGTCAGTCCCGGAGTCAGTGCCTGGGTAGTCCGGCCCTTTAAGTCACACGCACTGTGAATTGAACTCCGGGCTGATGAAGTCAGGAGCGCTGGCGTGGATGTCGTTGGGGCAGCGGTGCGAAGCGGGGCAATGTGATGTGCGGTGCCCACAGGTCACGGTGCAGGTAGCAGCTAGTTGATGGTGTCTAGCAGCATTGGTGAGACCAGGAATGCAGTGTGAAGCGGGGCGGTGCAACGTGCGGTGTCACTAGGTCATGGTGCAGGCAGAGGCCTCATCGTTGCTGAAGCGCTATCGTCAGTAGGCCCAAGCCAGCGGTGCGGGACAGGGCGGTGCTTTGTGACTCTCATGAGCGGTGTCCACAGGCCACGGTGCAGGCAGGATGCCTTGTGACAACACTGGAGTCAATGATGCTGGCGTCTGTTGACCGGGGCTGCAGTGTGGGATGGAACGGTGCTTTGTGTACCTCACAAGCGGTGTCCACAAGATACGGTGCAGGCAGCGGCACCGGTGTCGGCAGGAGCGGTGTTGTCGGTGATGCCAGAGTGCGGGGCACAGAGGTCGCGGTGCGAGCAGCGGACCTGTGAAGTCGTCCGATGCCAGCGTCAGTGAGAAAAGGGTCATGTTGCGAAGCGGGCAGTGTGGCGTCAGCAGGTCACGGTGCAGTCCAGCGGCGTCGTTGGTGGTGTCGCAGTGGTTTTTCCTCTTGGACAGAATAAAACACTCAGTTGTCAGTGTTGCAGATTGAGGAAACTGAAGTCATTGGTGTCCCTGAGACTTCCAACAGGAGGCAAGCTCTATTCCAAGCTCTTGGAGAACTTTCTCAAGCAGGTCACACAGCAAAGTTCACCCTTTGTACTCCTTTCAGGCAGAAGCAGCAACTTCAGGCCAGTCCAGCAAAGTAACACAGCAAAGGGACAGTACTCCTCCTTCAGCTCTTCAGCTCTTCTCCTGGGCAGAGGTTCCTCTTAATTCCAGAAAGTTTCTAAAAGTCTGGGGTTTTGGGTCTTCTTCTTATACACCTTTCTGCCTTTGAAGTTGGCAAACTTCAAAGCAAAGTCTCAAGTGTTTGTGAAATCCTTACTTGTCCAGGCCAGGCCCCAGACACACATCAAGGGGGTTGGAGACTGCATTAAGTGAGGGCAGTCACAGTCCTTTCAGGTGTGAACGACCACTCCTCCCTCCTCTCTAGCTCAGATGGCTCATCAGGATATGCAGGCTACACCCCACCCCTTTGTGTCACTTTCTAGAGAGGTGCAAAACAGCCCAACTGTCAAACTGACCCCAACAGACAATCCACAAACAGGCGGTCACTGAATGGTTTAAGCAAGAAAATGCCTACTTTCTAAAAGTGGCAGTTTCAAACAGACAATTAAAAAAACAACTTCACTAAAAATGTATTTTTAAATTGTGAGTTCAGAGACCCTAAACTCCAAATTTGTATCTGCTCTCAAACAGAATCTGCACTTTAAGGATATTTAAGGACAGCCTCTATGTTGGCCTATGAGAGGGATAGGCCTTGCACAGTGATAACCGAATTGGCAGTATTTCACTGTTAGGACTTATAAAACAAACTAGTAAATGTCCTACCTTAAACATACACTGCACCCTGCCCCTGGGGCTACCTAGGGCCTACCTTAGGGGTGCCTTACATGTAGTAAAAGGGAAGGTTTAGGCCTGGCAAGTGAGTATACTTGCCAAGTCAAATTGTCAGTTTAAAACTGCACACACAGACACTGCAGTGACAGGTCTGGGACATGGTTACAGGGCTACTAATGTGGGTGGCACAACCAGTGCTGCAGGCCCACTACTAGCATTTGATTTACAGGCCCTGGCCACCTCTAGTGCACTTTACTAGGGACTTACCAGTAAATCAAATATGCCAATCATGGATAAACCAATCAACAGTACAATTTACACAGAAAGCATATGCACTTTAGCACTGTTTTAGCAGTGGTAAAGTTCCCAGACTACTAAAGCCAACAAAAACTGGTAAGAAAAATTAGGAAGAAGGAGGCAAAAAGACTGGGGATGACCCTGCAAAAAGGGCCAGGTGCAACAGCGGAGTAGACTCCTAATCCCCAAGAGATGAGAACCACCGGGACTGCCAGGCTGCTGGCTTGCAGCAGTCTGGCAGTCCCAGTGGTCCGACCATGGCGTTTTCACCACGGTCCTCATGTGGCGGTCCCACCGCCAGCCTGTTGGTGGTGGGACCACCACCGTGAGTCTGGCAGTCATGCACCGGCAGACACGTAATGAGGGCCTATATGTTGTTCTAATGTTTCTTGACTTTCCTTAAGTTGATTGACTTTTTTGAAGAAAAGAGGGTTTTGACATTCAAATGATGGGCTTATTATGCTATCACATCAATAGTTCTGTTCCCAGGATTTTCTGGGTAGCGTGTTTTCTATTTTTCTTGGTTGCTGTTTTACTAAGGCAAAAAAAGATAGCATAATACTTGCCTCAGGTCTTTATTGAAATCTCACCCTTCTAACACCAAGGTTAGGAAAATCTCAATTATGCACAGTCAGTAGAAATAATGCCCATATTAGCCATGTGCGATGGAATAACACCTCTTAAGACTTTGTTGCTTAGAATAATGTCCCTCAGCTTAACTGACCCACATTGACGGATTATTGAGCCATCGACTATGGTCTCACAATTTCGTGGAGTACAAAAAAGCCTTCTGTTTAAGTTTCTGCTGAAAATCACTTCATGACAGTTTCTGGCTTGAAAACGTGCCATTACAGCCTTTAGGTATTTGCACATGTCTGGACTGGTTTCTGAAAGCTAAGCACCAGGATGCCGTTTTAGGTAATAGTTTGTCCTATATGCAATTTTTTAGATTATAACAATAGTTGCTACATTAATCTTATCAGCACATACATTTGACATGAAAGTGTTTCTTTTAGCATCAAAGATTGCCTTACTTGATGTAACTCTATAAGGCAGTATTTTCGCCTGTTTATTTTATATATGTAAGCGTAGAACAATTATTCTTTTTTGCGATATCTGGAAAATTTATTTATTATTGATAATATGCAGAGTCGTTCATAGTTCTACTCTTGACTGACTCAGAGTTTTTTTCTTAAAATTACCTTTCTCCCTCAGAACTATGATATTGATTATAGATACAATTATTCGAAGAAGAATGCCTGGGCCACTTCCTGTTCACCCATTGTTTATTTATACTAAAATTGATGCCTTTCTTCTATGTTGAAATATTGTGCATTTAAAAATAACTTGCTGTGTTTTTTTGTACTTATAAATCCTACTCCTGAATAAAATTAGCCCAAACATGCCAATTTGTGGCAGTTCACAAGCTTCCCTCCATCCCTTTCTCACTCTGTAAGTGGCTGGAGAGCTGCTAATGCTAAGGGCTGGAGTCAACTCCTTTTTAGAGTGAGAAGGGGAAGGGAACACCCCAGTAGTTCATGAGGTGCTCCGAATGGTTAAAAAAAGACCGGAAAAAATAAGGCCCAAATTTATACTTTTTCACACAAAACTACTCAAGCGCAGTTTTTCGCCAAAAAGTATAGTGCCGGCTTACACCATTCCAGGGCACCAGCCGGTGGCATATTTAAGGAATGGGACAAGCCGGCGCAAAGGGTGGGCTAACGTCTAGGAAAATGATGTTAGCCGGGTGGGGGTGGCGGTATGGGGGAAGGAGGCTTTGCACTGAAAAATTACGTTAGGCTGGTTAGAGTAAAAGAAATGACTAACCAGCCTAGTGTCATTTCTGAACGCAAAACCTACCATACCATATGACTCCTGTCTTAGAAAAGACAGGAGCCATGCCCACCACCTCAATGGCCAGCAAAGGGGACAAGGATCCCCTGGCATGGCCATTGCACCCAATGCCATGTAGGTGCGCCCATTTCAGGGTCCCCAATGGTATTTAAAAAAATAACACAGAACACTTACCTCTACTTATCTGGGATCGGGTACCCCATCCTCTGCTGACCCTCTGGTGTGATTGGGGGTGTCCCTGGGGCCTGGGGAGGACATCTATCTGTGGGCTCTTTCCATGGTGTTCCACCATCGAAATGGGCCCACAATTCCACTAACGTCTGCCCTGACCCAGGCGTTAAATAATGGCACTAAGCATGCTTAGCGCCATTATTTAGGCTCGCCTCCCTCCCGCACACCATTTTTGCACAAGAGGATAAATAAGGCGCCTGGGACTTAGAGTCATTTTTGCCCGGGAACGCCTTCCTTGCATCTCATTGACACAAGGTAGTTTCCTGCTAGCAAAAAATGCATTAAAAAAATGACACAAATTTGGTGCAAAGCAACTATAAATCTGGGCCTAAGTGTTATTGCACAACTATGCTGACATTTGACATTGCACAATTGGACCCTGCATACAATTCAGCATTAATTACCAGTGCAATGATCAGAATTTACAAACCTCTCCAGGATTACAATCAATCAATCAATGTATTTGTAGAGTGTGGCTATTCACCCGTTAGGGTCTCAAGGCACTGGGGGGAGGGGGCAGAAGTGAAGGTCAGAGGGGATCAGATGAAGAGCCAAGTTTTGAGGTCCTTTCTGAATTGTGATAATGTGGGAGATCTTCTGAGGTGGATAGGAAGGGAGTTACAGGTCTTGGCGGAGTGGTGGGAGAAGGAACTTCCTCTGGCTATGGTCTTCTGGACGTGTAGGACGGCGGCGAGGGCGAGGTCGGCGAAGCGGATTTGCCTGGTGGGTGTGTAGAAGTGGAGTCTTTGGTTGAGGTATTCTGGTCCGGCATTGTGGAGGGTGTGTATGCGTGGTGAGAAGTTTGAATGTGATTCTCTTGTTTATTGGGAGCCAGTGCAGGTCTTACTAGGGCAGGGGTGTGACTGTGTTTCGGGGCGTTCTTGATGAGACGGGCGGAGGCGTTCTGGATGCGTTGTAATCTATTCTGTACCTTGGTGGTGGTTCCGGCGTAGAGTGTGTTGCCGTAGTCCAAGCGGCTGCTGACGAGGTCCTGGGTGACTGTTCTTTTGGATTTGTTGGGATCCATTTGAAGATCTTCCAGAGCATGCGAATGGTGTTGAAACAGGGGGAGGAGACTGCGCTGATTTGACAGTTCCTTGAGAGTGCTGAGTCAGGATGAAACTGAGGTTGCAGACGTAGTCGGTGGGGGCCGGAGAGCTTCCGAGGCCAGTGGGCCACCAGGAGATGTCCCAGACTGAAGGGTTGTTGTCGATGGTGAGGACTTCTATTTTTTCGGTATTTACCTTGAGGCAACTCTCCTTCATCCAGGCTGCAACTGCCATCATTCCGTTGTGGAAGTTGGCTTTGGCTGTGAGCGGGTCGTTGGTGAGGGAGATGATTAGCTGAGTGTCATCGGCATATGACAAGATGTTGAGTGCGTGGTGTCTGGTGATGGTGGCTAGGGGGGGGCATGTAGAGGTTGAAGCCCACAACAGCCTTGCAGCCATGCCGGTGGAAAGTTTTGTGAATACGGAAAATACTTAAAACTACCTTAAGCAACATACAGGGAGTGCAGAATTATTAGGCAAGTTGTATTTTTGAGGATTAATTTTATTTTTGAACAACAACCATGTTCTCAATGAACCCAAAAAACTCATTAATATCAAAGCTGAATATTTTTGGAAGTAGTTTTTAGTTTGTTTTTAGTTTTAGCTATGTTAGGGGGATATCTGTGTGTGCAGGTGACTATTACTGTGCATAATTATTAGGCAACTTAACAAAAGAAAATATATACCCATTTCAATTATTTATTATTACCAGTGAAACCAATATAACATCTCAACATTCACAAATATACATTTCTGACATTCAAAAACAAAACAAAAACAAATCAGTGACCAATATAGCCACCTTTCTTTGCAAGGACACTCAAAAGCCTGCCATCCATGGATTATGTCAGTGTTTTGATCTGTTCACCATCAACATTGCGTGCAGCAGCAACCACAGCCTCCCAGACACTGTTCAGAGAGGTGTACTGTTTTCCCTCCTTGTAAATCTCACATTTGATGATGGACCACAGGTTCTCAATGGGGTTCAGATCAGGTGAACAAGGAGGCCATGTCATTAGATTTCCTTCTTTTATACCCTTTCTTGCCAGCCACGCTGTGGAGTACTTGGACGCGTGTGATGGAGCATTGTCCTGCATGAAAACCATGTTTTTCTTGAAGGATGCAGACTTCTTCCTGTACCACTGCTTGAAGAAGGTGTCTTCCAGGAACTGGCAGTAGGACTGGGAGTTGAGCTTGACTCCATCCTCAACCCGAAAAGGCCCCACAAGCTCATCTTTGATGATACCAGCCCAAACCAGTACTCCACCTCCACCTTGCTGGCGTCTGAGTCGGACTGGAGCTCTCTGCCCTTTACCAATCCAGCCACGGGCCCATCCATCTGGCCCATCAAGACTCACTCTCATTCCATCAGTCCATAAAACCTTAGAAAAATCAGTCTTGAGATATTTCTTGGCCCAGTCTTGACGTTTCAGCTTGTGTATCTTGTTCAGTGGTGGTCGTCTTTCAGCCTTTCTTACCTTGGCCATGTCTCTGAGTATTGCACACCTTGTGCTTTTGGGCACTCCAGTGATGTTGCAACTCTGAAATATGGCCAAACTGGTGGCAAGTGGCATCGTGGCAGCTGCACGCTTGACTTTTCTCAGTTCATGGGCAGTTATTTTGCGCCTTGGTTTTTCCACACGCTTCTTGCGACCCTGTTGACTATTTTGAATGAAACGCTTGATTGTTCGATGATCACGCTTCAGAAGCTTTGCAATTTTAAGAGTGCTGCATCCCTCTGCAAGATATCTCACTATTTTTGACTTTTCTGAGCCTGTCAAGTCCTTCTTTTGACCCATTTTGCCAAAGGAAAGGAAGTTGCCTAATAATTATGCACACCTGATATAGGGTGGTGATGTCATTAGACCACACCCCTTCTCATTACAGAGATGCACATCACCTAATATGCTTAATTGGTAGTAGGCTTTCGAGCCTATACAGCTTGGAGTAAGACAACATGCATAAAGAGGATGATGTGGTCAAAATACTCATTTGCCTAATAATTCTGCACTCCCTGTACATACATCAGCACAGGATATCTAAACAGCACATAAAGGTCTTATATTTGCAGTGTGAGCTTTATAAATCAAATTAGTAAGTGAACCCAGTTGGGAGTACATGCACTGGAGTCCATAGTAGCATGAGGACAATTATGGTAGCTCATTGGGCTCATGTTACTACTGTGCAGATCACAAAATGACTCAAATTGAGAGACAGACCAATGCTACAGATGAAAATGAACTTCAACAACAGTATAACATGAAAAACACGGGAAACATCCTTTTTTACGACTTTTTTATTACGAAAGTCGTGGTTAACGAAAGCGCAATAACGCTTTCATTAACCACAACTTTGTTTTTTTGTGCCTTAACTACGTATGTTCTGAACAACGAACATGCGTGGTTAAGGTACAAAGAAGGGAGTTGGCGAAGGAGGACGACGCAGGTGACAAGGGGTTGACTAAGGTAAGTAGTGGGTTTAGGTTTTGGGGAGGGGCTGGGGGGTCAGGGGGTTTTAGGTTTTGGGGTGGGGTTGAAGGGGTGGGGCGTTTTTAGTTTTGGGGAGGGGGTGGGGGGTCAGGGGGTTTTAGGTTTTGGGGTGGGGTTGGGGGAGTGGGGCGTTTTTGGTTTTGGGGAGGGGGTGGGGGGTCAGGGGGTTTTAGGTTTTGGGGTGGGGTTGGGGGGGTGGGGCGTTTTTGGTTTTGGGGAGGGGTGGGGGGTCAGGGGGTTTTAGGTTTTGGGGTGGGGTTGGGTGGGTGGGGTGTTTTTGGTTTTGGGGAGTGGGTGGGGTTCAGGGGGTTTTAGGTTTTGGGGTGGGGTTGGGGGCGTGGGGTGAGGGATGTAGGGTGAATGGTGCCTATTAGTAATGGTTTTATCAGGAATGCCTTTACAACGAAATTTCGTTGTTAAGGCATTCGTGGTAAAATCATTAGTAGTAAGGACGAGGTTGGTGTTCCGACCTCGTTGTTAAGGTTAGTAGTTGTTTTTAATTCGGTGTTCCGTCGTATAATCGAAAAACACACTTGAGTCCTCATGGAGGCAACAAAAGTAAATTCAATTCCAGCACACTTGGGTGTTGAGGCCAAAATGGAAATGCAAGTGTGCACAAGTGCCACACTGCCCTTGTGGTGCTTCCCTGAACATATTCCCAACAGTAAAACCTGCCAAATGCGTGCAAGGAAAACTCACACGATTCAGAGTTTTACACCTTGAAGAGGGTAAAACTGGTGGTACTACCATGTTACCCTTATTTCCTATGGAACATGGAATTGCACCAGGAAAGAAATTGAAGCTGATGGTATGGCTAATTACCCGAGGTGGTATTACCTCCCAGGATCACTGGTCTTGTAAGGAGTTCTGGAAAAGATGTCGAATTACCAAGATCACACGGTTAAGAGAAGCAAGAATAGGCGAGTGAATATCATTGAAATTTCATGCAGACAATGATAATTGACTTGTTTATTAAACAGTGGTTCGCACCGCAGGTTTAGCCAATATAATCATCTTCGATAAAATTCACCGATTCATGAGTTTGCAACTGAGCGAGTTTAACTGAAAAATGTAGATTGGTACAGAACAAAAAAAAATATGGTTTTGGTTTGGTGTGCACTCAAAGATATACTTACTGACTTGCCTTATTGAGAATTTCATAAATCTGTGTTCTCATCAACGTCACCATCAAGGAGACCCGTGTAACTTATCACACGTATAGGCTTTATACTTGATGCCACATAATAGTGTTCACTTTTGTCTATTCCAAGGCACCTGCCGTCCATATCCTTCTGAACTGCTCTTATTTTACAGCCAGAAAAGTCAAAACCTGGGTCTGAACCATAGGAGAATAGCCTAACAGGAGATTTTTGCCCATTCTGCTTAGTTGCACTTGACCTTGGACTGACCTTGAAGCACAGCCAAGAGGGGAAGTTTGAAGCATCCCCAAAGGGTTCATTCTTGTCCATTCTCCTTCTGCAATGGGGATGCTACAGCACCTGCCACAGCCCTAGTTCCAGAGCCACTGCAAGTGCCACTTCAAGTTCACCTCTTCTTTCCACTGTACCTGACATACCCTTGCGCTACACTCAATGGTCTATCATAGCCTAATCTTTACTAAGCATGCATCCACCCACATCCTCACTTAGGCCCATATTTATACCTTTTTAGCGCCGCATTTGCGTTGTTTTTTTACGCAAAAGCGGTGCAAACTTACAAAACACAATTATATTTTGACAGTTTGCACCGCTTTTGCGTCAGAAAATGATGAAAATGTGGCGCAAAAAAGTATAAATATGGGCCTTAGTTACGAACGCCTTACCTGCCTCTTTCTGCCCCTTCACTGTCCTAAAACCATCATTGTAAACAAGCGAGCTAAGGAATGAAAGAGGGTAGCTTAGCATGAATGATGCTTAATGCTAGCCCTGAGAGGCACCCGCCACCCTTTGTTCTCCCTTTGGCATCTCTTGTCTTAGGGGTAAGAGCAGAAAGTAAACGTGGCAAACAGCGCTGATTACTTTATGTGCTTTTCAATCCTGGTCCTATCCCTATCCAATCAGAAACAAACAAAAGGCCTTTAGAATCTATGAGTGGACCGCTGGTTGAAGGAGTGATGTCACTGTGGTCAGGGGCAAAAACAACAAGATGATGGATGGAATGCTTGAACTAATCACAGCTGCTGGCAATCGCTTGAGGACGCATCCCAATCCATCTTTTTTTGCCTATCACGCAACTTCAGTTTGGACCCAGTCATTTGCAAATCAGTCTTGACCCTGCTCCTCACTGGAACAGTCCAGCCCGAACTGCCAGGACAGATCCTCCCTGAACTAGAACATAAGCAATCTAGGACCGGTCTCCCCCTAATTAGGGCTCTTCAGCCAGGTATAGCTTGGTTCAAGTGGCACAGTGAGCCAGGGGCCATGTCTGGGCATACTCTGCGCACTTAGGGCGCCAAATGCTAAAACAACAAGGCTGTGAATGGAATGCTAGAATTAATCTCAGGTGCTGCATTCAAAGCAAATGGGCACATCCTACACATGAAGGCCTAGTTTTATTAAGCCTTTGCGTCACCTTTGCTCTGTGCAAGGGAACAATGGGCAATGCAAAGGCTTATTCGACACAGAGCTACGCAAGGCCTGATTTGCATGACCTTATGTAGGTTTGTGAAAAAATATAATGCATTAAAGCTGCTTGCGCTGAGTTACGTTACATTTCAGCTTGAAAGTCATCCATGGGTGGAGCACGGTGCTCCAATGTATACACCTGTGGATTCTGGCACATTCCCAGATTTTCTAAAGCTAGTAAACCTGGGAATGCATCAAAATGCTACGTCTTTGTAAATATGGAGCCTTTCTGCGTCATTTCTGCTCTCTCCCTTTCACGCAGCGCAACCAAGAAACTTTGCTTGTGTTTCTGCGTTTGCATGAACAATTGGTAAATATGTCCAGGATTGTCTATAGGAGTGGAAAAGTTCTCTGTGCGTTCTTCCTTCCAAATGCCTCTCACAGTTATGCACTTCCAGCTTACTATTTAAAACAACTCCTACAATCCAGCATAGGTCAGCGAACTGTGCAATGTCGTAAAGAGGAAAAAGGAATTGTCTGAAAACAATAAAATATTGTGCAGTTCACTGCCCTCCTTAATTTAAAAAAAAAAAAATCATCCACAGTATCGAGGCACATGTACAGGATGTTGAGTGATAAGTTTCCACTGTTATATAGAAGCTAATGTTTACTTGACTTTTAAATGTAACTGTGCCATCCAAAGCCCTGTAACCCTCGAACAATCACAGCTGAGTTTCGCCCTACTTTAAGTGCTTGGTTTGAAGTGTGGAATGAAGGCGCAAAAATAAATTCTGGTCTCCCTTCTTCGGTCAGCACTGCCACCTGCTGTTGTTTTATAAAATAACAACCTTTTCAAGCTAGAGTTGCTCTGTGGTGTGGGAAAATGTTAAATGCAACGATTATGCCAAATTCAAATTACTCATATACAATTTATGACGTCAAAGCCTTTAAGATACTTTCTCACAAAACTATTAATGACTTTATGGAACCCAATGAAGACTGATGGGGAAAACAGGATTCAGGTCCTCATTACGAGCAGGACTTTAAATTTTGATATCTGCAGGAACGTCTGTTAGTGCACCTATAGGAATTATCACTCTTTGTGATCAATATCAGAAATTAAATACTGCCAATATGCATCGTGAGAAAATGCCCAGTATGTAGCCATAAATGCAAAATTTGGTGCAGTAAATTAAAAGACACTGTTCCTCGCTTCACCATTTCTTTCCTCTTTATTTCAGGTAAGATATGTGCACCCAACCCTGGCAGATCACAGTAGCAACTGAATCCACCTTAAAATCTATTCTACTCATTCTAATTCCATTCCTAGTAGCCAGGCAGCGGTTTAGACTACCCAGACACAATTCTCTGAATACAACATAGCTCCCTCCTCACAATAAACCAAGCTATATATAAATTTGCATGCAAAAACAAATGGTAAAAAAAAAAAAAGATATCACTATAACAATCTACTTAAATATCTACATGTACATATTATTTACTGCCAGGCAAGACATCACTATAACAATCTACTTAAATATCTACATGTACATATTAGTTACTGCCATGCACATTATTCCGTTTAATAATCCTTTAGGTACTCTGGTTTCTTGACCACTCTCTTAGCCATCCTTGTCCGCTATATCTCCTCCTCATCACTTCCTTCAGACTGTCGCGTAGGCTCTCATTATTCTAATGAGACTACTGGATTTTGAGCAGCAGAATCACCTGCGGTGTGGGAGACTGAGTCTTACCCACTACAGGTGAGGCCTGCTCCCTAATCCTGGTTTTGCTCCGGTTAACTAGTAGTGCCTCATCTCTACCCAAGGACAGGGATGATTGGGCAGCCGAGAGCATGACATAATTGATTTCTCAGGGAAACTGTGGTCACTCAGGTCTCATCCGTTTTCTCTCAATTACATTAGTCTCACAAACACAATGACAAACAGAGGCAGTATATGTTTCAGTAAGATTTTAATGAAGTGACTGCATCTTAGATAGCAAGGCATATGCTGCAATAACCAGGACGATACAGCATGACAAGATTAAAATTGTGACAAGAAGAGTAAAGCATAGAAATAACGCTACCATATTGTCACTAGAGTCAATAGACTAATCCCTACCTATCCTATCATAGAGCCCAGCATGTTAAGCTCTAATTCTGCCCTTTAGGTTCCCCTAGGAAGACATCATCCCCCATACCTGAGTAAGGACTGAAGTCTGCATAAGCAGCTGTAGCGAAGCGTTGAGCAATCAGCATACAGTCGTGGTTCTCTGGCTGGAATCTCCCTCTAACGTATAAGGGACAGGGAAGTGTTTGTATAATAAAACAGCTGGGGTTCTAAGAAAATGTCCCTAAGCAAGGATGTGTGTTTTTCTATGAATGTCAGAGACAAAACTTTTACCACGTTCACCGGCAACCTATCTTACCACAGCCTTGAATGAAGCACAGAGTGAGCAAGAATGCCTTGTTTGAGGACGTAGTGCTGGCCTTGGCAAAAACAGCTAGATAGAGAAAAATAAAATAAGACCGCAAAAGTGGCTATTGTAAGAATAATAAACAAAGCTGAATAAAATATATCTAGGTTAAAGTGCACAGCGGCAGGCCTAGTGTGCTAAAATAACGTGCATGAAGCTATAACTAAAATGGCTACGCAACAAGACCTTCCATACCAATTTTTCCTCCACCCTCTCATTTCCCTGCCACTACATTTGACCACTCGCCATATTCCACCTCCTGCCATCCTCCATATCCACACTGTATCTCCTTACCCCGACTACACGCTTAGGTTCCGACCATTTGGACAAACCCTTTTTGGTACTTTGCCCTAATCTGGTCCGCACCCTGTCCCCAACTGCCACTTTGAACTCGTTCACCCTACCCATCATTCTTTCATCATATTTCCCTTGCATCCTCTCCACACAACTTAACAAACTCTTAACATCTAACCTTTTCTTAACTGCCTTATCCATCCAACCCAGTACAGCTCTGGTACAAGGTTTGCCACCTTTCAACAACATAAAGGGTGTCTCCGGCATCAGGGAATGTGGAGTAATCTGATAATTCCACAACAAATATTTTATCTCCCTCTTCCAATTCAATCCATTTTGGAGTGACAATTGTATATTGTCACCCAAAACCCTATTGAACCTTTCTACCAAACCATTCTTCCTGGGATGTGCTACAGCAGTCTTAATGTGCTTAACACCACTCCCTACTAAGTGATCTTCAAATTCACACGATGTAAACTGTGGACCATTATCCATCACGACCTCTTCAGTATAACCCTCCCTCCTCCATACTTCCTCACAAAACACCATACCTGCCTTGATATCTTTCACCACACTAACGCCCGGCCATTTGGAATGATGGTCTACCATAACAATCGCATAACGTTTCCCACTTTCATCCAATTCAAACGGCCCACACACGTCCATACCCACCTTCTGCCACGGTTTGCTCTGGAATGGGATAGGAACGACAGGTGTTCTCTCACTAACATGAGTCTTATCACTACATGCACAGCACAAACAATTTCTCACATACCTCGCAACATCCTTATCCATACCTGGCCACCAAAAAACCTCCCTCGCTTTCCTCTTCATACCAGACATACCTCCATGTCCATCATGCAAAATTTCCAACATGTCCTGTCTCAGTTTGTACTGCACAATCAGTTTGTCTCCTCTCCTCATTATACTGTTCTGCTAAGATAATTCCGACCACACATTCTTATAATTTGCCACCATCCTGGCCTCCTCTCCTAACTCCAACCACTGCTTGCGCAAATTCCTCTTTAAAATTTGCATTTCCGCATCCTCCTCCATTTCTGTCTTCCATACTTCCTCACTTATAGCTTTTGTGTTCATGTCCTTTAAGTCTGCCACCGCCCAATCTTCATCTTCTTCGTCAATCATTCCCTCAACTGGCAATCTAGACACACAATCGGCGTTCACATTTGCCACACCTGGTACATATTTCACTGTAAATGTATCCTCCTGTAGTCTATATACCCACTTCGCAATCCTTGACGATGCCCGGCTGGCACCCCTTGTAGTAAACACATCAACTAACGGTTTATGGTCTGTTCGTAACTCAAATCTCTTTCCCCACACATAATTCCTGAAGTACTGAATTCCTCACCAACAAACAGGGACTTCCTTCTCAATTGCAGAATAAGTCACCTCAGCTCCTTTTAAAGTTCGTGAAGCAAAAGCTATGACATGCTCCTTCCCTTTGTGAATTTGCATCAACACTGCTCCCAAACCATACATACTCGCATCAGTCGATATTATATAGTATGATTTTGCGTTACAAAAGGTTTCAATTTGACCGCATCAATAATGCTTTGTTTGAGTTTGAGAAACGCTTGTTGACATTCATTTGACCAAATGTACTGCTGATTTTTATCATTAGTATGCGCAAAGGTTGTGCTATATCTGCAAAATCTTTAATAAATTTGGCATAATACTCTGCCAAACCTAGGAATGACCTTAACTGATCCTTATTTACTGGACTAGGTGCCTTTTCAATTGCCTCCATCAAACTGGTTTTAGGTTTTATACCATCCCCAGATATAGTGTGACCTAAATACTAAGGGCCATATTTATACTTTTTGACGCAAAACTGCGCTAACGCAGTTTTGCGCCAAAAAAATTAGCGCCGGCTAACGCCATTCTGAAGCGCCATGCGGGCGCCGTATTTATTGAATGGCGTTAGCCGGCTTTAGCCGACCGGCGCTGCCTGGTGTGCGTGAAAAAAAACCACGTACACCAGGCAGCGCCGGCGTAGGGAAAAATGGCGTTTGGGCGTCCAAAAATGGGGCAAGTCAGGCTGAGGCAAAAAAATCATCTTAACCCGATTTGCGCCATTTTTGTTTGGCGCCCAGATGCCATTAACATGACTCCTGTCTTAGCAAAGACAGGAGTCATGCCCCCTTGCCCAATGGCCATGCCCAGGGGACTTCTGTCCCCTGGGCATGGTCATTGGGCATAGTGGCATGTAGGGGGGCACAAATCAGGCCCCCCTATGCCACAATTTTTTTAAAAAAAAAATACTTACCACAACTTACCTTTTCTTCCCTGGGATGGGTCCCTCCATCCTTGGGTGTCCTCCTGGGGTGGGCAAGGGTGGCAGGGGGTGTCCCTGGGGGCAGGGGAGGGCACCTCTGGGCTCATTCTGAGCCCACAGGTCCCTTAACGCCTGCCCTGACCCAGGCGTTAAAAAGAGGCGCAAATGCGGGTTTTTTTGCCCCGCCCACTCCCGGGCGTCATTTTTGCCCGGGAGTATAAATACCACGCATATGCCTGGGAGTCATTTTTTAAGACGGGAACGCCTACCTTGCATCTCATTAACGCAAGGAAGGTGTTCACGCCAAAAAATGACGCTAACTCCATGAACTTTGGCGCTAGACGCGTCTAACGCCACAGTATAAATATGGAGTTAGTTTTGCGTCGAATTTGCGTCGAAAAAAACGACACAAATTCGGCGCAAACGGAGTATAAATATGCCCCTAAACACTTTGACATGCAAATTTGCACTTGTTTACCTCAACCGTCAGTCCCGCTTTTTCCAAGATTTGGCACACACTTTTCAATTCACGGTCACACTCGTCCACATTTTCCACCCATACCAACACATCATCCTGAAAACATCTTACATGCTCAATCCCACCTAATATATTATGCATAATTCTCCGGAAAACCGCTGAGGAAGATGCCCGACCGAACGGCATGCGTATAAATCTAAACGCCCCCTCAGGCGTGATGAAGGATGTAAGATGTCTCAATTCTGGATGCAACAAAATTTGATGGTATGCACTTGATAAACCTGGGGTTGAACATATCTTCCCACCTTGAATTCTAGCCAGTAACTCCTTTGTATTGGAAATGAAATGTCTATCTACCCATATGTTGTCATTAAGGTCTCTCAAGTCCACACACATTCTGATCTTGCCATTCGATTTACGAGCCAAAACCACTGGACTCAACCAGTCTGACGATTTAATTTTCTCTATTACTCCCAACTCCAGTAATCTCGCCAGCTCATCTTTCAATGCATCTTTCAACACCACTGGTACACTCCTCACCTTATGCACTCTTGGCAACGCGCCTTCCTTCAACACAATTTTGTGATTACATTTTTTCAGACAACCCAATTTATTACTAAATAGACTAGGAAATGTAATCTTCCACTTCTCTGCATCCTCCTGTGACATAGTTAGAACTTGTTCTTCATCATTGGGAAGCAACAATACTTTTAACGCCCTTTGCTCTTTCCACCCCAGTAAACACCGACCATTTTCCACCACATATACCCAATGTACGGTTTCTCTTTGTTTGAATACCACTTTTCCACAGAAACAACCCACAATTGGAATTCTGTTACCTCCATACCCCACCAATTCTATTTTTGAACTGGATAAATCACACTAACCTAGTTTAAGCCACGTCACCTTATCAATGAGTGTATAAGGAGAACACAAATCTGCCCACATATTCACTGACACACCATTTATGCTGACCACACATTTCGGAGGTTTATACTGATCTTGTTCTAACATAGAAATACTCTTTTCCTGTATTTGTTCATCTGTGGAGATATCATTAAGCATAAATACTTCTATATAGTAGTCACCATCCACATTGGAGGAAATATGTTCCTCCTTCTGAATATTATCCAGTAAGCAATTCACACTTTTCTTTCTACTTAACGCTTTCTTTTGATTACACACCTTTGAAACATGTCCCATCCTGTCACATTTGAAACACTTGGCATCCCTAGCAGGGCAACTCATTGAAGATGCCAAATGTTTTATACTTCCGCATCTGTAGCATTTTTTCCTTCCATCCTCCTTGCTGCTGCTTTTGTTGTGTTTAACAGTGTTAACTGCTTGCACCAACGTATCTTCTGCACTATTTTTCCCTAACTCCTTGTAAACTTCGTACTTGTATAGCGCACTACTCACCCGTTAGGGTCTCAAGGCGCTCTACGCATAACACTGTGGAACCCCTCCTGGCTTTTCCCTGTGAGGTGCCCACTCCTGGGCAACCTCCAAGGTGAAGCCAGGCATACCAGCACTGTTGGGGCCGTTGTGGAGATTTAGCAAGCTATTGCCCAGAGTTACAGAGTGGGACCCATGAATTAGATTAGGCACCGATGCGAGAATTATCAGGTCCGAGGAAATTGAGCCCAAGACCCGCCGAGGTGGGAATTGAACCCTGGTCCCGGGCCAGATTTCTGCATCAGGGTCTGCCGCTCTAACCATTGAGCCACACTTCTCCATGACATATCTTGACGTATCCTCTACATGCTTTGCCGCTGTTATAGCTTCATCTAAAGATGGATCTTTTAAACTCAACAACTTTTCTTGAATTTTCAGACTCTTTGTACGATTTATCAATTGATCCCTAATTATTTGCTCGTGTAAATCTATAAACTTACACGTGTTCGCTAACGTTCGCAGCGCACTTACAAACTGATCAATTGATCCATGGGGTGCCTGTGTTCTTGAAATAACTTATGATGTCCCACCACTACGCTCAATTTACGACCATATTGATCCCCCAACACCCCCATTGCTCTGGTATATACATCATCCTCATCACCGTCTTCATCTGAACCACCATCCTCATTTGCCATGACGTTCACAGAGGGCAATGTTTTCAATACCTTCCTTCCCTTTACACCTAAATTATGTTTTAACAAAGCCAATTTCCTTTTAGCTGTAAAAATAGCTCCACCCAGGGTCTCCAAATATGTTTCAAATGCCTCTTACCAATCCTCCCAAGGCATACTTGGTTCACCATGCACTGTTAAAAATGTAGGTGATGGTGCTATCGACTGCATTATGTTCTACAAGTTTTTTTCCTTGTATATATATATATATATATATATATATATATATGAAAGAAAAGATGTCCTGATCTGCGTGTTACGGCGCACTTAATTCTCCGGTGGTGCTGGTTTGAGGCAGGACAACCATATTTTCAAAAAACAGGTGTGAACAAGGTCTGGTGAGACCGAAACGCGTCAGGGGATTCCTGTTTGTTTGTTTATGATCTCACTAATGTATTAAAAGTTAAGGTATTTTTGGCACAACGACAGAGTGCGGTTTTCTCTTGCTAAAACAGAAAGAGAATCTTGTTTTTTGAATATATATATATATATAATTTCTTTTTTTTTAAAGAAAAAAAATAAATTAAAACAATAAAAGTAGTCACCGTAGTCACCGTCGTCTTCCTGTCACTTCTTCAACACGTCTGTCCTGTATGAAAATTAACTCGCCGCCACTCTCCACTAGATTTTCAGGAACAGTTATCAAATTTAACATCTGAAGGAACAGAAACGCACACCCAAAAATATACTTCAACTATCCTTTGTTTCTGTTCACTGCGCGCTCCTGCGATCTAACGGTGAAACATGTTCGCATCGGCGCACCGCCACAATGCTCCACACAACGTTGTTCACGATAAACAAACGCCCCGTCCAATTTCTACGGGCAATCTCCCACGTTGTTCCAACGTTCCAGCCGACAACGTCTCTTCCGAAAGCAAATCCACTGCCTGCATAGAAGACGTCAGCTGAAATGCTCGCGCTCCCCATTCAAGACACCAAATCACATGAATAGATAACATTCAACACAGCGCGAGGTAAGCGCGGAAGATGTGCGTTACTATTGTTAACATAAGCGGACAGAAAGGAAAAAACAAAACACAAAAAATCATTTTGTTTCTTTTTTTTTTAACTTCCCCTTACAATGTCTCCAACACTTCTCCGATTTGCCGATACTCTGCTGATCTCAATCCTCGACCACACCATTTGCCTCCACTGGTAGCGCAGGAACTTCATTTACACAAAATAAAATACCTAGAGTACAGCTGCATGCCATGTCCAGCCTGTGCTCCCTCCACATGTTACCAGACGCATTGCTACTGCAACAAATCCATCCACGCACCAGTAAATACTGTCCATTTTAGTCCATGTAACCACAACTCAAAACATTGCCAAGGTTGGTCAAAATCCTCTGCATCCCATCCTCGTTGCCACTAAAAAGACACTGTTCCTCGCTTCACCATTTCTTTCCTCTTTATTTCCGATATACTATGTGCATCCAACCCTGGCAGATCACAGCAGCAACTGAATTCACCTTAAAATCTATTCCATTCATTCTAATTCCATTCCTAGTTGCCAGGCAGTGTTTGAGACTACCCAGACACAATTCCCTAAATACAACAGTAAGGCCCAAATCCTGCAGGTTATGCCACAGGAACTCATGATAGGAAATGATTATCCCACACAATAAATATAAAAAAAGTCAGTATCAGTTTTAATGAAATGCCAAGATTATCATATCTAATAGTGAGCACCTCCTAATGAAGGCCAAATTATTTTAAAATAGATGTTTTTTGTCATTTTACTGTCTGGGACTAGAAAACTGTTAAGTCTAAATAAGGAAATATGTCTCGGAAGACATGCCATCTTTGACTTTCTAGACTTATTTATCAACATTTGCACTGTTGCAAAGTCACTAAAGTGACAAAAGTCGGTGAAGAGAGTTGATTTGGGACTAAAGTTCGAGAGCAAAAATTGAATGTTGCTTAGAAGTATCGCAAAGTAGTGCTAAGCTCTATCTACTAACATTTGGAGAAAGGGCTTTGCATCTTCTTAAGGCAGGCACAAAGAAAGAGAAATGTTTTCTTTTCTCCACAATTTTCTAACGTTCCATGTGTCCTTTACTATACGGAAGCATACAAATTAGGGAAAGTTTAAGGGGTATATTAAAGAGCCCCTAGCGCCTCCTTGCCCCACATTAGCATCATTGATTGTTACGCTAATGTGGCCTAACGAGGCCAAAATCGCTACGCCATATTTACAAAGTGGTGCAATGCTCACATTGCACCACTTTGTAAACCCCTTGCGCCACATTATGACTGCGCCAGGCATAATGTATGCAAGGGGGGCATTCCCCTATTAGGGGGGCCAAAAAAATGCTGCAAAGAAATGTAAAAGATTTCTTTGCATCATTTTATTCCTGCATTTTTAACGTCTGCTCAGAGCAGGTGTTAAAAGGGGACATGCCATTGTTTGTACTGGGCCCCTAAGTTCTGTTCAGGGTTAGCTCCAAAATTTTGTCGCTAACCCTAAACAGTACATCAATAGCGTCAGAAATTCTGGCGCTATTGCCTCCTACCCTGCGTCATGGTGCGCCGTATTTCAAATTCGACGCACACATGGTGGCGGTAGTGGGGCGCTAAGGGGTGCAAGGAAAGTGGCGCTGCACTAGATGCTGTGCCACTTTTCTTAAATCTGCCCCTAAAAGTCTAAGGTATCCTTCCAGTAAAAAAACTATGCTACATTCACACAGATTCATTTGAACTATAATGAACAGGTGTGTGTGTGTAGCACCAGACAGCCTGAAAGTGTGCCAGCATGTGGGAAAAGAGCAACACGATCCCATATGGTTCTGTCCTGCTCTCTCCCTCTCATGCCACACAGTGCAGACACCTAGGTTGCTGCACAGCACTGCATGAGATGTTAGTAAATTTATCCTGAAATCTCAGTCCGTTTAATTTCTTTCCATTTATTAGTCAATTACTAAGCAAAACGGGAATTGGAAGATTAATATTCTGCTACAAAAGGTGCCAAATTCTAACCACATGGAATTGCAAAATATATATATTTTTTGGGTCAATTAGTTACATTTATGACAGAACGTTTACTTTTTTCCAAGCCATTTTGACTTTATATGCCAAATCTTCAACACTTGGGATTTCAGGGGAATTTTAGGGCCAGATTTACAAGGCCCTAGTGCCTCTTAGCACCACACTAACGTCATTATTTTACACTAACGTGGCATTAAGGAGGCCATTCTCCTTCGCCATATTTACAAAGTGGCGCAATGCATGCATTGCACCACTCTGTAACTCCTTGCGCCACATTATGCCTGCGCCACGCAGGGAGGCCCGTAAAAATGGCACACTGAAATTTACAACATTTTACAGAACCATTTTTAGCGCCATTGTTAATGCCTGCCTTAGGCAGGCATTAAAATGATGTGCCCATTACTTTCAATAGGCCTCCCCTTACTTTGCAGGATTAGCACCACAATTTATGGCGCTGATGCTGCAAAGTAATACAATTGCATCATATATTATGACGCTATTATCCTATCATGCACCAGGGTGCACTGTATTGTATATACAGCACACACATTGTGTTGTTAGAGGGGTCTAGGGCGGGGGCGCAAGAAAAGTGGCACATTAAAACTGATGCACCACTTTCTTGTAAATCTGCCCCTTAGTCACAAAATGGTGCACACATGTTTTAATTGCATTCAATTCTTGGACAAAATCTTTTCAAACAATAATGTTTGCAGCCACAAAAATCCAAACAGCGATTTAAAGAGTTTTGAATGTTCAAATGAAATGAAATTATGAAATCTGCAATGTATTAATTGGTTTTCACAAAGGATCTTGTCAAGATGTGTGGACATTAGTCTTGCATATCCTTATAAGGTAAGATTTTGGTGATGTCTGCTGTTCGTACCCCAATATAATTTTTCAATTTCAAACAATACTATGACTTTTTAAGCAATTGTATGTCACTACATTTATACATTTAATGAACTGCCTTGTGGAGCATTATATTGCCTCTAATAAATTGTAGATTATCACATTTCCTATGCCTGTTGTGTCAAGCATGTGTGCACACAATGTCTTTTTTATTGTTCCCTTCTTTCTTTGATTTCTTGTTTTTGGTTTACTCAACCTTGACACCACGTTTAGAATACATAGGGGCATATTTACGAGCAAGTGACACATCAGCTCTGAAGCGCCACTTTTCTTGCGCCACCCTCCATCCCCTAACATCACCATGCTTGCACTGTATTCACTATACTGTGCATCATGGTGCACGTTAGCACAATAGTATCATAATTTATCACACTATTGTGGCGCTTTGCTGGATTAGAGTGATAAATTATGGTGCTAGTCCAGCAAAGCACAGGGAGGCCTATAGGTTATTATGGGAGCATAAGTTTAATGCCGGCCCTGAGCACCTGTTATAAATGACAGAAAAAGTGGCGCAGTGAAATCTTGTAAATTTCATTGCGCCATTTTATTTTGTGCCTCCCTACATGGGAACATCCCCCTTGCACCTTGAATACATTATTCCTGGTGCAGGTATAATATGGCACAAGGAGTTACAAAGTGGAACAATGCATGCATTGTGCCACTGTGTAAATATGGCCCATGGTGGCGGCCTCCTTAATGCCTCCTTTGCAAAGAAAGAAATTACGCTAGGGCAGCGCAAGGAGGAGCCAAGGGCTTGTAAATATGCTCCATAGTGTGGAAGGCCCAGACATGACACTTTCTGGGTCTGGCTAAAGCACATACAATGTGTCTCTAACATTTGCCTACAGAGGCCCACACCAACGTTTGATGGGCAATGGTCCGTATGTCTGCCTGTGCACCCGCTTCTTCTATGTTCACCTCCTGCATAATGCGCTGGCCTGCCAGCACACTGCACTGCAGAGTACTAGTAGGACTGCCACTGATTGTTATCTGCTGTTCACCACTAGAGGGCTCCAGATCTGACTTTTTGACCTACCACGAGATGCTGGCAGGGAAGCCTTGGCCTAGAAGCTATCAGATGCTGGTGCACCTCAGCTGCCATTCATGATCACCCGGCTGGTGTGATTCTTCCATGAGAGAGCTTTTCAGCACTGACCTGTCGATAAAAAGGGCATTTTACAAGACTGCTTTACTGCCTTGTTTGTGATGCAGAGCATGTCTCTTAACTACATTCTGGGTCATAAATCTGCATTGCTTCTGCATCATCATCATTTGAATATTGCACAGCCCTAAGGCTTTGAATGTCTTATGATTGTCGCCAGCACTCGGTGGTAGAATCTCAGACTGCCTGCTATGCATATAATTCATGCTTAGCATTTCAAAGTCTCAAGGTATCTTGGGAGCTACCTATTGACTCCCAAACATATTGTACACTGCATTTATTGGACGTTCGAGAATGCTGGCGTACCATCATCCCAGCCCCCCAAATGCAGTTTCTGGGCTGAATATCTAGAAATGTACTTTGCATATAGATATGGCACTGGCAAAGAAAAGATCAACGCTTCTCCAACTTGAAGGGGAAAGGATTTTCAGGCTATCTTTCACAATCACAGAAGCTGGGCTACCTTTTTACTGTGTCACTCACTTCCCTGCACACCTCACTCCTTTACCAACCTATGACTGGAAAGGCCAAACTAAGCCCTGAAGGATAAGTCATTGCAATCCACACACAATTAAATGAACTTATTAGCAGATGCTCTCAACAAAATCAGATGAAGAAATTGGAGCTCTATTAATTCAAGAATTATTGTCAGCAAATCTACAATAACAGATCCTAAGAGAGCCAGACAAGACATCGCTAGACATTTTCAAACTCAGCAGATCCCTAGAACTCTCCAATTGTAGAGCATAAAACATGGACGCATCCATGAATATACCAATCAAGGCAGTCCTGGTCAACGAAATCATAAAATCCACCCATCGCCCAAAGTGAACACCCTGCCTGCAGAAAATCACTCACTGCAGGTACTGGGATAGTGCATTTCTTCTCCTCAGGAAATGTTCAACTAATGGAAAAAATGCACAACTTGAATTAAGCAGAACCAGACCTGCCTCCAGGATTCTAGATCGGGTAGGGCCATGAAGAAGCATGGGTGGACAATGAAGGTCAGTGGAGAGAGGGCAAAAACCCTCATAGATTTTTGGAAAATATTTTTTATACACTGACAATCTTGACATGCCTTAGGAATGGCAGCTTCATATATTTAATTATGCTTAATCTAATGGATATAGTCATTGCCTATTCCTAATGTTCAATGCCTAATTTCATTGTGAGCAAAAGTGCTAGGAACAAGGGCAGACCATGCTCCATGCCCAGGGCACAACTACAGGCGATGCCCAGAGGTTACAGGGGCAGGGTGCCTGTGCTCGATAGACACAGCATGCCCAAGATAACCACTGGAAAAGGTATTTTAACTAAAAGGAACATCTAAAGTGCAAGAGCTATGAATTTAATGGGGTAGTATAGAATAGAAAACTTGAAATAGTAAAAAACAGTGTTTTATATTTAGAATCATAAATATAGTCCACTTGCAGCCATTGATTCAACTCTCATATGTCACAGCAATTATGTCACTAATATGAATAATTAATTTTCCATAATTTAAAGAAACTATATTACCCCGTGCTAATGAAAACACTGCCCAGAGCAGGCATTAAAAATGATGAAAAAATGGCGTAGCGAAATCATGTAAATTTCACTGCACTATTTTTTTGGGTCTCCCTCCACGAGAATGCCCCCTTGCATACATTATACCTGGGCAGGTATAATGTGGCACAAAAAGCCTTTGTAAATATGGTGCATGGTGGGGGCCTCCTTATCGCCTCCCTAGGGTAAAAAAAAATAACAATAGGGTGGCGCAAGGAGGCACAAGGGGCTTGTAAATATGCCCCTAGGTTTCCTGCTGTTACTCAACACTACCAGCCACAAGTGACACCAAGAATTCAAAAACTGTGTGCCGACAACCAGAAAAGGTCCCCTTTCCAGAAGGGATGGTGGATATGTATGACTCATTGGAAATGGCAAGACACAGTGGCCCTCATTCCGACCCTGGCGGTTTCAAACCGCCAGGGTGGAGGACCGCGGGAGCACCGCCGACAGGCCGGCGGTGCTCCAATGGGCATTCCGACCGCGGCGGTAAAGCCGCGGTCGGACCGGCAACACTGGCGGTCTCCCGCCAGTGTACCGCCGCCCATAGGAATCCTCCAAGGCGGCGCAGCTAGCTGCGCCGCCGAGGGGATTCCGACCCCCCCTACCGCCATCCAGTTCCCGGCGGTTCTCCCGCCGGGAACCGGATGGTGGTAGGGGGGGTCGCGGGGCCCCTGGGGGCCCCTGCAGTGCCCATGCCACTGGCATGGGCACTGCAGGGGCCCCCGTAAGAGGGCCCCTAAATGTATTTCACTGTCTGCTTTGCAGACAGTGAAATACGCGACGGGTGCAACTGCACCCGTCGCACAGCTTCCACTCTGCCGGCTCGATTCCGAGCCGGCTTCATCGTGGAAGCCTCTTTCCCGCTGGGCTGGCGGGCGGCCTGAAGGCGGGCGCCCGCCAGCCCAGCGGGAAAGTCAGAATCACCGCCGCGGTCTTTCGACCGCGGAACGGTATTCTGGCGGCCCCCGACAGGCCAGCGGCGACCGCCGCCGGCCAATGTCGGAATGAGGGCCAGTGTGTTCACAAACCCTTGGGGTAGAGGGAAAGTTCTGCTGCTGTGCAGAGCCTCTTTCTTGCTGCATTTAAATATTTTAGAAACATTTTTGCTAGCTTGCACTTTCCATGAGGAATTCAACATCTTTTTTTGTCTAAACTTTTGAAAAACTTGAATAAAGTTTACCAACATTCAAATAACCTACTGAGATGGTTTTATAGTTACACCAATGCAGTTTTATGATTTGATTATTTTCAAAGATTATTTTGTGAAATCGGTATTCAGCACTAGTCATGTTAATGCACAAATTTCTTTAAACTTTTTCCATCAATTATCCCAAAATTTGACATTCACACATTTACTTGACCAATACCTATAGTAATACACGGTAAAACCAGTCTCCAGCATTTTATAAAAAGCACTTTAAACATGTTCAAGACATGGTTACAGTGTAACTTTGCACAGAAAGAACACATTACCATACCCCTCAGAATTAAAGGCAGATGGAAATTGCAATTCTTACTGAATCACAATTAGAGAACTGCAATTGCTAAAGTACAAAATAAGTATATATAAAATAGCGATTCCTAAAGGGTGCGCAAATCGACCTACCACATGAATACTACCGAGGAAGGTTCCAATTTGCGACCCATTAAATTTCTCAGCAATGACAGGAAAGGTGGACTGCTGACAAAAGCAAAGTTTTTTTTTTTTTAATGCAGCCTGTTGAAGTTATATTTTTTACATTCTCAAAAGGGAACCGGTACCTTAGGGACCCCTTCCCATTTCAGAATGGTTACCACCACCATTCATGGTTTGGCATAAAAAAATATGTTTTCGACCTGTAATTTGGTTAAATAACATACATACACGCCATTGCAATTCGGTATTTGGTAATCAAATCATAATTTGTGATTTTGTACATTTAAAAAAGCATTTGTGTGGTCACAAATAGGGATGTTTGTGACTGCAATAATGCTTTGTACATATGGCCCTTAGAGGTTAGTGTGAACACTACCAATCAATGGTATTCCACCGAGAGATTTTATCTGCTACAAGCAGGCAAAGTTACCGTGAAATACTGGGGGAAAAAAGCAGAAATCGGCACTGTAAATCCAATTTCACATTGTTATCCACCCAAAACACCTAACCCGTGTTATTTCTGCCTCCTGAAATTTACTGGGATCCCCTGTAAAGTTAATCTGGTAAACAAAGGGGAATACAAGGTATTATTACAGGTCGTACATAACAAGGGCCTGTGTGGCCTAACTGCAAAGCACAGAACTGAGCCTTTTTGAAAGTACGGTCACTAATGAATGTATATTCAGACAAAAACGTTTACATTAATTTAAAAAAATCGTTTAAAGTTTTTGGCAATCCTAAACTGTGATCTGAATCCTTTCTATCCATGAAATGACTAGAGTTTAACTTCAGCAAGCGGCTGGGGTAAGTCTCTTTCCAGGACAGGTAGGGAAAGAGATCACGTGTCCACGAGGAAAAGTATTTTCTTTCTTTCCTTTTTGGGGGATTTTTAAAAAGATTTTTAGCGAGTTGAAGATGATCACCAGGCTGCGTCGGTCACAAAAGACTAAAGTAGCATCCATCACCAAATAAATAAATAGCGGAATATACATTAGGAATAGTAGCTAGTATGGACCCTACAATGAAAGAAACATTGAATGATAAGATGGGTCACAGCAGTCAGAGAATTTTCACTGCAGAGAAAAAAAGTATGCGTTTGTACAGGGGTCCCCGTTCCCCCGTGTGGACTTCTCCGCCAGGCAGAACTCAATACAGTAGGAATAAGACACAAAGGGAATAGTCAGGCAACATTCCCAGGAATATGCTTGGGAACCTGGGCTTGGTGCAGCTTTCTAATTGTACTTCTGAGCACTTTCATGAATTGAAAAAAGTAGTTAAATGCATCTGCTTTCCTGGTTTTCCCATGAATCGAGTCCAAGGTCTTTAACAAGCATTAATGGTACAATGAGAGGAGAATACAATACCAAAAATATATCTCACACACTCTGGGCCTCATTTTGAGTTTGGCTGGCAGCGGAGGCTGCCCGCCAAACTCTTTTGGACGGAAAACCACCACTCTGGTTTTCTGCTTGCTGGCCCTATTATGAGTTTTCCGCTGGCCCAGCAGAAAACTCACCACAACATTGACATCAGCTCATAATAAAGCCGGCAGCAATGCTGCGGTGCGTCGGGTGAAACAGGACCAGTTGCGCTTTTCACTGCCCGTAATTGGGGCAGTGAAAAGCGAAAAGGGGCTCTCCATGGGGGGCCCTGCACTGCCCATGCTAAATGCATGGGCAGTGCAGGGCCCCCCAGGGGTCCCTGGCACCCCATTTCTGCCAACCTTTGCATGGAGGTGGGACTGCCATGCAAAGCTGGCAGAGAGGGGTTTTGTAATCCCCAGTGCAGCGCTGCCTTGACGGATTAAGACCACCAGCACCGCCAGGCTGTCGACTGGCAGCACCCCGGTGGTGCTGGTGGTCGGACTGTGGCGACTCTGCTAGGGTCATAACATAGAGGCTGGACAGCTGCTTTGGCGGCAGTCCAACCTCCACTACGACTTTGGCAGTCCCAGGACCGCCAGACTCGTAATGAGGGCCACAGTCTTTGAGTTGAAGTGCTTTTGAAAAAATAGTGGTCTACAATAAATAGATAATTTATTCTGAATGTTCCTGATAGATAAATTATTATGAATGATCCCCAATAGTTTGCGACATGGCATTCTGCATTGCTCTTGAATATTTAAGGTAGTTGTATAGTGCTATGATGCATTTTTAAAGCACATTAACCAATGGGTTTCACAACATCTGTGACTTCATAGGTTACATTTTCCATTGAAACATTATTTTTCATTGGAACGCTACAACATACTCTGCTCTTTTTGTAGCACTGTAAACAAGTGTTCCTATTAACCAACTCAAAGATGCCCTTTCTATTTATCTCAGAAAGAAGAAACACTGAGATTTCTTAGCTGAGTTTCAAACCAGTGTGAGACAAACATCACTGCAGAATGCACTATACTCACATCTATTTTGTTAATAAATAAAAAACATTATCCAGCTACCATTCTTAATTTAACCTATGCAACATTACTCACTCATTTTATTTTTCCTAAAGTCCTGCCCGTTTAAAATGGACTAACAGCTGGAAGAATGTAAAACAAATCCATTATTAAGTATGGGATTTTATTGTATCCTCTTTTATATGTACTTTTCTTAGTGAAGGTGAAAACATCCTTAGCCCTGCTGGTTATTGTGCAGGTGAAGTGATTAGGTACTGGGTCCACAGGCCCTCTTGGAGAGTTTTAAAGAAAGGAGGCTTTTCCTGTTGTGGAAGGCACCTGGGTGGGCCAAGGGGCACATTTGGGAGGGTCTGGCCCACCTGGCCCACCCTCTAGAACCAGGCCTGAGCCAAACCATTTAGTGATAGTGTGCTACTACCTTTGCCAATCCAGTTCAGTGCCAAGAAGACTGTCAATGTGTGAATGTCATAATGGCCACCTGGATCATCCACAGATGATGTGAGATGATGAAGAGGGTGAAGTAGGTGTACATGTGGTATATGCCTTCGAACAAGGCAGAATCCACTGTCCAAATGCGCTTGAATGAGCAGCCAGTAATCACTCTCATTGATACTGAAGTAGAGGGGATAATGTCCTGTCTAAGGGGCTGATTTATAACTTGGCTAGCAGTTGTGCTATGGTTGTCTGACAACTCAGATAACTCTAAACATTGGCAGTTTCTGTCTCAAAATGTTGACGGACGGCTCCGTCAAACACAAGCCTTCTCATCAAACTTTTACACAGTTTTTCATTTTTCAAAAAAACTACCAAAGCAGGAGTTTGTGTTTAAAATTTTTAAAATGAATGACCACCACACTACAGGAGTTTTCTCCCATGGTGTGAGGTTCATTATTTTGTTTTTTGCTGACCATCACTGTCAGGTTTCAATCTACAGTGATGGACAGCAAAAAAAACAGAACACTGACCACTTCAATAGGGGACATGGTCTTATGTGTTACCCTCTGACTGCCTGCACTCCGTCGGGCACTGGAGGAGTATGTTGGCGATAATCCCAGCATAGGCTCCGTCCATTACATGCTTAAGGCCCTCTGTCTCTAAACTGGGCGGACAGACCTTGAATTTGGTGGTGACAGTAGTCCGAACTATGCACCATTACGACAGTATACCCTTTCCGACAAACTTTAAATCAGCATCCAAGTCGCAATTTGATCTCCTGTAAGCATTTCTGACACTGAAGCCCTCAAAAGTTCAAATTTTTGCATGTGGACTCACCTGATCACCTCCATTACGTAAATGTTCACCAAAGAAGAGGCACACGAAGAACTATCCGTCACTATTGTGATCTATGTTACTGAAAAAGGCAGTGGGACTCTCATCAGTTATTGATCAACAGAACAATACTTTTTAATAAATTTTTCAAATGAATTACATGCTGGTGACATGGCAAATTTTCTAAAATACTTTGATGGACTTTTACCTGGTATAATGTGCCATAAAGGAGAGAAAGTTAAATTAGATAATGATAGACCATCAAGGCAGAATTGCTGCATCACCACTGAGTGGTGCTCTACTAACACTGCAAAGTAAATGCAGAGCTACGCAGACTTCAAGCTGATTCTATTGGTCACAGATCTGGTATTATTCTGTTGTTTTTTTGGCCTGGTAGTTTGCGCTGGACTGCTTCCATGCGGAGCATGGGTCAAAACTGATTTGTATATGTCTCGGTCCAAACAGGGGTAGCGTAGTGAATGAAAAAATGATGGATTAATCCCAGACGCTGGTCCTGTGCTCACTGTGCCACTGAATTCAAGCTAGCCTGGCTGATGAGGGGTGATTTCTCAAAACTGGTCTCAGGATGCTTCTTTCTGGTCCAGGGAGGTCCTGGCAGTTTGGGCTGGACTGTTATCCATGGGGAGCATAGTGAAGACATTTGCATATGGCTGAATCCAAACTGGGGTGGTGTGGTGACCAAAAGAATGATGGATTAAACCCAGATCTGTGACTTGGGGTGAGTGTTTGACCATGTTCAGCATTCCGTCCATCATCTTTTTGGGTTGCTATAGCTGCCCTAAATGGGAAGGTTATGCCCAGACGTGGGTCTCGTGTTCACTTTGCCAATGGATTCAAGCTAGCCTGGCTGATGAGGGGTGATACCCCCAAAACCGGTTGCAGTTTGCTTCGGAGGGGGGACTTGGCCTTACAATTCGGGCTGGACTGTTCCTATAGGGAGCAGGGACAAGACTGATTTGCATATGGCTGGGTTCAAACTGGAGTGGCATGGTGAGCAAAAAAATGATGAATTTAACACAGATCTGTGAGTGTTTGGTAATGTTCAGCATTCTGTTCATCTTTTTGTGTTGCTATAATTGCCCTAAGTGGGAAAGGTATGCCCAGATGTTGGTCCTGTGCTCAATGTGCCACTTGATTCAAACTAGCCAGGCTGATGAGGAGTGATACCATGAAACTGGTCCCAGGATGCTTGTTTCCAGTCCAGGAAAGACCTGACCTGACATTTCTGGCTCAACTGTTTCCATGGAGAACAGGGTCAAGACTGATTTTCATGTCTGGGTCCAAACTGGGGTTGGGTGGTGAGCCAAAGAACTCATGGATTAAACCCAGATATGTGCCTGGAGTGAATGTTTGACAATGTATAGCATTCACTCCATGATCTTTTTGTGTTGCTACAAATAACTAAATAGCCTTTTTTACTTGTTTTATAGCCAACATAGCTTGAAGTATAAAAAGTGCTATGACACGGCCAACATTGACTGTCTTTTAGTTTTTTTTTTAATGTTAGGCCATGTTGCACAGCAGCTTGTGCTGCTGTGTAGCATCTTAAAAAAATATTGAGAAAGCCAATAAATCTCACATTGGTGAAACATATTGGCTTTGCCAGTACTTGTTAATGTACATAAAATTATTAAACAATTGTTACTATGTACATTCCAAAATAAGACAGACTTTGCTACTGTGTGGCAGACTGTCAGAAGTACCGGTGCAGACAATTAAGTGCAAGGAGCATCTGAAACCACAAGCTCAAAAATTAGGCACTGAACAGAAGACTGGAAACCTGAGTTAACACTTATATTGACAGTACTGTAAAAGATTCCACATAAGAATAGGCACAGCATGGAAAAGGAAGAACAAACTTCCTTCACTAACGGATGGGAGCAATAGTAGTCTCTTTGCGCATGTGCACAAACATACACACGAGGCCAGCTTAAGTGCTGGTGATGCCCGGTGCAACAATGTTTGTTGGTGCCCACCCGACTACCACCTTGGCCACAAATTCTCTCACTACAATCCTTTAACAGTGCCTCCACGTCTCCATAACCAATCTCTCTCAGAAGCTTTTAATTAGTTTTATAGCACCACTCAAAACAGTGTAGTGTGTCAGAGTACTTTACATCACAAACACCTGACACATAGGCAAATCAATCATATATATGTAAATCAGTGTATAGGAAATGTTCATAAACCAGAGGACTACAAGGTCTACGAGTTATGCCATCCATATTGGTAGGGAGTATAGGGAGTATAGTTTAAGAGTGCTTGATCAGGAGAAGTACAAATTCAGAATTTTAAAAGTACCACCATGGTTGGGGGATGTCTTCACTAATAAGAATTGATTACTACTCAAATGAACCCTTCTTGCAACATTAGGATAGTGAAAGACTGGGGGGAAAATCCTGACACTCTAACCCAGACCTCGCAGTTTCCACACAGCTCTTTCTAGCTCACTAATCTATGTTATAATTTTAAATTATAAATTGCAAGTAACTAAAGGATCTCTTTGACAAAAGCAGAAACCCCCTGACCCGTTTACATTATATGCACTTTGTGATCTGCATGGTACATGTTCTTGACAGCAGGTATATTAACCCTTTGCCCTACCTTACGATGAGTCAAAATTTCCACTAGACAAAACTATATCTCTATTAATCACCTGAGTTATCTAGACATTTTTATTGTTTATTGAAAATTGCTGGAGGCAATGAATGTGGCAGCAGGTGCTTTTAAAACCATAATATAGGCGCCCCCACCCGAAGTTAAACCCAGGGGCGGTGGCACCATTCGAACCGCCCTAGAGCCGGCCTTGCACGCACACACACACACACACACACACAGATGTAACTCTGTAAGCAGCAGTGCAAGCTTAACTCACAGTCAGAGATTAGGTGCAATATAGCAGCAGCAGTGCAAGCTTCCCTTACACCAAAATAGTTTGCTACAGGCAGCAGCAGTGCATACTTAGATCACACAAAGAACATGTATCGCTTGTAAAGAAGCATTGCATGCTGCATAAATACAAAACATCGCCGCAGATTTACAAATATCAGATGTTCACAAGGTCTTCTTGGGGAACACCTGGAAACATGCTGATCTTGGAAAACCTTTGTGAATTCTAAGTGATGATGCAGCATTTGCATAAATGTACATGCTGTTCACTTGAGCATGGTAATACACCTCTTTTTTTCCCTCCATGATCACCATATTTTCCCCCTCTTTCCCTACTCTTTCCCTACTCCCCTCCACTTTTGTTGGTGTTAAATGCCATTCCCATCTGTTCTCACAGTTAGAATGTTTTTTTGTCACTGCAGTTGCCACAGGGCCCAGTATGTGTGGGTTGGTGGAAACAGCTTCGGATTCCCTCCCCTTTCATCAATCCTGCCCATTATTATTATATGTTTGTTAAACCCCATTCTTTGAAATCCACGCCGTGCTTGGTGGAAAGTGTTTGTTCGGAGGAGCGATTTACATTAAAAAAAAACAGTGAAAAGAACTTTAGGGCAAAAAGTTCCTGATCAGAGTGTAGGTGCACTGTGCATGACCGTACACACCACCCTTATCAAATTCTCATGATAAACTTTCTAAATCGTGCAGAAAAAGTGCATTGTCTATTGCAGTGATACTCAAAGTACAGCCTTGGGGCCGCATGCAGCCCTTCTAACCCTTACATGTGGCCCCCTTGTCAACAGCAGCATTGGGCTAAGTGATAATTTTCAATCATTCATTTAGAAACATTCATTCTTTCACCCTGTAAACTAAGAGGCAAGTCAGTTGTTATGTTCACCCTTTGGGTAGGCTGGGTTCCTATTGTACATGAAAGCCATTATAGTTTATTAAATCAAACACAGGAGAAGGTTTTGTACAGTGCACAGCCTGAATTAATGTATTTTGCTCTTCACTTATATGTGAAACTTTCAAAAAGGGAAAGTGAAATAATACAATTTCCTAGGATCACACAATTTCGTACAGTGGGGAAGCTGGCATTAATAACAGGTTTTCTGGTGTCACATTGTGCAATTCAGTCACTAGATGTATATGCTTTTCTTCCTCTATACCCACCTTACCACCATCCAAATTCACCCTCCCCATCTCCATGGATCCCCACCCCTTTACCCCTCCTGACCGCCACTCTGCTCCCATAAATGGAGCCCTCAGTGACATCAGAGACCAAACTTTCTGGCCCCTGCGAAAATGTTTGTGAGTACCCATGGTCTATTGAAGGACTTTCTTGGAACTTTAGCCGCTCCCCACATGCTTCATTCCGATGGAGCTTATGCTGTTCCCTTTCGCCTAGTATTTAGGACAGATGTGTATTCTATCATGTTTCATTTTTTGCAAGCCCTTTGTCATTTTTGTTTCATTTAATTTTTATTATATACTACAAGCTCTGCACAAAATAATGACTCAGTGACGCTGGACGGAAGATAGCGAGCATGGATAAAGAAAAAGAGAAAAAAATTGTTCCCTGAATGTCAGCCATGGAAGGATAAAAGCATGCAATCAAAATAATGGCAATTAATCTATGCTCCACGGAAGGGACAAATTCAACATAAGGAAGGAAACTCCTAGGTGATAGCACTGGCAGCCTCTGGTGAAGCAGCAGCTACTCTCCTCTGGGAAGTGGTCAGGGACTGATGAATGTCTTTCTTTGCTGTACTGAGCCCGTGCCGTAGGTCTAGAACCCAGGCAGAAAGAGCTGCTATCCACCTTTGCCATGACACTGTTAATCAATGATGCTAGTTCACTTCTAGTCCCTCACTTTCGCACATGAGCTTGAGGCTGACCAGGGTTAACTTGCAATAAACTTGGTCAGTTTGCTAATGTGCAACAGTAGGCTGAAGTAGCCAGGCCACTCCCACCCCACTGTCAACTGAAGTCAAACTGATGCCATCTTGTGAGGTACAATACAATTGATGAACCTGGGTGATGGTGGTTAAAAACAGCATCAATGAAGGCAGCCCTGTAGAGGCTAGATGCAACACAGGCTAAGCCTGCTGTAGTATGGGGCCAGCACTGATAGCACCTGCTGAAACCACAACTTACATCACCAGCTTGTACCTACAGGCTGTTAGTTACAAATGCCGAAAAAACAAAAACACAGAAGCAGAAAGACTTATGCCTCAGTTCTTAAATGTGGGGGCCGTGATGGAATGGTTATATTTCCTGAGGCTTAACGCTATAGAAGGATGTGGGCTGCAAACCAACACTGGCATGGCTCTGTCAATCTCACACACTGGTGAGCCTGGTGGCTCCACCTTCATTACACCCACAATATTAGGGAGAAAAGCCATGGATTCAGTAGCGGGGAAGTGAGATGGACAGGAATCCATCCGATCATAAGTAATGACCTGATCCAATATAGTGTTCACAATAGTTCTTCAATAACAGGCAGCTAATACTCTCTGTTATGTGAGACCTAGAAACTGGTTGGTGAATGCATCATTGAGAAGATGCAGTATCAGAGAGGCCCAAAGAGAGAAAAGATTGAGCAAAGAATACAGAAAGAGAAAGGACGCTCCAAAGGTTAGGAGAACAAATAGCAACATATTTGAATCAGGGGCAAGCAGATAGTGTCATTGGGTGAGTTACTTGCCCTGAACTGGAAGGGAAAAAAAGAAAGTGTGTTGGAATGTATAGCTATACAATAGAACAATGTCACAGTGGCACGTTGTGGACACATTTAAAGAGTAGAAATGAGAAACAGAATTGGAGATAGAAAGGCAAAGCGAGCAGGTGAAAATAGATGAGATGAGAGTTTAGAAGTGGCAGGCAGTTTAAAGTGAACTCAAATGTCAAAGTTATCTTTAGAGTTTTAGATGGGCAGGTAAGAAGGCAGGAAAATGAATTAATGTGGTAGAATAAATGTCAAAATGGGCTATAGTAAGGATAAGAATGAAAGCGTATAAGGCCAGCAATGCCAGGTGTGGGCAAATCTTGTATACATTGTAAAGTGACACAGGCAGAGGTGAAGTATTTGAAAGTATTTATTGCACATAGAAAGAAGATGTGGTTTCATGACGTATAGAGGTGAAAGACGAATGCGAGATAAAAAGCAGGGAATCATAAACATAGAGATGGTAAGAAAGATTAAAAAATGTTCATAGAGATAGGAAGAGGACTATGAAAGAGCAGTGCCTGAAATACCAAGGGAGGATAGAGTAGACAGAGACCTCTAGTGGGCTAATATGTCAGAGGAAGCAGAGAAAGCAGAAATATGTAAGAGAATAGTTGAGTGTAGTAAGCAGAAAGAAGGGGAATACAGAGGTATGACCTATGCCACCTTAGTGCATGACTGTCTGCCACATTTAGGAATCACTACCTCACTAGCAAATAACTCTGTGCCTTATGTGGTGTCACCACAAATGCTACTCCAGAGGCTCTGTAATTTTGCTGAGCAGCTGCCATGTTTCATGCAGCTGCTCAACAAAGTTTTTGTTTTAGAAAAAAAGCCTCCCAAAGTAGGACTTTGGCCCTCATTATGTCTATTGCTGAAGCAGCGGGTGCCAGAAGACCGTCAGTGCTGGTGATCTTTCCACCACAATTTGGGCAGAAATCCTTCAGCAGTCGTGCTGGTGGTTGGTGGTGCAGAGGTGGTTCCACAGCTGTCACCGCCACACCAAAAGGACTCCGCCCATCGTATTATGAGCAGTAATACAGCGTGGCAGTGTCCTGATGGTGGGGCGCTGCCTGCAGTGGAAGCGCAGGGTTCCGTTCCCTGGTGGATGACCTCCTCACTGGACAAGGGAAGTCAATCATCTGACAGGGGAGGGGAGTGGGAGGGTGGAGGGTGTTGTGTATGCATGTGTGAGTGGGTATATGCGTGTGTGTATGCGTGTATGTCTGCATGTGTGTATGCGTGTTGAAATGTTTCTGAATGCGTCTGTTGGCGAGTGAATGAGTGTATGTATGCGCGTTGGTGGATGAGTGTATGTACGCGTGTTGGTGAAAGAGTGTATGTAAGGGTTGGTGAATGCGTGTATGCGGGATGCATGTGGGTGTGTGGGTGCATGTATGTGGGGAGGGGATGCTGTCATGGAAGGGGGGTGAGGGAAGGGCGTGCTGCCATGGAAAAGGGAGGGGGCTGCTGTCATCGAAGGGGGGTATTTTAATTGCAGGGGGGCATTGGGTGAGTTGTCTGCTTGTGACAGCAATTTCCTGTCGCTGGCAGCCTTTCCACCAGGGTTTTTATGGAGGTGCTACCCTGGCAGAAACTCAACTCATAAGCGAGCCTCCGGCCCGGCTCTCCTACTGCCCTGGCGATACCAGCGGAGATGTGACGGTTTGGCAGAGCCAAACCACCACACTTGTAATGTGGCGGTCTTCACCGCCGGCTGAGACCGCCACCGCAGCCCTGGCGGTATTCAGACTGCCAGGGTCATAATGAGGGCCTATGTTTTTGGAAAAAAATAAATAAATAATGCCTATGATACCCTTGAATTTTTATCCCAGGGTATGGGTGACATTTTTATTTGTTTCTGTCCGTGATTACTAGCCTTTTTTTGGCAACCATGAAGAAGGAAAAAATGCACCAGAACATCAAACCTAAATAGGAAAGAAAGTACTTAGACCATTAGCCTGATGTGCATGGTGCTGGGAGAAACATGCTGGTTCACCTCACTCTAAATCAGTGATCTCAATGTATGGCCCAGGGGCCTCATGCGGCCCTAGCGACCTTTACAGGCAGCTCTTTTGTTTATATCATTTTAGGTTTATCTTGACTTTATTTAGCATTGTATTTTACAAGTTTAATTGTTATACATGTATGGTGTATGTTTACTTTTGTAAAGTTCCCTTGTTCCTTAGCACGCTCTCCTTATTGTTCTTGATTCTTTCTGTGAACAGTGGGAGTTGCTTGAGTGAAGGGACCAAGACAGGGCTGTAACTTGTTGCTGCTCCGTGGTGTTGCAACTCATAATAAATGTGGCTTTATCAAACCTTGGAATCTGACTTTACAGCATCCCCCTGGTCAACAGCAGCACTGAGTTGCTGTTTAAGCGACTCAGCACTAAGACTAAAAAGGTATTAAACAAGCATCGGTTTATGTAAAGATGTAACTAGGTTGTCCTGCACTGCTTAATTTTAAAAATACCTTCAGTTGTAAAGACACCTTGCAGCTAAAGTGCAAAGGTATGATAATGCCTGTTCAAAAATCAAAAAATGTATTTCATGAACATGCAGAACGATTTCACCTTAGTATAACAGTTTATGTCAGTGTATTGAGATGTATTTTTTAAAAGTTACAGGTTTTCAAACATAAATGTATAAACCTTCATACTTCCCTTTAACCCTGACAACAATGCCAATAGTGAACTAAGAGGCAAGTCAGTTATGTGCAATCTTTGGGTGGCCTTGGTTTGTATTAAACATGAAAAATATTATAGTTTATTAAATCAAACACAGGAGAATGTTTGGTACAGCACACATCCCGAAGTTATGTATTTCAAGATCTTCATATGTGACAATGAAGAAAAAGGAGGGATAGTAAAATACAACTATTGCCAGGATCATACAGTTTGGATAAGTGGAGAAGTCGAAATGAATTCCAAGTTTTTGGTTTCACATTGTGCAATTCAGACACTAGATCAGAGGTCTTTAATCTGTGGAACACGGCCCCTAGGGCGGGGTGTGAAGTCAAGGGAAGGGGGCGCGCATTCCACAGCCTCACTTCTGCCTGGAATCCAAAACTTTTACATTTTGAAAAAAAGATAACTGTCTTAGGACAGTTAATTGTGATAGTTTAAGGTGCTGATTGTCATTCAGTGAGTCTCCTGTTCAGTGAAACCGAGGAAGGGACAGACAACTAAACAAGCATTCTTGCCAGGGTGCTTGCTTGCCTGCAAGAAATGCAAATGAGGGCCCTGAGTTAATATGCAAATTTAAAGGGTAATCTTACTGGCTTAAATTGAGCAAACCGCTCAAAGCTTTGTGATGACAAAGATGTATTCTTTTTGAATGGTAGCAAAAAGAGTTAACAACTGAGCTGTGAATTGCCTGCTTTTAACTGTAATTGTAATTATGTAGCATTTGCTACCTCTGTGGAGGTGTTGAAGGGACAATTATGTAAAAAAAAAGGTATTATGTACACTCTGGGTATTACTAAAATATGTATTTTGGAAGTATCATTTTATCCTAAAACGTTTTGCACATTTTGTAGCAGACTATCTTATGCTGTGTATAACGCAAATATAAAATAATGACTTACGTATTCCCTTGCTTTATGTCACAATCTGTGATTTCGTAGCACCAAAAATACACAAGTCACTATTCTCCACTGCACCAACCAAGATTTAATCATGTGGCTTTCTAGATACACACAGACCTCTGCAGTGCATTGACTAATAGAGGTTTCATAATGTACTTTATTTAGTGCATTTACCACTGAGTAACAACTTTTTTTATTTATTTTTCATTTAATCTGGCTGTCATTTTATAAGTAGCTACCTAGCAGTGAAAGACCTAAAAACTGGACTAACAACAGAAGCAAACTAACATAACCGGGAGTCAGTTTTTGCTAAAATAGAAGTGTCCATTTTCATAATGTTAAAAATAAAAACCTTTTTAGAAAAACAGTGTGAAAGAATATTAAGGTACCTCTTCCTCCCTCAGAATTAAAGAAAACAGAGTTCTTGGACCTTTCAGATCATCATTAATAAATGTGAATGGTATGTTTTAATTATGATGAATGATGTTTGGCAACCTCCAGTCCCATGCAGCTGTAAAAGCCAAGCCATCAGCATCCCATGAAATATAGTATAGCTCTCCTTGGATGCCGTACTTTAAAGGTGCAGCACATGCATTGCAGCCATTATACCAAGGGCAACTGGAATTGTGGAACTGTGTGGCCACGGCATTTTTTGCATAATTACAGATTTGCCGCATTTGCCATACAATCCATCATCTGCCACATAATCTACTTATTTTAACAAAATACATTTTGGTTATAGCTCAAACGGTTCAGAAGTTGCTAACTAGCAGCGACACGTGTTGCCGCACAATAGACTGCCCTTTGCAATGCTTGACTGGCACCTTTTTGTTGCTTATTCCTATATTTGGGTGTTAAACTGGTACTAATGAGGTGCAATCACAGATTGACCATCTCTCTGGAGAAAAACAGGCACACCGATCACATTAGTTCAAAATGGAGCTATCATCCATTAAGTTAAATTATGTTTTGCTTGTAAAAAATAAAGTACCATTGTGCATTTTTGGGTAATTCTTTTTGGAGAGTTTTTCTTTGAGCTACGTAGTAAGCCTCTGACAATGAACCACAGTCACCCGATAACCTTTGGTTTACTAAACACTATTTAATAATATTTCCCTACTGTCAAAATTATTTGCCTTGGGAATTGGGGGCGTTTATGGTGTTGATTATGAGGAGTACTAAGTTGTAAATATTTTTGTACGGGTAGGAGGTCATACTCCTAAAAATGTTTGCTAGGGGGGTCTTGGCATCAAAAAGTTTGAAGACCTCTGCACTAGATGTATATTCTTTGCTTCTTGTACACCCACCATACCGCCAACCTCCACAATCCCAATCACAACTTTGCAAGCATGAATGCAGCTCTTGGTGTCCAAACGTTGTGAGTATCCATGCTCCAAATAGAGCAAGTGAACAGACAGAGTACTTTTTCATGTTTGTGGCAGATTATCTTGCCCACTAAACTCTAAATAAGACTGACAGTTTCCCTAGAGTGGGCAGGATGGAAGTCTGGTTCAAGAGGAGGAACCAAGGAGTTAGCATTGCGAAAGACAGAATGTTGGTGGTACACAGCACATTTAAGAAGTTTAAAAAGAAAATGAAGATGGGATATAAACAGAAATAAAAAAAATTTAAGGATCAAAAGGAAGTTTTTAAATGATAGAAAAGCAGCATGTTTACAAAAAATAAGTGAAAGAGAAGAAGGTGAGGGAATGATTATAAAGTTTAAGAAGGAAAAGAAGGAGAATACAATAGAGCTCTGAGTGGTTTGGATGAGATCAGAGAGTATTACAATTGTGTTGGCCCACCTAGGGAAAAAGTGGAGTTCACATTCGGGAAAAGTGGAGAAACAAGAGAAGTAATGATTTGCAACAGATAAATTCCAAGGAAACTGACAGGCAAGAGAAAGCTCTGCGTGGAAGAAATTGTTTCATGATGTGAGAAGGTTAGCAAAGCGAGCAGCAAAGAGAGAAAGGAGCAAAAAAGAGATATGGTAGAAAGGGAGCAAGAAGATGATTGATTTTGGAAAAAGCAGTGTGTGGAAAAAAGCAGAGTTTTGATCTCATCACAGTAGAGATCAATTGTAGTTAGAGAAAATTCACAAGGGTTAAAAAGTGCAACAGTTCTCCCACAAAGAGTTGAAGATCAAGGGGTGTGAGAAAGAGGACCAGGAAGGAGTGAGAATGGCATGGAAGGCAGTGTTAAGTGTACGCCCAGGAGGAACTACAATTACTTTTGAGTAATTTCAGTAATTCCTCGTTACATTTTGATGCAAAATTACCAATAATAACATGATTACTTCTGCTCATATAATTAAAAGTAATTTGGGAGAAACAAATCCTAGCACAAGAGCACATTTACTGAGCCGTTGGTACTCGCTATTCACTTTCTGCTGTATCTATCACTATTCCTTAGCTCAAAATGCATCTTAACAGCCATTTTGGACACAAGGGTGCATTTTGCGCTACAAAAATTGCTCTAAATGCTGGATGTAAGTTGGGAATTTTTTTTGCCCCAAAAGCACATTTAGTGAGTGCAAGGGGCTGCTTGCTATGTGTGTTCTGTTGCATACAGTGCTATTTCTTAGCACAAAATGAATTCTCGTGCCCATTTTGGTTAAGAGGGGGCATTTCTGCACTAAGAAATAGTGCTTAATGCAGAATTACTCTTCCTCCATAACTATGCATAATGTCACTTAGGTAACTCCGCATGATTTTGCTACACTGTATCACACAAGTTGCGCACACCCCTAGATAAATGGGGTAATCCATGATTCAGTGATGTAGAGAAATTGGGAATTCAGGTTTATGTAAAGATAGAGATTAAAGGCTGCTTGTAACATAGCAAGCACGCATTCTGGAGATCAATATTGATAGTTGAAGGAAGAATAGGAGTGATAAAAGGATTGATGGGATTTGAAAGGCAGTGTGCCTGAGGTGCTTGAGGAAATTCTGATAAGAAAAAGGTGAAATAAACAGAAGCACAAAACCAAGGAAGAAAAATATATTATTAAGAATAGATAAAAAGACAAGTCAGGGTGGTAGCAGCAAGTGTGATGTTAACAGTGGGAGGTGGGACAAACAAAGGGCACAATTTAGAGTTTGGTGGAGGAGTTACTCTATCAACAATGTGACAGATATACCGTCCACCATATTACATTTTCCATAGGATATAATGGAATCATAATTCATTGGACGGGATATCCATCATGTTTTGGATGAAGTAGCCCCATATGCCAAACTCTAAATCAGGCCTTAAGTCTTCCTAGATGGAATAGGGTAGGCACTGAGTCCTCATTCCCCTCCAGGTGTACTGTTTAGAGATATTTAATTGGAAACACACTTGTCTCAGATCTCTCACAGAAAGACTCCTTCCTTCCTGGAATAGCCCCAACTCTCTGATGCACCCTCACCTTTTGTCCCAGTATTAAAGTGCCACAGTGGTTAGTTGGTGTAATTTTAGGGCGATTCAAGTAAGACGCTTACCTCATTAAGTTCTCAATCGTGGCTTACCGCAGCTATTCAAGATCTTATTCCCTAGTCATTTAATTAGTGTCAACCAAAACCTGTACCTTCCATTTTCTACTTCTTTTACATCCAAATTTAAATTGTAGATGAGTGACCCCCTCCAGTCTGAATATGATGGGGGAAGGCTGCTGAGCCACTTTCTACATATCTCCCTTTGAGCGGATCCCCCAAAAGAGCAATTTAGCGCTGCCATTGTTTAACCTGACTTGGTCTTGAAGGGTTCCAAAAATAACAAGAGAGGGGCGTATCTGGAATTTTATAGAAACTTTCTCACCCACTACAGTGCACACATCTTCCCAGAAGTTGCTGATTACTAGGCATTACACAAACATATGCAAATCATTAACACCTCCAAGCCCACACTTCTTTCAGATAACCATACCACCTGTCTTCATTTTTGGTAATCTTTCCAGGGTCCAAAAAGCTCTGTGAATGGAAACTGGTGGTTTCTCCTTAAATAGGCAGGTTTGACTGTGCTGTACAAAAGATTTGTAGATACTTGCCATAGGTCTCTTAACTGCATCCACAGCAAGCATTGTCCCCATAGTTTCTCTGGCAGCGAGAAGTCTTCATCTGTTAGGTCCAACATCAATCAATACCATCTCATAACTTACTTCATCGGAGCAGCCTGATATAAATACTCTTCCAGTTCCTTTAAACACCCCACCTTATTGCCTATACCCTGCACCCAACTTTGGACTTTGGTCTTGGAGATGCGTTCCTGACCACCTCTACCTGCAAATCCTCCCAGGACAACAATACCCCGCCTTGACAAAATTGGTCACTCCTGAAAACCCGCCTCCCTCAGGGGGGCAGCCAGATTATATTTGACCATTTCTAGGAAACCTGGGGAGTCCTATCTATGTGCATGCTTACTATAATATGGAAGATTGGTGGCCTTCGCTAATTTGCAACCAAAGCTCTGCCAGACCTTGTAACAGCTTAGGCCTCACATTTAAAAAAAAAAACTTATGGTTGGCATATTTATACATGAAACCATTATTCAGTGTCTTGAATGTTCTTTAGCATGGCTCTATATACAGATCCCGCCCCTGAATTCCTTAAGCTGCTCAACAATAAAAATGGCATGCGTAATTCTGAAAATTAGGAAATGTCGACCCCCTTATTCTTTTTTTCCTTCTCAATTTCTTCCAAGCAATATGTACCCTCTTTGAAGCCCAGATGAAACTGTTTATCTTGCCCTGCAATTTATCAAACCACTCTTTCCTGAACATCAATGTCACTGAGTTAAATACAGCATAAATTTAGGCAAAATGCACATTTTGACCAAATTAACTCTCCCTGAAATAAGAGGTAGATCTTCTCAACTCTTCATTAACCTACAGAAGTCACCCATAACCTTGACAAAATTTGCTTCTGTAAACTTATTGATGTCCTGGTAAACCAGTAACCCCAAATGCCTCATTTCACTTTTGATTAATGCATACTCCCTTGACATATACCAATTCATAACTTCTGTCTTGGCATTATTGACCAGGTACCCTGTCACCCTTCCAAACTCATCCATCAACCTCTCCATAGCCATTAGTGTACCCCGTAAGTCAGACATGTATACCATTAAATCATCAACATAACGCGTGACCTTCCTTTGCCAACCTACACCTGAATTTTACTATATCCCTCTCCTTCCTGATTTTACATGCAAGGGTATCTACATACAAGTTAAATAATAAAGGTGATAATGGACACCTCTGCCTCGTTTCCCTCACTATTTTAAAAGGTAAAGTTAGGGAGTCATTTTCCCGGCCTCTTTCGTGGGATTTCTGATAGATATTTCATAATACCCGGAAAAAAATATCTTTTAAATTAAAGATCTTGAACAGGGTATGTAGGTACGTCCAGTTTACTCCATCAAACACCTTCCTAGCATCTAACATAACTACGGCCAGTGGAATCTCACATGCCAGAGCTAAATAAATTGAACCAATCACAGCATGTGTTAAATTGTACATAAACCTATCCTTTAGAAAACCCTTCTGTTACTGTGTTCTTTAGCTAGCATTTTGTGAACTGATGTCACACTGTGTCATAATTTACCATGTCCCTCTGTCTCTGTCCTCTTGTTTCACTATCCAGAGGGTAATTACACTGCCAACTGCTGTACATTCTATAGACATGGACCAGCTCCATGGACATGAGCTGGAAAATGAACCTCTTGTTGAGGGCTTGTGCGGTAAAGCCAACCACCTAAACAGTGTATGGTGTGCATAAGTTTTTGGTGGTATTGCCAGGTGCCAAGCGAAAGTGTGGTGCCCAGTTCTCCGAAATGCAATGATTTCCTGCATAACTGCACTCCTTTAAGAGTCTCTCATTGTCCCTTGTGGTATCTGTCAAGTGTTTTCACTGATTCCAGAAGCTAGTTGTGAATGTTGGTGTGCAAAGTTCCCATAATTTGTTGTTGTGTAATTAAGAGAAACTTTAGGCACAATTACAGGAAATTACAAGTAATTACATGAAATGCAAATCCATCTTTTTGCTCTGAATTTTGGAGTGAAATACCTAGTTTTTAGTGCAAGGACGCAGTTAAACAAAAGCACTTCAAATAACAGCCAGTTATGTTCTGTTGTTCCCATGCATTTGCATTAGAGTGTTGCTTTTGCTGTATGGTTTTTCCATGAATGGGGTTTAGTTATGCAAGGTAGCATATTGGTGTTATTTTGGGAATTTCAGGTAACAAGTGTAACAAAAATTTACCAAATTACGCCAGTATAATATAAATTTTGCCCAGGCCTGGTGGTGACACTCCAGCAGTTGATGTCCTATTGTCCTCCACATACTGTAGTTAAAAAAAAATGCTCTCTTTGTACACTTGGCTCACCAGACTAGGAAACGCGAGCAGACATGGTCTACTCCAGAATATGGGTGAGGGTTTAGAACTCGGAAACCATCTGACACTAGGAAACACGAGCAGATTTGGTTTACTCCAGAATATGGGTGAGGGTTTAGAACTCGGAAACCATCTGACACAAGTGATTATAAACGTACTTAATGTCCAGTCAGAAATATATATTTTATAAAGAAAGTATCTTTTATTTACATTTTGAGTAGTGGAACAGATAAAATAGGAGCAACACAAAATCAGAAGGTCCTAGAATATTTTGGTACCAAGACAGCACACGAAACACAATTGTGAAGCTAACACAGTATGCGCTTTCATACAAATTCACATGTGGTCCATTGACATATATAAGCCAAGAGGAAGAATGTGGTGATCTCTGCTAACAGTGCAAAGTATTTGACTTTCCTCTGTCAATCTGAGATTCAAGAAGAGAGGATTTCAAATGTTACCATCAAAGTCACTAAGACTTTGTGGGTGGCATTTCTTCTCCTTTAGCCCAACCTCCTCCTTCAGGTCTTGAACTTTACTTGAGAACTCTTGTTGCGTACTCTTGAGGCCTTAATGAATAAAGTCTGGCTGAAGTGTGGGCAACTAGAATGTGTATCCATCTATGGTTGTGGAGTGGCATGCAGAGGACCAAGATATTTCCACAAAAGTACCACAATGCCAGAAACAGAGCATAAAGAATATGTGTCAGTGAGACCTTTGCCCCTTCTCAGCTCTGAGATAGGCATCACACACTAATTGTACCCTTTGAGAGTATATATGAGGTTCTCATCAGAGACACTAGTTATAACAAAGTTCTATCCCAAAAAAGGTATAATTTGTTATTAAAAGGCACTCATTGATATTGACAAAACATGTATGGCGGGTCTGGAGTTTGTTTTGCTTTTTGGTAGCAGTGGTTTAATTTAATGGATGAACATTTCTTTATTCCATTAATAATTCTATTAATAAATAAATTTTGAACAGTCTGCGTTATCATTAATAATACATATTGGAATGACTCCGTCCCCTACTCCACTCTTAGCACCATATCCAAGAAAACTTTAAATGTTACTAACATAAATATTAGTAAATGAGCCCTCCATTTCAGTTCTCCTTGAGGATCCATAGATATACAGCTGTAGGTCCTTGCCACTGCTAACCCCCTGCTGTCAGGTTTGGTAATTTTCACTCACCACCCATAACCCTTACATTTTCACACTTTTATGATGATGTCCACAAAGGTGCAAGTGCCCCTCATTGAAAGCATGAAGAAAAGGAAGAAGGCTAAACTATGGGCCTCTAAGTCCATCTCAGGAGTCGGTGAACATGTGGAGTAGAGACTGGGGATCATTCTGAGTTTGGTGTGAGGCGGAAGCCAGCTGCCTAACCCAACCTGCCACCTGACTGCTAGTGCCGCCAGGATACCACCGGCCCTATTCCAAGTTCACCGCAGGGCCGGCATGCAGAAACACTGTTTCCGCCCACGGGCCTTGCAGTGAAGAGGCCTTTAACATTGACGCTGGTTCAGAAACGAGCCGGCATAAATGTGGCGGTGCAGCAGGTACAGCAGCACCCATCGCGCATTCACTGCCCATAATTTGGGCAGTGAAATGCGTGACAGGGTTGTGCATGGGAGCCCCTGCACTGCCCATGTCAAGTGCCAAGTGCATAGGCAGTGCAGGGGCCCCCAGACTCAAGATCACCAGACTCGGAATGACCCCCCTCGGTCAGCTTCCTGCAAATGAGAGCCCATACATGTAAAAAGTTCGAGGGTTTATAAAAAAATTGAGGTAGTCGGCATAAACACAAATTGATCAAAAAATAATCCCATATCTCTTCGAGAGCCCAGAAAGTGTCAACAACAGGGTAATTGAAAGGAAATAAAAAACTTCTTCTAAATTAATTGATTTCAGAAAGAGAAGGACAACAAAATCAATAAACTACATGTTCGGTGGAAAAGCTGCAAACACAGTAATTTCTTTTTTTGTACATTGGCAATGCATAGGCAAACATGCTCACCATTAGCACTATTCCATTCTAATACCGATAATGCTTTATAGGGATTTGTAATGGCAGATTCTGGTAATCAAGCCGTCAGAGCAAAGACAGATTTGGAGACAAATCCTGATTTGAAGTTCAGTGGCAATAAAATAAAAATTCTCAAATGCCACGTAAGGTAGCGTAAGTGTGACACAAAACCCAGATGAGATTTACCAAGCCATGCTAGGTCACCTTCTGTAGCTTGGTAAATCTGGAGTAATGCAAGGAAGCTCAAATGGATGCCTTGCGTTACTCTGTCTCAGAGAGGCTTTCCATGGGTGGAGTGTGGGTTCAAGGGTGACTGCGTCGGCACTCGGCAGCAGTATGTGCACCAGGGCAGGCAGAGGGAAGGAATGTGCCATATCACGGTACATTTCTGCCCTCTCCTTATCACGCAACACAGAATGGTGTCTGGCTGCATTGCATGAAATAATGATGAATATGGTACTGAGTTTCTTTGTTATACTGGAGAATTTGGAATGACCACCAAACCCTAAGCCAGGTGCAGAGTCATTATTGGTGTTACAGCAAGCAGGCATCACACCATCCTCATCTGCCACTGAAAGATACACATTTATAAAGGAGCAACAAAAATCATGATCAGAAGTATGCCATCGATTTTTCTTCGTATCCATGTTTTTCATGTTGGAATAGTAACATTGTGGATACTGATCCATAAATCAGCTGTTCTCATGACATTTCTTGTCAAATTGTTCAAACGCTTCACTAAATAATTTTTAAGTTTTGCCAAATATACAACAACAAATGTTAAAATACTACAAATTCTCTGCAAGTAAAATATTCAGATCTCCTACTTCAATGGCAAAGTAAGTAATTGACTTGAAGGCTTTGCTTTACAGGAGTGAGGTCTGTGAGCGAATGGCGATCTAGTGGAATCCAGCATCAAACACATATCAGTCCCTAGATCTCTCAGTGTATCCTCCGTTAAGGAACTGTGCCCTTTCCATAAAATATCAAGTCTCAGACTGAGAATAAATTGGGAGAAAAAGAACAGAAATACCCTATTTACCCATAGCTACATATGCACAGTATCTCTACCCAAGTTCCAACAAGTTGATGCCGCTTTAGGATAACTTTTTCAAATTGAACCAAAGGAAACCTATTAGGACTATGACAGAGCCCACAAAATCTGGTTCCTTCTCAGTCAGGTGTGTTTGATGATAATGCACCATTCCGTCAATCATTATTATCCATTCAATAGGTCTTAAAAACCGAAAGGCAGCTTTTCCCGAAAGCAATAAATTGCAATATGTTGCAAATTCTTAAGCTTGTGTCATGAGGTGCCAGTAAAACTGCTTCTAAGAAATGCCCTCCAGGTTGGTGCTGGCCACCATGAGCCAAGTTTGCTACTTATCACTCAGCTAGATGCTCGTTTACATCTCCTTATATAAATCTTTATCAACAATTATTTAGATCGAAGGAGAATGTGGCTCTTCATCTTCTTGAGACTGAGATTTCATCTCTATTTGCTGGGTGCATATATTTTGAAGGATGTTAAATTTGGAGCCAAGGTAGTGGAGACGGTCAAGACTGAAGTTACTGCCTTCCATGCTGATTGTTTCCAGGGATGAGGCTCTCGACCATTCTCCTTCTTCCGCGAAGATGTGGGGCTTGTAATTTTCTTGAATAGCCTCATCGGTAGAGGATTTAAGCAGAGTCTGGTGGAGGAGACAAATACCAGGAAGGATAAAGTACACACATTTATATTACTAATAAACAACTATTTAACCAAACAATTTGCTTGAGCACCTTGAACTACAAAGTGACTTAAATATCAGCATAAGTGTTCATTTTCTTGCTATATAAACAAAGAAATCCATGAATCATGCAGTATACGTTTTGTGACATTTGGGGATAGGGCAAGAAGAATCCATATCAATTTGTCAGGCAGCTACCCATCCGGAATACACAGGTAAACAATTAATCTGAACAGAAATAATCTATTATTTAGTAAGTGTCTTACAAATCTGGCATGGGTCTACTCCTCATGAGCCCATGGTGAACACTCCTCTTGTAAAGAAAAGTGCCCATTCCCCTGAGGGTACGGCTCTCCTTTGTAATTGGAAAATATCTTTATAACATGCAGCAAACATTTCTGGACTGTGTTTCTTCTTTTTATTGAGAAGGAACTCACATAATCCAAATTGTGCATTCAAGGCTTCCATTCACCCTTTTTTCTTATCATATAAGATGCCTAAGGATTGATCATGTTACTAATTCGCTTCTATTGTGCCCCACCCCCGAATCACTGCAAGTTCTAGTAAGCAGGGCTTTTGGAATCATATAAGCACTACGGCAATACTAATGTAGAAACTAATAAAGTGAATGCCTGTTTTTGGTTCATTAAGTGCTGGATATCATCAAAAGGTCTGCCTAGTCCAACTCACACAAACTGGGGTATCCACATAAAATAGTTCTACCAAGTGTACCAACTTTGTATCCATCCTAAAGGTTCATCACCCTCTAAACCATTAGCCTTTATCCTACGTTCACAATCATGTGGCCTGACTAGATTAAACCACCTCTCCTGAACACACTTGATTCACAAAATCAAGCCAAGCATCCTACACAAAGATTTTCACATAGCCATCCAATCCCTTTTCATTCTTATCACTGATGACAGAAATGCCAGAGACTTCATATCTTTGTTCATCATTTCGTACCCCTTATGCATGAATGATACTTGAGTTTTCTGTTTTCTGTACATCTAACCGTCTAATGACAATCTTGCATTGAAAGGCTCTATGGACACTGATGAAGATCTCAGACAAGATTGAGATAATAAAGTCTCCTGCATCGAGTGTTCTTGCTACTCTACTAGATCTGTTCATTCCCCCTACTTCTCTGAGTTCATATCCATCAACCAGAAACAGAGAAATGCATTCTAAGACTGTTATCCATTTTGTATGACATGGCCCAACGCCTCTACAGTGAGGTTTCAAGTTCTAAATATTCAGATAATCCTCAATTACTTTCCTATCCACTGTCAAAGTCTTTATGAACAACCTGGTCAATAATGAAAATGATTACTGTAAAGATCTTCTATTATTTCATCCCCTCTTGAATAAGGCCATCACTACACCACAAAATCCTTTTCAACCATAACAAACACAGTCAGGTGTGCTGCATTACCCTGATATAGCATGTTTCAGAAGCAAATGCAGGATAAGAAGCACCAATCATCTTTAAACATCAATCATGATGTCATAATATAACCCTCAACATGATCAAAGTTAAATCATCCCAGTCTCCCAGATGAACCATCTGTAGCTTGGCTCCAAAACTGGGGAAGTCTCTTCGACAGAAATATGGGATTGACTCCAAATCTTCCTTCTGCCTGATTTTCCAAATGCTGCCTGATTTTCCAAATGTTCTCAGAATCATCCTTTCTGGGTATTTTAATGATCCAGCTCTTGGCCTCTAGATCAAACAATGTACATACTGTCAAGCTGTCCAGTTGCTTATTTTTCATTTCTAGTATGTTGTTGCCTGCATACTCTCAATGAAAAGCACCTGTACAAACAGATGTTACTGGAATTGTGGTCATTTTGCTTTTTAGGTTCATAGATAAAATGAAAGGCTGCAGGTGTTGCTTTTTACCAATACCTTTCTGGTCTTGGCTAGTGTGATTATTAAAAATTAAGATAGCTCTTTTACCTTCATGATTACCACCAGATCCTTTCATCTATGCAAAACAGAATAGACAAGGAGAGACTCAATAGGATTGGAAAGTTTATTGTGCTTACAAGGCCTGGGAGAAAATTGAATCATGCTAGAATAACCAGAGTAATTTTAGTAATTCATCATTACTCTTCTGATGTGAAAATACCAACATTCTGCAAGATCGCCAGCTTGAGTAATTAAGGGATATTTGGGGGAAAATTCATGCTGCAGAAGCACAGGAACAACAAACTAAGAGAGAGTGAGTGGCTGCTGGCTACTGCTGTTCATGTCCTGTAGTATTTAATGATATTTCCCTAGTGTACATTGCATCCTCTGGTCCATTTTGAACACAAGTGTGCATTTTGCACTGATAAAAATAAATCTAAATGCTAGAGTACGCATATCACACCATTATGCATAATTAAAAGTATTTTTGCTGCAAGTGGGAGAAATTATGCTAGAGAGAATTCTGACAAGTATGCCCACCTTTAGTGGTTAGGCATCAGATGGTGTAAAGTGATGTGCAGCAGAGAAGTTTATTTTTACTGTGAAAACCACTAAGATTACTGTAAAAGGTGTGCGTGGTCTACCAAGATGGACAGCCAGATGCACTAATCAAAACCACCAGCAGACCCCACTTGTATCCTTCATCATCCTTCTTTACACACTAGTGATTTTGGGCTGCATTGCACCCTAGTGGCTTCCTTCCCTGCTGAATAGGGCTACTGGTGATTTGGCGTACTAGGAGCAGTGTGGTGGTTAATACTCTGGGCTGCCAGCTGTAGCGAGGGAGCTCAGGAGTTGTTGCATCATCCTGGTGACACAGTAAGACCTGCCTCAACAGTCAGCTACTGAACTGGAGCTGCTTGGACTGCTCCCACCTGCACTCCTAGTGGGGTCATTGAAGTTGCATGGGGCCACTGTGTGTGTGTGGTGAAGCAGCCTACACCCCTGTGGCTTGCTAGTGTGGCCATTGAGCCGAAGCATGAAGTCAGGGTGGCCGGGGTCACTAGGGGTGAAGTGTGGGCCCTGGCCTTCTGGCGTTATCTACAGCAGGAGGACAGGCTGAGTCGCAATGTGGGAGATGGCTGCCTCTGAAAAACCGGGGTTGGTCTGCTGTCACAGGCGATGAGTATTGAAGGCCTGGGCCCTGTGCATGGGATTAATGGACCACCCCCTCCATGCTGCTGGTGCTACGGAGATGTTGATGGGACCTTGGCCTGCCCTAGTGTGGTCGAGCTGTTCGCTCCGTGTCAGGATGGTTCGGTAAGGAGGGAGGAGGAGCATTGAGGCGCTCTGTTAGTGTTGGACTGGAGGTGTTTACAATGTTGGCCTGCTGTCCATGGGTGGTCTCTACTGCTATAAACACTGCTGCATTGTCAGCCTGTCACCGGGGGAAATCCTTCCTTCCCAATGAGGCGAGACCGTGCATGAAGTGCCAGAGAGAGGAGGTCTGCCCCTCAAAGAATAGCTTACTGTGCTCCCCTACCTTGGACAGGTAGGGTTGGGCTGGACATTCGTGGGGGAGCTGAGCAGGTTGCCCCATCTCATTGATCCTGCTGTGACTTTGTCCTTGATGGGAAAGGACAGGTAAAATAATTTCAGCCAGAATCATTCCATCACACAGTATATTACATGGCATCTGCTGGCCCAGTGCCGGAGTCAGCAGATGGTTGAGGCACCAGTTAAGCATAAAAAAGACTTGGCTTGACGAATCTCTTTCTGCCCAATCAAAACACTTGGGGCTCCCTTGAATCTATAACTGAGTGGCTAGCCATTGAGGTTAATCTCCTCTGTGCTTATCTCAGGAATGTAGCAGAGATGTAGCAGACCTTGTCACGGCAACAGAGGGGGGCATTCATTGCTGAAGTTAATACTGATGTGAAAACTGAAAAAGTTGGTCATCTCACTTCAGACCCTAGCACAGACACTAGGGAACAGTTCGTCCCCACCTGGATTGTACAAGTGCTTTAACCCCCTTCCCTGTCTCCCATATTTGTGACCAAAGGTGCTCATAGGGCGATGACCCCCCATGCTGCCACCTGGTGTTCTGCCACATGCAATCATAGTTAAATTCTCCAACTATCGTGACAGAGAGGCTGTCCTCCAGGCAGTACATCAACAAGACACTTCTTGCTTTGAAAACCAAGTCATTGTAGTTTTCTCTGACAACACTAGGAAAGTACTGGAACAGCAGAAGATGTATCTAATTGTTAAACAGAAACTTAGAGCACTTGGTTTGAAATACATGCTCCAATATCCAGCTACAAAATGGAAAGAGTTATTTTTTCTACTCCCCGTTTGAAGTCTGGACTTAGTTGGAATGATGGGATATGGGGTCCCTGCTCCGTTCATGGGGACCTTGGAAGCCTTGAGGGGGAATCACAAGTGACAGCGTGGGCCCCCTTGGGCCCCTGTTGACGATGGGCAAGGGTGCCAGACTATGGGGACCACATACCACAGATGTTGTACTGGACAATGGAAATAAGACAGAGGAGGGTCTGGATGCTATGATCTGTCTCGTCACCAATGTGATTAACGACCCAGAGGAGTCCAAAATGGACCGATAGTTGGGACTGAATCAGATCCCACTTAGCCAGAGACAAGGCAATTTTTGGCAGACTTGGGGACAGCTTGAGAACTTTTGATGTCCTTGGAGGGCTTCCACAGTTGACCGCTGAGTCCTAAACCTACTGTGAACTTTGAATATCCTTTATTTTTGTTTAGGGAAAAAACAAAAAACAGTCATTAGATGGGTGTTTGGTCCTAGGTAACTGAGTTGGGACTGGGGTTATATTGGTGTGACTCCTATACTTTCTCTTGTTTAAAGGTGTGGATGGCTCCCAGGCCTGTGCAGAGTTCACTGAGTTCTGCTTCGGGGAACTCCACAAAGTGCCGAAAAAAGTCCGCTGTGCTATGCAAAGTTCTGCAAGCAGCAGAGTTTGAGTAAGTCACACTGTTCACACTGATTTTCAGCACCAGGAATTTCTCCTGCACCGTAAAAAATCAGTGTGACCGGCATCAATCAGACCACCAGGTGCTAACTTCCTTCTGCCGCTCAAGTGGATTTTCTACTCAAAAGGCAGCTTCCACAACACATGTGACAGCTTTCTCGAGGTGGGTGGTAGCAACATGCAGTGACCACCTGCTTTCAGAAATCTCACTCACCCACATAGTGATTTCTCTTACTCCTGCTTGCCAACTTAACACTGGTGAGACGTGCAAGAGAAAAGAACTCTGCTTGGCGTTGTTTCACGAGTTCTGCGGAGGTCGGTGCTCTGCACAGAGCGCAGAGTGGTCAAAAACCTGCAGACTTCAACAGCAGAGCAGAATTCTTTGCCCACCCCTACTGGCCACCCGGTCCGTAATATTGCTGGCTGTCAATGAACTGCGAGGCATGTCTGGTTACCAGGGGTCACTGCTCCACTTTTGATCCTGCTACTTTCCTACATTATTTGGTTGCTGTTGTTTTGGGTTCCTTTTGTTGGGGAGGATTGTGTTAACTGCCACCCACAGTAAATTGAATGGCTTCCACACTCATTGGACTGATCCCATTGTTTTCTTTTTATCAGCGCATCGGCCCCTGGAGATGGATGGGGAGGGTTAGGTAAGGGAGCTTAGTATCATTACTTTGTTGTTGTTTCTGCTTTCTGCATGGCTGTGGCCCGCCTCCTGTCAAAGGATTTCCTGGCCTTTCGGGGGCCATGGCACTCTGTGCTGGTGCCTATGCAGATCTTTCCTCAGCATACTCCCCTGATAATCACACATAATGGATAGGAAACTGGTTTCACAGAATGTTAGGTACTTAAATCATTATCTCAAGTAACTTAGCGTATTTGCATACCTGAAAAGATGTGGTGCCCAAATTGCATTGCTCCAAGAAACACACCTGTTGCAACTTGTGGTCTACAAACTATGTTAAAAATGGAGGGGCATTATAGCTGAGGCTTGTTACGCTTCTTATTTTCAAGGAGTCCTGATTTAGATAGCTGCTGAGGTTCCCTTCCACTGCAAGAAGATCATCGCTGATCCTATGGGCAGATAGCTCTTTGTGTGGGGCATATTAAATGGCATAGGTACCTGTTTAGTCAATATTTACACATCAAACACATATGGCAAAGCCTTTTTTAATAACATTATGCATTTTGTAGTCCTTCATATTCACACATGTTTTTTCTGGGCAGGGAACTTTAACTATATATAGTTAAACTACTGAAGTATTCTGTTTTATGGGACATCAATATAGTCCTGAGGTTCTTGGACTCTTGGCCAGATAATAAGTATCGATCACGTAAGCAACTGTCAGCAAAGTTGACTATGTTCTTATGTTTATTTTCATGTAAACGAGTATCTGACATGCAAGCTCTGGATATGGCAGGGAGAGTTTGTTCTCCTGAAGATGGTACTTTTTCTTTCTCCAGAAGAAGTATCTTACCCAGCTTTTCTGGATAATAGCAAGCTTTGTGCTATACAATGCTTCACGACTTATGAGATAAGTACCGCTGAGTTTTGTTCAGCTATGGGGGGGGTCATTTGTTGTTGCTGTTCACAGAAACCTTTTAGACCTGTGGCCTCGGGCACCTTGGCTACTTGGATGCTTTGGCTCCTGTCCAAGGCCGATATTGATACCTCCAATTTTGGCACCCGCTCCACTAGAGTGCAATCGCCTCAAAATCTTTTGCTTTAGTTTCTCAATTAGATGATATCCTAAGGGCGGCAGAGTGGTTGTCAGAGTCTACGTTTGAGTCATTGTACAATCCACCAATGGTGGATGGTGATTCTGTGGTGGAGGCTCAACTTTAAACAAGCATAATCAGAACCTCCAATCCTAACATAGGATAAAACATTTCAAGCATTCGCAATAACATTTTAGAATTTTACTAAAGATGAGAAACATCACTTACAACACGGTCAATGCAACGCTATGCATTGACCACTCTGCCATTACCACACATATGTGTTTACTACTCATATGGGTGGTAACGGCAGAGAAAGCGGTCTAGGTGTCCGGGGGGAACAGGAAGGAGCAGAGGAGAGAGGTAAGTGTGGCTTGGTTTTTGGGGTTTGGGGTAGTTTATAGGACAGGGCAGGCAGTCAGGGACGTGTTTAGGACAGGGCGGGTAGGATTTTGGGTTAAGGGCAGGGGGTCGGGTAGTTTTTAGGACAGGGTGAAGTAGGTTTTAGGGTTCAGGGTGGGAGGTCAGGGTAGTTTTTAAGACAGGGCTGGGTATGTTTTAGTGTTCAGGGCGGGGAAGTCGGGGTAGTTTTTAGGGCAGGGGAAGTTTTAGGGGTCAGGGCGGGGAAGTCGGGGTAGTTTTTAGGACAGGGCAGGGTAAGTTTTAGGGTTCAGGGTGGGGGGTAGCTTTTAAGACAGGGCAGGATAGATTTTAGGGTTCAGGGCAGGAGCGGTGGGTCGGGGTAGTTGTTAGGACAGGGCAGGGTAGATTTTTTGGGTTTAGGGTGGGGCGGGGTGGGGGGACGAGTAGATTTTAGGACAAGGCGGGGTAGGTTTGAGGGTTCAGGGAGGGGGTGGGGTAGGTATTAGGAGGGTGTGGGGCAGGTTTTAGGGTACAGGGCAGGGGGTCGTGGTAATTTTTTAGGACAGGGCAGGGTAGGTCTGAGGGTTCAGGACAGGGTAGGGGTAGTTTTTAGGACAGTGCAGGGTAGGGTTTAGGGTACAGGGCGGAGAAGGTTTTAGGGTTCAGGACGAGGCAGGGTAGGTTTTGGGGTACAAGGCTGGGTAGGTTTTAGGGTTGAGGACGGGGCAGGGGGTCAGGATAGTTTTTAGGACAGGGTGGAGTAGGCTTTAGGGTTCAGGGTGGGGTTAGGGGGTTGGGGTAGTTTTTAGGACATGGCTGGGTAGGCTTTAGGGTTCAGGGTGGTGGGTTGTGGTAGTTTTTAGGACAGGGCAGGGTAGGTTTAGGGTTCATGGTGGGGGCCGAGGGGTCAGGTAGTTTTTAGGCCAGTGCGGAATAGGTTTTAGAGTACAGGGCAAGGGGGTCGGGTAGTTTTTAGGGCAAGTTGGAGTAGGTTTTAGGGTTCAGGGTGTGGGTAGGGGTAGTTTTTAGGAAAGTGCAGGGTAGGTTTTAGTGTACAGGGTAGGGGCAGGGGGGTCGGGTAGTTTTTAGGGCAGGGTGGGGAGGTTTTAGGGTTCAAGGTGGGGCCATCAGGATAATTTTAAGGACATGGCGGGGTAGGTTTTAGGGTTCAGGGCATGGGATAGGGATAGTTTTAAGGCCAGGGTGAGGTGGGTTTTAGGGTTCAGGGTAGAGAACGGGTAGTTTTTAGGACAGGGTGGGGTAGGTTTTAGGGTACAGGGCGGGGGATTGTGGTAGTTCTTAGGACAGGGCAGGCTAGATTTTAGGGTTCAAGGCGGGGGTCAGGGTAGTTTTCAGGACAGGTTGAGGTAGGTTTTAGGGTTCATTGCAGGGGTGGGGGGGTTGGGTCATTTTTCGTACAGGGAGGGGTAGGTTTTAGGGTTCAGGGTGGGGGATTTATGGATCGGGGGCAAGGGTTAGTTTTAAGGGCTTGGGAGGGGTGGAATATGATATCAGGTGTAAGGGGCAGGGCGGTGGGAGAATTTACCACACATGTTCCTTTACCAAACATGCTTTCACAATGAAATTCATTGTAAAGGCATGCAAGGTAAAGAGGCGGTTGTTGTAGAGACCGCGTTGTAAAGTCATGCGTGATATAAGCATGCAATGTTCCATCATACATCCTTAAGGACAAGGAGGCAAGGATTATTTCACCCTGAAATTTACATGCATATGTATTTGAAGAATACATTTTTGTTATATGAAGTATTTTTCCCAACCGATTATTGTTTGGTGGTTGTTTTCTGATATATGTGCCAGCGTTTAAGGCTTCAGAGTTTTCTTTCCCTCAGGCACCGATAACAAGTGATTCTTACTTGGCGGAGTTCAAGCTATCTTGGAGCTTTTTCAGCCGTTCCTCTGATTCACGAAGGAAGGTCTTCCTTACTGTTTCTTCCACAGAGGTTTTTGAAACCTTGGAGCAAGGATCTTGGAGTCAGGCTTCTGTTGAGTCATGTGGTTTCTGCCAGCTGATGGGGATCCTATCGTTGTAGGGGTTTGGACTGATTTACTGGTATTTCCATGTGTGGGGCAAAGAAAGAGGACACTTGATGTCAGTTTGGGGGTTACATAAAGCTGAGGGCTCTATGGTTGGTCCATGTGACATTGGACATGGGAAATGCAGCGTGTAAAGTTTTACAGTTTCTTTTGCTGAAAAGAAAGAGTAAAGAAAGAGAAGTAGGATCCCCGCCTCCTTGTCCTTAAAAGAATTGAAAATTCTTATGATGAATGGTCGAAATATTTTTGTTCAAGATTGGAGCAGTCCGGCAAGAACGCTTGAGGCTACGCAATCCACTGGAAGCATGTGAGGAAGCTGGAGGCATATTTCTAAGGCATCTTTCCCTCCATGTTGTGTATGTTGGAAATCAAGGAGAAGAAGCGCACTAGCAAGAGGAGATTGCTCTCGGATTCCACTGTTTCAGAGAAGGAGCCAAAAGCCTGCACTGAAACTGACTCCTCTGCTGCTTAGGACAAACTCCAACTAATGATCAACAAGGCTGTTGAAGCAGCTTTTCATGTGCTTTCCTGAGCTTTTTTTCCCCTGCGGGGGATTAAGATTCTGACCATGAGGACAAGCGAGAAAAGAGCATATTTTGTGTTGATCATAAAAGGAGAAGGAGGCACAATGCCTATTATCAGCACACAATTAGCCCAGATGAATTGTGGTAAATGTAGTGCATGATAACTCTAGCTTTAGTTGAAAGTCTTTAGTATTCACCATTGTTGGTGCAGCTAGTTATGTGTATCTGTAGGTATGTGTATGAGGATTGCTGTCCTTCTTCAGTAGAGAGGAACAAGTAAAATCTGGGGCAAACACATGTAACGATACGTAGCACTGGTTGCACCAACAGTGGTGAATACTAAAGACTTTCAACTAATGTGAGTGTTATCATGCACTGCATTTACCACAATGCATCTGGGCTAGTTTTGTGCTGGTATGTCAGGCGGTGGGCACCCTACTTTTGTGATTGGCTCTTTTCTGAGTTATTGGATTGACAAGCTTTGGGATGCACCTGTACTCTGGGAGTAGTACTACACCTGAGAAGATTGTGCATTGCTAGCACATCAAAATTCACTTGTTACTCTGCACTGAGGACAGCAATCCTGAAACCCATCTAGAAAAACATAGCACTGGCTGCACCAACAATAAAGCGTACTAATGACTTTCAACTCATGTGAGTGTTAAGATGCGCTGCATTTACCACAATGTATCTGGGCTAATTGTGTGCTTGTATGCCAGGTAGTGTGCTCCCTCCCCCTTTTTGATATTTTGTGTTGCATTTTGTGGTGTATGTCCTTGTTGTTGGGTGATGGCAGTAGCTCTCGCCAGGTGAGCACCAAATATCAAACATTTCCTCTAAATGATTTAACAATTTAATATTTATGTCTGGCTGCTTTTACAGTGTTCTCTTCTTTATTGGTGTCCTGGGTTTTAAATAATGGTCTTGAATACAGTTTTTGCATATTTGCATTCACTGTAGTTCAATCAATCTTTTTCATAGACAGTGTTTATTTAATCTTTCACTGCAGATACAAATGTCATATGCATTAAGTGGGATGTGCTAAATATAAGAGACCAGCTGCACCTTCACTTTCATGAAATGCACTCCCTAACTCAAATGATTGCAGTGAACTCTGCATTCTACTGAAAACATCAGGTGAATAACAATAGCCCTAAACTCCATTCCAAAAGCATGATGTGTGTACCCATGTGTCACCCAACTAGTCACGAATACTGCACTTTAATATATCAGAATCTGGTCTATTAATCTTGTTATATCCTTTTATATCAATAGAAGGATTTCTCATATGCTGCAAGCGTTATTCATAAACACAAACCTAAATGGAAACAATATAAATGCATATCACCAATAAATAAAAATCAACTGATACTGACCTGCCTGAGGTATGATTCCAAGGCCTTTAGTTTATAGTCAGTGATTGAGCTCTCAGTGGTTGAGCTTGTCCTGTGGCCGCTTGACCCAGACTGCCAATGAGAAACAGAAGAGACAGAGCAATACACATTTACTAAGGTCTGAGATATCTTGAGGAGATTTAACATGCACAACTTTTTGACAGAGTGAGGGATAAATATTGACTACTACACCATAACACAAGTTTTCGGACACTGGTGGCAGATCCAGAATGGCGGTGATTTTCAGGTTGAACATTATGTAAGATCAGGTACCAAATAGGGATTTAAAGATGGAGAAACATCTGTCAGGAACTAGCCAACAATTTGTGAGTGTGCTTGACTTGCCAATATTTAATATGTGCTTTTACTTGCTTTTAACTGGTTTTTAACTCGTTTTTGGAGTATACCCTTCTGTTTGCTTACACCTTGTTCTGTGCGAGTGCCCTGCTCGCCAGCTCTGGGGGTAATTTCTTAATTTTTTATCAGGTGCTCAGCATGCACCGAAAACCGCAGCTGAGACCTTTTTCAAAGGGGAATGGGCCTGTTAGAGCCCTCCTCTCTTGGTCTTGGTGGCGACCATCTTGGGGGTAAAACAGGTCAGCAGGCTAGCTGCAGACCTGTGCTTATGGGATGATTGGGCCCTCAGTGCTTATACCGAGAGCGACGCAGACATGCAGTGGGCGTGCCTAAGGCAAGCTCGTCTGTGCCCGTCCGTGCCCAATGGGGGGCTGGGGTCAGGAGGCTCTGCTCGTTTTAAGCAAACTTTAGCCTGTTTATTCTATTCTCCAAAAGCTCTTTATACTCTAGCTGAAAGACAGCAATGCAAGGGATGTGTTTGGGCTGCCCCAGATAAGCCAGACGGGTGGATTTGTGATAATTGTAGTTGGGCATCTGGAATGATGCCTTGTGCTGACCTTATTCATACCCCTCAGCATGATCTGCTAAGAAGCTGTAATGGTAAAGGAGAACGCTAGTACCAAACTCATGACATGTGCCCTGATTAATGCGTGCTCCCTGGTCGTACATAAGACTGAAATAGAAGACATGATTGCCTACCAAAATTTAGATTGATTATTTATCACCAAGAACTGGCCCTAAGAAGATTCGAGCCCCGATTTCAGAGCAGTCTCCCCACCGGTTATACGTTCCTTAGACTTGACAGAATTAGTGGCAAGGAGGTGGTCCAGCTATTATTTTTAAGTCAACATACTGTAGTCACTGGAAAGCCATAAATGTTATATCAGAAATCTGTGAGGGCGTCTACTTTAAGATTTGTCTGAAAAACATTGTGCTCTTTGAGGGCCTGTTGATTTAGCAGCCTCCAGGACCAAAAACCATTTTTCTTCAGCACTGGCCAGCCATTATTAAGCCAATTACTATGGCCTCCAAGTGTATAGTACTGGGAGACTTTAACATTCACCCCCACCCTGGTGAGCTCCTGAACCTCATGGTGAACTTTAATTGGAAGCTTAAGGTCATGTCAGCCACTCACCAGGCTGGCCATGTATTGGATAGGATATTTACTCGACATAATAATTGTGCCCTTTTGAAGAATAGCGCCCTAGAATGGACAGACCACCATCTTCTCACAAAATTCTTCCCCATCTCATCCATCCTCTTCCCTAAAGCCCATTAGACACTGGAATAGTATTAAGGAACAGAATCTTAGCCTGGCATTGACCCTAGGCTGGGAAACAGCAAAGGAACTACCTTTGTCGGCTATTGACAGATTTAGCTTTGGGGTCAAAATGGCTATTGACTATCTGGCCCCTCTAACGACACCCCACCTCCTGGTTGAGAAAAAAAGCTAGCTTGCCCTGGTATACTAAAGATCTCAAGAGCCTACAAAGAATATACTGCCAACAGGAACGTAGGTGGAAATTAGATCCGAACCCGAAGGAAAAAGAGAAGCTCAGATCTGTGCTCAGTGTCTATTAAGAAGTAATAAATAAAGCTAAAACCGAGTTTTACTTACGCAAAATTAAGGAAGCTAAAAATGCCCCTAGAGAACTTTTTAGAGTGGTACGCTCCCTCACTGTTCCCACTACCCCCCCATCCCCAGAACTGGAAAACTCACAAGAATTTTGCAATAAGGTCGGCAATGTTTTTTAAAAACAAATTTATTCAAATTTAAGCTAGCTTTGCTCAATTTTGGGGGTACTAGATCCCTATGAGCACTTAAATAGCTCAGTAAGCAGCAACTCTCCTATGCTTACCAAATTCCAGCCTCTGCGGATGGAGAGGATTAAAGAGCTTATGAGGAGTATTAAGTCAGGCTCTCCCACCGATCCATGCCCTCATCATATATTTCAGCTTGCTCCAGAATTTGTGTCCTCGGCCCTTGTGCCGGTGTATCAGGAGACTCTGAATATCAGAGAATTTCCTCCATCATGGAAGGAAGCGATTGTTGTTTCTTTTGAAAAACCTGGTGGAGCACCGGACAATCTAAAAAATCGTCTGCCTATTGCCCTGCTGCCTTTCCAGGCTAAAATGTTTGAAAAACATCTTACTACAGAATTAGCTCAATTTTACAAGACTTAGGCAGCCTGGATCCCTCCCAGCACAGCTTTAGAGGAGCCCATAGCACCGAATCCGCCCTCATTACCACCTCAGATAATATTTGCAGACTAGTTGGTAATGGGGATGGAGCTATTTTAGTGCTATTGGATTTATCTGCCGCTTTTGATAACATCTTGCCACACTTAATGGCACAGCGTCTCCACCAAGCTGGGGTCAGAGGAAAAGCTTTGAGTATTTTGAAGTCCTTTCTAGGCAAAAGATCTACTATAGTAAGCTGTGGTGATTTCAGAGCTCCCCATATCAATTACCTTGTGGAGTCCCACAGGGCTCTTCCCTCAGCCCTACTTTATTTAATCTTTATGTAGCCCCATTATCCAGACTTATCCGGTCCTTTGGCTTATTGGCCACCTCTCTTGCAGATGACATTCAGCTAATTATTCCCATTAACAAGAACTAGGAAGGAGCAGGAGACAGATTCTATATCTGCATGAGTGAGATCAATAAATCAATGGGCCTTAACTGGTTCAAAATGAATGGTGAGAAAACTGAGATTCTTCTCTTTGGCTCTAGCAGGGAATTGTGGAGCTCACTTTGGTGGCCGCCATCTTGCGGTGACCTGCCTGTCCTCACAGCCTCTACCAGAAATCTGGGAATCATGTTCGACAACTCTTTGTCCTTCAAGTCCCAAGTAAACTCCACCATCAAAGCTTGTTTTTGGATTACTAAAATCTTGAAGAAAATGTTCCCTTACTTACAGAAGGAGCTTAGAATTACTGTGTCCCTTGCTTCGGTGATCTCCAAACTGGATTACTGTAATGCCCTGATGCTAAACATTGATTAAGACTCGCTCAGCAGATTGCAGCTGATTCAGAATTCTGCTGCCCGTCTGATATTAGATCTCCCCAGCTCATCTTCTGCTAGTGGCAGTCTGAAGCAGTTACATTGGCTATCTGTCGGAAAGCACGTTACTTTTAAGACTCTTTGTTTAGCGCATAAGGCTCTTCACTTGGTAGGGTCTGAATACCTTTGTTCCTCTTTACAATAGTATATGCTGGGTCGGCAGCTTAGATCAGCAGGAGTCCACCTGATCTCTGCCCCTCATAGTCGTAAGGCTAGATGGGGTGACAAAGCTTTCGTACTAGCAGCTGCTAAATGCTGGAACACTCTCCCCTTGTCCATTAGGAAGGGACATAACTTTGTTGCCTTTAGGAAGCAGCTTAAAACCTGGCTCTTTCCACAGTAGGTCTAGCTATTTCTTTTAGTAGTTTCCTGTTCCTTCTCTGTCACTCTCTATTTGTTTCTGCTTAGCGTTTCGATGCTATGGCCGGAACGCACTCTACAAATACAAATACACGCTTAAAGGAGTGTACAACATTTTATATTGAGATAGAAATTTGTGCATCTATCCTGATCATAGTGCAGCTTCTTTCCCCACAAACTCTCAATTTTCCCAAACCAGAAAATAGATATGCATTTTTCTTGTGGATTAACATGTATCCATTTTCCTTCTGACTTTGAAACCAGGTGGGTGTTGCAGATTTGTTCTCGCAGCGATTTAAACAAAGTGTAAAAGTCCTTATTTTATTTCACCCTGTTTCCTCTTTCTAAATGTGCTGCTTAGATGCTGGAAAATTCCTCTGAGGATTGCTTTTGTGCAGGAAGGTCCCTCTTCCTGCACAAAAATAATGATGCCAACAACGCAGACACCCTTGAATCATGGTGCAAGGGTACCTGCATGGGCGACAGCAGCAGTTTGGGCAGTAATGGGCTGTATAATGTTAAATACAGCACATTCCTGCCCTCACCCTTTCACGCAGTGCAGCACAGCAAAGTGGCTTGCTGTGTTGCATAAATAATTGATAAATATGCCCTGTATTGTGCAGTAAAGTTATTAAGTCAGAAACTTAACATCACATTTATTTTTAACTATAGCTTTGCTAGTGCTGACAAACTTAAAAAAGAACAAGCAACAATAAAGACAAAAACTGGGCTTTGAATTGCAGAAGGAAACGTTCTTTTGCACCTATCCACAGCTTTTTTCCTTTTTAATCGATGTGCTGAGCTCAATCATCCATCCATGATATCAGAGGCCGCATTTACCATGGTGGAAGGGTGTCTGAGTTGTAGGGATGATTGTTTTTGTGTAGGAAGGTACACCTTCCTGCACAAAAACAATCACTGGGTGTGATTTTCTCTTACAGTGTGTGCTGCAGAATGCAGCACACATAGAAAGAGAAAAAAATGAGGAGAAATAAGGCTTTTTCTTCTTGCGCTTCCCTTATGCCTCCCCGGGGAAAGCGTAGTCTTTTGATGCATTTCCAGGTTTCAAAATCTTGTAAATCTAGGAATGCGTCGACATCCTTGGGCGTTGCGTGGGAACACCCACCGCAATACCCATTCAACACCTCTTTGACAGAAAGCAAGGCAATGGAGCGACTTGCTCTGTGTTGCCTTACTCTATATTTACAAGGTCATGAAAAAACATGCAAAGTGGCTTTGCGTGGCATTGTAGATATGGGCCTACTGCGTGCGACGCTGACGCGTCATAAAAAGTGACTTGCAAATAAGCCCCCAGGAGTACAAGGGCAAGACTTCCAGCATCAGGAAAAAAATATTGAGAAACAGGATTTTTTCCATTTGGGTAACAGCCTTTTGTGGGGAGTGGGTGAAGGGGTAGGAGCTGCTCTCATACCAGGATGGGCTGCCATGACCTAACCATGCTTCCATGACATATTCTCGTTGCATCCTTCTGTTATATGGGGCTGGTTTGAACATTTTTCCACAGGCTGATTTTGGATTTCAGTTCTACCCTTGTAAGCATGGCAGAGGAACGGCTAGGGTGTTTTCCACTGCCTCTCACATGATGGAGAAACACAATACCCAGTCAGCCTGGGTTCGGTCTATGTTGGGTGGGCCGTTTAGCTGCGCAGAATGTCAGAGCCAGGGTGGAGAAAGTGGAAACTTCCTGGCTATGTGGGCATAATTCCAACTTTATCCACCCTACTTTATAGGCAAAAATCCAGATACCAGAAAAACAAAAAAATAATAAGGGATGTCCTAACTGCAAATTATGTTGATCATGCACTCTAAACTAAACATTGAAGTGTAAGAGTAATATAGTGGTGGCACCCAGACTAAGGGTGTGGTAAATTTGCTAAGTTATTTCTAATTAATAATGGCAAAATTATGCAAATTACATATAGTTGTGCCAAATGCAGGTCTGTTACTCTGCACTGTATATTAGCAGGAAATGCGTCCTTGTATTTTTTTCTCCCATTCAGAAATATTTAAATAAAAGCAGCCGAACAACAGTCACTCTCATTCTGTTGTTCTTGTGCCTTTGTCACAAAATTATAATGCAAATTGCGTCATTAAGGTACAATTCTACCATGAATTATGCGTATTTACTCCAACTGGTGTTCTGGCATAATTTTGAAAACAATTTACGTAACAAACATAACGCAAAATTAAAAAAATTACTCAAATGAAGGCGGCGTGAGTTAAATGTCCCCCAGGCCTAACCCAGACTCACTCTATTCAATACTTCAGTAAAATGATTCCTTAGTTTCTTTAGGTACACGCTGGCCCATGAGTGGTACAGCACTGGTTGTGACAATATGTCTTGCTTCTTTTTACACGTTAAGCCTTTTGGACGCCCGGGATGCTGTATCAGCACTTTCTGCGTCATCACACACAGCACTTTACTAGACTGTATTTGGATAAAGGCCTACCTGTGTCTCCCACACGAGGTTCGAATGTTCATCTGGCAACTTATTTATTTTAATGCCCTTTGGAGTCGATTATACCCATCGAACAGGTATATGTTTGCTCCTGAGCGTCTAGCGCTCTCTGTGACAGCATCCCTGGTTACATGTTAAGCCGCTTAGACGCCCGGCTGGCTGTGAAACTTTTATGTGCTTTAATTTTAACCTGTTGCTTTTATTGTTTTTCTGTCAATGGCTTACTGACTGGCACATGAGTGTCTCTGCACCACTTATGACAATATTCCTTGCTCATCATCACATGTTAAGCCTTTTAGATGCCCGGTCTTCTGCACCAGCACTTTATGTGACAATACATCAGGCACTTTATTACAAAGTCCCTGCATGAGGGCCTAACTGTATCTTCATCTGGTTGCACGTTAGGCCTTTTAAATGCTCATTTTGTTGCACCAGCACTTTGTCAGACAACACACCATGCACTTTACCATAATGTCCCTGGATCAAAACCCATCTTTGTCTTTCATTGGATTGAACCTTAATTTGATGTTCTTATACTATTTTATTATGTACTGCACTACATATTTAACATGTATTATTTTTTATTTTTGTAAATCACACAACTTATAAATTGTTTTTGTAAATCATACAATAAAGATTACTACTTAGTCGTTAAAAGATTTGGCTACTTATAATAAAGTATCTTACCAGTGTATGTGCTCGATAGCCATTCACAGACACGTTGCGAGCCAAGCTCGCGCGACGCTGTTCTGCTGCAAACTGCAAAACAAGAAAAGGAAACCACTTAGAGGAATCGGAATGACCAGAATAGCACCGATTTGTTTTGCTAAAAGTGATGCTTCAGGATGTTCGGCGACAAGCAGGAGTGCCCGATCAATTATTCATAAGCCCAGCAGCTATGGACAGTTTGTTAAACAGTTCTGCATCAAGAAAATGACAGTCGAACCTTTGTAACAGACTGCACCCAGGGACAAAGCTATTATTCATGCAGCAGGTGCATGGCACTGTGGCCCTGAGGAGTGTGGACCACTTTCCGTCCCAAATATGCCTGTCTTTTACTATGTGAATTGAGCCTGGGGCCCAGTTTTCTTGCTTGCACCAGGGCCAATGTCACCATTGCAACGCCATTCACCATGCCACTCTCCTTAATGCAGTGGCAGCTGGCTTTTATTTACAGTGGTAGGGCGGATGGTGGTGCAATAATAATAATTAAAAAACAAATGGCACTTACCTGATGGTGTATTCCTCTCCTCTCCTCTAGTCGTCTGTCTCTCCTGGAAGCTCAAACGCTGGACCCAGGATGCTGCACTAACCAAATCTGGCTCTGCTCTCATGCTGTTAAACAGCATGAGAGAAGCATCAGGATTGGAGGGTGTGGCCTTTTTCAGCACTCACAAGAGTGCTGGAGGCCTGGGTTTCTGGCTAGAGAAGTTTAAAGTGAACATGCCAGGCTGGCCATTGAAAGACATACAGCAAAAGGGACATGCACACTTTAAATTAAAGCGCAGAACTCCCTGCTCCTACTCAGCAGCAATTGACCCTCCCCGTCCTGACACTCGATTCAGGACTGGTGCTCAAAAATTAAATGGTAGTAAATAAACGTTATTACCATTTTATTTGCCAGTTCTGGGGTCATTTTTTTAGCGGGCGATGCTCCTCCACTCTCATGGAGGGGCCGCTCCTGCTTTAATGGCCCTCACAAGGCCTCTATATATCTGTGAAATGCAGGAATCTGAGGGTCCCCTCACCCTGTCATTTCGCCCTAGGTCAGTGGTTCCCAACCTTTTGATTTCTGTGGACCCCCACTTTAACATTAATGGAACCCAGGGACCCCCACTGAATCATCATTGGAATCCGGGGACCCCCGCCTGAGTGATTACTGGAAGCTGGGGACCTAATTTGTCAATATTTGTTAATATTTTTTCATTTTCTAAGCTCTCGCGGACCCCCTGAAAAGGCTTCGCGGACCCCCAGGGGTCCTCGGACCACAGGTTGGGAACCACTGACCTAGGTCACAGAAAAAGTGCATAAAACATATGATCTCTGCTAACATGTGGTTCTGATATACAATCCAGGGGTGTATCTATCAATAATGCAGGAGGTGCAGTGGCACCTTTGCCGAAGGGCCTGAGGGGCCCACTGCACCCAAACTGTAGCTTTTGTAACATCAAACCATGCAACAGGAGGGGGGCATTTTCTTTGCTTTCATTAGGGCTCATAGCAGCGTTGCTTTCCACTAATACAAACCAATGCAGGATAATATTTCAAACAAACTTGACTTTCTGTTACAAGTAGAAAAACATACCGAGTGGCTCCTTAGCAGGGCTCGCTCAATCCTCGCTCTGCGATGCTCCTGTGTGTGGTAGCTCTGGAAGAAAAGTGGTAAACTGATTGAAAGGACTTGGCTTAACAATGGGACTCGGTTTCAGGTCGTGAGCTTGAGAGATTGTGGGACAACAGCTTTAATTTCCTTTAATGGCATTGTTGAAAATATATGGGAGATGTTTGTGATAGGGTGCCCGGCCAGCAAACACCATGTTGGCAGGACATCATCTTTTTAGCCCAAGGCTCTAATTTTACAAATGATTGCTCTTACCAATGTTATGTGAATTGGGTTGATTAAATCAAACAAAGAACAAGCACAATTTGGCCTCTCATTCTGTGTTGGACCCTATTTCTGATTTGAGGGAAACTCACATTTATCCCTAAATAGGTATTAAAACATGGTTGCAAATTGCACACATGAGATGACTACAGACACAATTTCTACCAGGTAAAACTTAGCATAAACCATGCTTGGAAACTGTGTACATATTCAGAAAAAAATGAAGAATTAGGGCCATATTTATGAGGGAGTTGTGCAGCTCTTGATCTACGCAACGTGGCGCATGCGTAAGGAAACACCAAAATGCTATTTATCAAGCCAGGCAACTCCACCTTATGTGGCCCTGAGTGGCTTGGTAAGTCCATAGTAATGCAATGCAGTGCAAATCGATGTGTTGCATTACTCCGCCCCAGGGAGGCGCTACATGGGTGTTGGGTGGGTGTTTCCATGCACCACCATTGGATTTTGACACACTAACAGATTTACGAAACGTGATAGACCTGGGAAAGGGCCAAAATGTTACGCCTCCCCAGGTGAGGCGTAATGAGGAGAAATATCTTTATTTCCCCTCAGTTTTTCCTCTTTCTATCACATATAGAAAGAGGCAAATGCGTCAGGGGTTTGTTTTTGTGAGGGAAGGTGCCCCTGCCTGGACAAGAACAATCATCCTTGCGATGCAGGCACACTTGCACCAGGATGCAAGGGTGCCTGCGTTGGTGCTAGGCTGCCAAAAGAGTGTAAGCCCAGGGATGTGCCTATTCTTTTAAATACAGCACATTACTGGCCTTTCCCTGTCACTTTCTTATAAATATGGCCCTGAGTACCTTACCATGTAGTCCAAGTGTGGGAATTAAAATGGGATGCAAACTGATCTACCCATGGTACAAGAATTCATCAAAGGTGCAGTTCTTACGCAGGAATTCATCTAATTTGACTCTGACTGTGCACTGATTCTTGAAGTGCAGAGTGAGAATGTAGTGGGCACGCAGAGAGCCCTTTTCACAATTAAAATCCATGATTAAGGGCGGAGAATTAGAAATCTGCCAGGACATACTATTATATTTGCTTAGAATTCACAAACTTTTTCAGAAGGGCAACTTTCCAAGTCTTCTTCACGGAATGACATGTGACTTTTCTCAAACAAAAACATGACAATTTTAAATGAAAGATGACTTTTGTTTGCACACAAACCATTTTGGAAATTACATGCATAAAGATTGCAGTTCGGACAAGGCAAAGACCAATGTTTCTTCGCTGTGTATTTCCTAGCTTGAATTATTAGGAATGCTGGAATATCCCTCGAGTTGTATCAGACTTACCCAGAAGCTCATCACGATCTGGAGGTTTTGCAACGTGATTTTTTTTATGTACCATCACCCCTAGTCCCACTCTTCCTCATGATAGTCATTACCAACGAGGAAGTTCTCATTCTCACCTCCCTAAGACCTGAGATGAACCTGTAATTAACCTGGTGTTACGGGTGTAATTTCCACAAAGCTTTCTCACGCAGGTAATGTTTCACTCACCTGTGATCACTGCGTGAAGCTTTTATTTTGTGGACACAGATACTCTAGCCCTCAAATGGCCCATGATGCACTTGGGTGCATGTTAAAGTTGTGTTTTGTTAGCTTTTTGTCTACTTTAGAAGTCAAAAACACTCACAAAGTGTGAGCACAATCACAACTTCAAAAAGAGGCTAAATAGCAGAAATGCTTATTTCACAGTCGCCAGGTGCTGGTCCTTCATAAAGGGAAATGAGCCTCAAGAGTTTGAGAGCAGGTGTTGGAGTCCTGAATAGGGAGCAAGTACGGGTGTTGCATCCAACCAGGGTAGAGCAATGAAGAGCACCATGTACTTTATGGTGCCTTGCACACACCTTCATCAGCATCATCTTCTGTCTACTTTCCATTTTCTTTGGTCACCGAGATCAAAGCATTAAAAGACCATAGTTTCAATATTAGTGGAACTCTGAGACAAGCATCAATGGTCTCAGCTTCTATATATCCTCATCAGTAGCATGCAGCTGTGACCACTAAAGATACCAAAATACTCACTGGGGGTCCAATCCCATGAAATCCATGGATGTGACCAAAGGTTAAGAGCGGCTGTTATATTCTGTAACCTGTATCGTTGGGTTATAACAGCTGCTTTACAAATTAGAATGTTCTGGATGAGGTCTTGATGACCATCAGGTTCATCGCCAAAATCCTAATTCAGCAGAAGATGGGGACCCGATTTGATTGTGGCGATAGCTTATAATGAGCAACATAGGGTAAGGACGACTCTTGGATTTCCAGAGGTGATCCTGTGGAAGGAGTGTTTTTGAGATTGATCTCACATTAATGTGCACACAACTCCAAAGTAGAGAGACTAGGTCACATTTTCCTCTCCCCATGCACCAAGATTTTCCAGCTCTGGTGTTTGAGTTTCAGACTTTCTTGTCTTAATCTTTCTGAGTCTTAGAAAAGCACCCTTGGCCAGATTTATCAAGGGCTTGAGTTTCCCTTGCATACCACAAGGTGATGCAATGGTAATGCAAGTCCTTAAGTGAGATTTACTATGCCACACAGAGTCACCTTGTGTGGCCCTGCGTGGCAAAGTAAATCTGAAGTAATGCATGGCACAGCAAGGTGCGCCCTTGTGTTACTCTGCCCTGCGGAGGCATCCTCTGGGTGGAGCGTGGGTGTTCCCACACACCCACTCATGGTTTTTGGTGCATTCCCTGATTTACTAACACTAGGTACGCCTTCCCAGTGGAGGTGTGACGAGGAGTAATATGTTTATTCCTCCTCGTTTTTCCCCACAGAGGATTGTTTTTCTGCAGAAAACTATACCTTTCTCCACAAAAACAATCCTGGCTGTAACGCAGGCACCCATGCATCAAGCAAATAGTGGGAAAGAGATGGATGAATCTGAAGAACATATGACAAATGTTGTGGTACATTGAACATGGGCAGCAATGAAAATCAGTGTTTTATTCATTTGGGTGTTTCCAGGAGATTGTGTAATCAGTAGATTGGCTGAATACAAATGTATTTGCAAAGTTCTATTTGAAACAAGTGGAACTCATCACAAATCTAGCCCAAGGAGATTTCGAGCATGCACAATGAAGGGATCTGGTCTTATCATAAAATGCTGATTCCACAAAGTTTTGCACATGAGTGTAAGGCCTGAGGCAAGCTGCAATAGTGATCCTCCTATCATTGCTAGTGATCTCAACTATTTGAGCTGCAACCGTGTACATATTGGAAATACTATGCCGCCTGAAGGCTGCAAACGGCATATAATTACGTTAATTATTATTGATTTTATATTCCGTCATAGAACATATGATTGGCTACTAGCTAGCAAAGTAATTATGTCTGTGATTATATAGGGGTTATTTTGACTTTGGAGGACAGGGTAGTCTGCCACAACCATGGTGATGTAACTTGTCTGCCAAACTGACAGTCTGTCTTCTCTATTTATTGCCAGCTGAATCATCATGCCTTGGCAGGCAGAGAACCCCTGCTGACTCTGCCATTGGAAATCTTACACTAACAGGCCATCACTCATTGGCAATTGGTGTAAGCATCTAAGGCCATCCAGCCTATTTAAGGCTGATGTTCATGCATGCTTTTTTCCTAACTGTGACTGCCAGGACAACCCTGTGAAAAACACAAGCAACACCCTACCAGAAACTCCCATAGAGTCAAGGTCATTAGTTTTTTTGTTCTTCATGGACAAACTCCAACTTTGGGGATTTGTTTTTAAAAAACAAAAAAGTTTGTTCAGTGGCTACATGTAAAATGGTGCCACTCGGCAACTGAAAGTGGCTTGAGAGAACATGCTGTGGTGGCGGCTTACCTAAAGGCACAGAGGTCTCTGGCAGGTAAAAGGGGATCTCTGAAAATAGCTGGCTTACGTCTATCAAAAAAGAGGAGTTGTAGGAAAGTACCATTTTGCCTGGCATGTTACTCCCATATTTCACTGTATGTATGTTGTTTTAGCCCTTGTGTCACTGGGATCCTGCTAGGCAAGACCCCAGTGCTCATAGTATGAGCCCTGTATGTGTTCCCTGTGTGGTGCCTAACTGTATCACTGAGGCTCTGCTAACCAGAACCTCAGTGTTTATGCTCTCTCTGCTTTCCAAATTTGTCACTACAGGCTAGTGACTAAATTTACCAATTCACATTGGCATACTGGTACACCCATATAATTCCCTTGTATATGGTACTGAGGTACCCAGGGTATTTAGGGTTCCAGGAGATCCCTATGGGCTGCAGCATTTCTTTTGCCACCCATAGGGAGCTCTGACAATTCTTACACAGGCCTGCCACTGCAGCCTGCGTGAAATAACGCCCACGTTATTTCACAGCCATTTACCACTGCACATAAGTAACTTATAAGTCACCTATATGTCTAACCTTCACCTGGTGAAGGTTGGATGCCAATTTACTTAGTGTGTGGGCACCCTGGCACTAGCCAAGGTGTCCCCACATCGTTCAGGGCAAATTCCCCGGACTTTGTGAGTGCGGGGACACCATTACACGCGTGCACTATACATGTATAGAGTCACAATGGTAACTCCGAACATGGCCATGTAACATATCTAAGATCATGGAATTGTCACCCCAATACCATTCTGGTGTTGGGGGGGGCAATTCCATGATCCCCTGGGTCTCTAGCACAGAACCCGGGTACTGCCAAACTGCCTTTCCGGGGTCTCCGCTGCAGCTGCTGCCAACCCCTCAGACAGGTTTCTGCCCTCGTGGGGTCCAGGCAGCCCTGGCCCAGGAAGGCAGAACAAAGGATTTCCTCTGAGAGAGGGTGTCACACCCTCTCCCTTTGGAAATAGGTGTGAAGGGCTGGGGAGGAGTAGCTTCCCCCAGCCTCTGGAAATTCTTTGATGGGCATAGATGGTGCCCATCTCTGCATAAGCCAGTCTACACCGGTTCAGGGTGACCACTCCCCTGACCAGTACCTCCCCGGGTAGTTGCCAAGGGCTCCTCCAGTGTGTCCCAGACCTCTGCCATCTTGGAAACAGAGGTGTTGGGGGCACACTGGACTGCTCCGAGTGGCCAGTGCCAGCAGGTGACGTCAGAGGCTCCTTCTAATAGACTCTTACCTCTCTTGGTAGCCAATCCTCCTTCCTTGGTAGCCAAACCTCCTTTTCTCGTTATTTAGGGTCTCTGCTTTGGGGAATTCTTCAGATAACGAATGCAAGAGCTCACCAGAGTCCCTCTGCATCTCCCTCTTCACCTTCTACCAAGGATCGACCGCTGACTGCTCCAGGACGCCTGCAAAACCGCAACAAAGTAGCAAGATGACTACCAGCAACATTGTAGCGCTAATCCTGCCGGCTTTCTTGACTGTTTCCAGGTGGTGCATGCTCTGGCGGTAGCCTGCCTTCACCCTGCACCAGAAGCTCCGAAGAAATCTCCCGTGGGTCAACGGAATCTTCCCCCTGCTAACGCAGGCACCAAAAGACTGCATCACTTGTCCTCTGGGTCCCCTCTCATCCTGACGAGCCCGGTCCCTGGAACACAGGAGCTGGGTCCAAGTGTCTTCGACAATCCAGTGGCCCTTCTGTCCAAATTTGGTGGAGGTAAGTCCTTGCCTCCCCACGGCAGACAGTAATCCTGTGTACTGCGTGAACTGCAGCTGCTCGGGCTTCTGTGCACTTTTGCAAGACTTCCTTTGTGCACAGCCTAGCCGAGGTCCCCAGCACTCCATCCTGCATTGCCCAACTCGTTGAGTTGGACTTCGACGTCGTGGCACCCTCTTTTGTTGCTCTGAGTTGACCGTTGTCCTCAGAGCTTCTATGTGCCTGTTCAGGTGCTTCTACGGGTGCTGCCTGCTTCTGCGTGGGCTCTCTTTGTTGCTGTGTGCCCCCTCTGTCTCCTCCTCCAAGGGGCGACCTCCTGGAAAGCCAGCAGGATGAGGCGCTACAATGTTGCTGGTAGTCTTCTTGCTACTTTGTTGCGGTTATGCAGGCGTCCTGGAGCAGTCAGCGGTCAATCCTTGACAGAAGTCAAAGAGGGAAGTGCAGAGGAACTCTGGTGAGCTCTTCCATTTGTTACCTGTGGGATGCCCACAGGAGAGACCCTAAATAGCCCACAGAGGAGGATTGGCTACAGAGAAAGGTAAACACCTATCAGGAGGGGTCTCTGAAGTCACCTGCTGGCACTGGCCACTTAGAGCTGTCCATTGTGCCCTCACACCTCTGCATCCAAGATGGCAGAGGTCTGGGACACACTGGAGGAGCCCTGGGCACCTCCCCTGGGAGGTGCTGGTCAGGAGAGTGGTCACTCCCCTTTCCTTTGTCCAGTTTTGTGCCATAGCAGGGCTGGGGGGATCCCTGAACCAGTGTAGACTGGCTTATGCAACCATCTGTGCCCTTCAAAGCATTTCCAGAGGCCAGGAGAGGCTACTCCTCCCAGGCCCTTCACACTTTTTCCAAAGGGAGAGGGTGTAACACCCTCTTTCAGAGGAAATCCTTTGTTCTGCTTTCCTGGGACCAGCCTGCCCAGGCCCCAGGGGGGCAGAAACCTGTCTGAGGGGTTGGCAGCAGCGGTAGCTGCAGAGGAGACCCCAGAAAGTTAGTTTGGCAGTACCCAGGCTCTATGCTGGAGACCCGGGGATCCCTGGAATTGTCCCCCCAATACCAAGATGGTATGGGGGGACAATTCCATGATCCTAGACATGTTACATGGCCATGTTCGGAGTTACCATGGTGACGCTACATATAGGTATTGACCTATATGTAGTGCACACGTGTAATGGTGTCACCGCACTCACAAAGTCCGGGGAATTTGCCCTGAACAATGTCGGGGCACCTTGTCTAGTGCCAGGGTGCCCACACACTAAGTAACTTTGCACCTAACCAGCACCAAGTGAGGGTTAGACATATAGGTGACTTATAAGTTACTTAAGTGCAGTGAAAAAATGGCTGCGAAATAACGTGGACGTTATTTCACTCAGGCTGCAGTGGCAGCCCTGTGTAAGAATTGTCTGAGCTCCCATAGGGATCTCCTGGAACCCCAATACCCTGGGTACCTAGGTACCATATACAAGGGAATTATAAGGGTGTTCCAGTGAGCCAATCAGAATTGGTAAAATTAGTCACTAGCCTGCAGTGACAATTTTAAAAGCAGAGAGGAGCCTCAGTGATACAGTTAGGCACCACACAGGGAACACACACAGGGCATACTTTATGAGCACTGGGGTCCTGGCTAGCAGGATCCCAGTGACACAGACAAAAACAAACATACAAATCCTCCATCCTATGCCCATTCTACTCAAGGAAACTGGAGATCAACCACTTGGAAAGTTTTCAGACGTGTTATAAGATATTTTTACTAAAATCTATGTATCAAAAGCATAGGTAAGGACATCACATTGTAAGGTCTTATGAGAGATGCAAATGGGGAGACAAAGGTCTTGAAAAAAGTGAGGCCCAACCATGAGATCTTGCTGAGTAAAAAGAGATCTGAAAGAGTAAAGAGAAACAGCTGAGAGTAGCTTGAAAGGAAGCACTGAATCAATTTTAGAACCCCTTTACAGACACCTACTTGTAAGTAGAAAGATCTCTCATGTTTACTTCCAGTGGTCAGGAATAATGAAGGAGTAGTGGATAAAAAACAGCAGAATCAAAGATTAGTTCGCTCAGGGACCATAATCTCTTTAGCCTTTGAAAAGCTGGAGGGCGGAAAGGATCTAAAGGTGGTCCTGATTAATCAGAAGTTATTAAAGTTTGTACCTGTTTGTTCATTAAAAAGCAGATCAAATCCAAGTATGGTAGAGACAGATTCTGAAGTAGTAAAGTCAGAGAAGTCAAAAAGGATATAAAAGAGGGAGTGAACAAGGAAATTCCTGTGGATCTTGGTGATTTTATTTGAAAAAAAGTAGAAAAGTTGTCACACAGCTTCTGAGACTGGGTGATAGGATTGGTGCAAACGGAGGGATTTAGAAGTTGCTTCACAATAAGAAACATTTCATAGGTGCCGTTCATAGCTGTTGTACCCACCCACTAAAAGATGTGAATAAATTATTTCCTTACCCTTCAGGACTGCTTATCAACTTGCAACAAGCTGATGCAGAGTTAATAGATTGATTAATAAAGTGATCTACCACATGTTACTCGTAAATGGATACTGCTTCATTAAGAATTTCATAGATAGAATGTATATACCAAATATTTTTTTTATTAAGTTGCCCAGGACATTTGCTTTCATCAGCATTTGAATCAAAGACTTCTTGAGAATCTGGGAACTGGTAACACCCTAGCACGATGCATGTATATTGTGGATATCATTTTTGTCAAAGGTGGAAAGCTAATTTACAAATACAACCAAGCTCACTTGTTCATTTGAATTCCACGTCTGCAAGAAAGAAAGACACCACATTCATTTTGAGATGCTCAGTATGAACTCTAATGGAACCCAATTAGTGAATAATGATTTTGATGTCCTATTCTGTTTAACAATCATTTTTCAAAATGTATTTTTAATTTAGCAAAACTGTTCCAACCATCAATATCAGAATACATAGTTGTATGCATCTTAATTTAAAACGGTATTTATGTGGCAAACCTCAAATTATATTTCATCACATAAATTGAGGTTTGACAAATGATAAGTGAGTTTATAGTTCCAAAAGTCCAGTAAGTAATATCGCATTGCTGACTGCAAATATATTTGATTCAGGAATTGTAATGTTAATCTTTATGGGCCCATCTGAACATAAGGGTTTAAAAAATATCAATTCAAACTAATCATTACTTACTGAATGCCTCCTTTTATTGGCCCGGTCAAACTGTGAATCTGCCAATTTTCTTTCGCTCATATTGTGACCCTACAATAGGAACATGTAAGAATCAGAAAACATATGCAATGGGGATTTTGCATTAAAAGACTTAAAATGCAAAACCTTGATACAGAATTGTGAGTAACATACAAAGAAATATAATTACATCTAAAAGCATCTTTGAGGATTTTAAATTGATCTATATTTCAAACCAATAAAAAGAAATCCCAAAATATCAGTGTAATGTTCAAAAAGCAGGAGAATAAATGGCTGTTGAATAATGGATGGAATGGACCAAGCCAAGTGGCCTTGATGTGATGCACATTTCAGAGGTCTTCCATCTACACAACTTTCAGTGTTGTTTTTTCAATGATTTCCTCTTTGTAATATAAAAAAACATATTTGATGATTAAACCTTTCATAAACTTTAACTATGTTAGCAAAAATATTTGGCATCTCAAATACTTCAAATATAAAACTAGCCCTAAAATTAGAACCGCACGGCGTCAGTAACCAAATAGGAAAATCCAGTTGGGATTTCACTTCGGTCATAAATATGTAAGAAGCAAATTTACATATGTTGAATTTCAGGGGAGAATATGTGCAGTTGTAAGCGGTTACTCTGACAAACTCAACCTAGGGGAATTTATAGTTCTGGTGGGTCTATGATTTTATCCCTAAATTAAATACATGAAACTGCCCATCTGCAGCAAAAGGTGAGTCAACTGTTTACAGATTCCTCCCGCTGCCTACATGCCTTTCTTCAGGTTAGAGACATCACTGATTTTATTCAAACTATGGTTTTGGAAAAGACTCATATTTATAATTTGCATTCCAATTAGTAAGTTTGTTCTACCCTTTTCTGGGAAATGTACTTCAGAAAACAAAAATGTGATGAGTGAAAATGGTTGCACAAGTGCTTTGCCCCTGGAATTTCCTCTGGTTAGAATTCCATTCCATTGTTTTTAGAACAGCAATGCCATTCCAAAAGCGGATCATATAAATTAAAGTTAGTCGAACCCTTTGCAGAATACCCATTTCAGCCAGTACTGCTTTGAGAGATTCTCCCTATATGGAAACCAAAGAACCCCAATAGTTTTAGCCTTATTGTGCCTCACACTGTAAGTGAGGTACAGATTGAGTCCCTATGAACAGTCCCTATGATCATTGTGTTCTAGGTCCATATCTGGGCATACACCTTCCACTTTGCGAGACGCATTGAGACAACAAAAAAGTGATGGATGAAAGTGCCTGAGTTAACACCCCTTTACAGCACTGAGTTGCACATAGGGACGCATGCTGGGCATATACGTAAGGTTGGGTGTACAAGGTCCACCTCTGGGTGAGTATGTCCTCTGTGCATGCGGCAGGCACATTTCACATCAGGGTGTCGGCATGTTGTTTTACACCACAATTTTGAGTATCTATATGGGAGTTGCATGTGGACACGTGCACTCAAGTGTTTTTGTAACCTTCTTTATTGGTTGACGTAAGCACCATTTCTTATTTGTCTTTCAAGAACGTGTTTTCCCCTGGATCTTTTGTGGACCACATAGGGTGAAAAATTGCACCTTTTCTGGGTAGATATCCATTTATTTTTTTAACATATGTGCAAAGTTTGCTATAGAGGGAATTCCTTATCATCTTACAATCACTTTCTGTCTTGTTCAAGGTGTCTCCACGTAGATTACCTTTGTCCTGATGATGACCCTGCATTGATTAATCCTACAATAGGCTCAAAACATCAACAAAACACAGAATTGTAAACTGGCTTTCAACTTGTTCAAATGTGGATGTGGATATCCAAAAAGATAGCTATCCCAAGACAGCACCATAATTCCCTCCAGTCGCATATGTATATATATGTATAGTACTTTCACACTTTTTTTCACTTTGCCACCTTACACTGGGCGGAAAACACACTGGAGCACCTTATACATTTTGTGTCAATATAGTTGTTTTTCAACCCTAACAAAAACATATAATTTCTATGACTATTTACTTCTAAAACACTTGCTCTATATACAACTGAATGCAGTGGAAGTTAAGAGCTACACTTCCCCCTTGGGGACCATCTGTGTCTGACATTATATATACCCAGGTCCTCGGGTTATGGGTCAATCCCCCATTTGCTAGATAGAGGCCTAGATAACACTAACCATGGCATGCAGCATCTCTGGTAGAAGTACCCCCATTCTTCTACCTTTTGAAACCTTATTAAAGTGCAGATCTCTTCCACACTGAATGCACTTTTTTGACTAAGTAAGCAATATATGTTATTTAAAAATGAGAGTTAGAGCCAGACAGGCACCTGGTTTCCAAGGCCATTTCTCCTGTGGGCTGCAGCCCATGTAGGCCAGTTTTGAACTCCCATGGCCTCTCTTGGTGCCTCGAGGTTAATTTCAGCAGGCACGGACAGGCTGCAAAAAGCAGAAAGAGAGAAAGAGAGGGAAGGATGGAGATAAGTGGAAGAGGAAAATAGAAAGGAAATGATCATGTAGGGAGAAGAGAGAAGGGAAAATGAGAGTGTAAGAAGCTGTGCAGAGAGGTTTTGTGTTTAGTCGTGTCCGTTTCAATGTGTTGGTTCCGATGAAGCTTGTAGCTGTGTGGTGAGGCTTTGAGGGGCTTTGCGCTGCTTTTGGTGAAGAACACAGCTGGGCTGGCAAAGCACATTCAGGCCCACTTCCACCTGGGGGTTGCACAACTTGGGGGTAGGACTCACAGTTGACAGCGTCCAGTTGCTGGGTTCGAGGTGTTTGTAGCCTTTTCTATCTCTGAGGCTATGATCAGGAGGCCAGACAATTAGCACTTGGAATCACTCTGGTAGTCTTGGGTTCAAGATCCAGGTCTAGCCCTTTTCACTCAGGCAGAAGGGCTTCAGAGCAACAGAGTAGCAGTCCTTCTTGCAGAGCATCACACCAGTCCTTCTGAGTATTCCACAGGTCCAGAGGTGTACTGAAGAGTTGGGCCTGAGGGTGCAAAATATTTACCTGATACCCACTTTAAAGAAGGAGAAGGTTGTGGAATTTTCTGCCTCCCGGCGTCCCTGCTCTGGCCACAGATTGCTTGGGGTCACAACAGACATGTACAAAACACTATGTGACTGTGCTCAGAGCCTTTGTGAAGTGAAAGTGTGGTAGGTGATGGCTTCTCACCCTAATCCAGTGAGAGACTTCCCATCCTGCCAAAATCTAAGCTCCTTTGTCAAACTGTCTTGGTGCAATATACAGAGACGAACTGCCAGCTAAACCTAATCATGTGACCTAGGAAACAGGCTACAGACACCACATAGTTGGGGAAAAAATGGCAACTTTCTAAAAGTGTCATTTTCAGAATTATGAATAAAATTAATTCTACAATTAAAGAGGGGTTTAAAAGACAATTTTTAGACACCAAGCTCAATATTCCTACCTGCTACCAATTGGATGTTATCACTTATTTTGATCTTATGTTATGCTGTGTTCTTATCACTTGATATAGCGCAGCAACTCACACCTGTAGGTGTATTTCAACGCTTCACTAACACAGAGCCAGCCAAATGATTAAAGCAACCATCTCTTCAAAGATTTAAAAAAAAGGCAAAGTCTGGACAAGGGTGAATATAATACGGAAGCTGGTTCAAGGCAGAAGGTTTGGTATAGGAAAAGGCTCTGCCACCATACCTAGGGGTATAGATATGGGACACATTAAGCAAAGCTTTACCCTTGGATCTAAGATTCCTGGTCGGACAATAGTAGCCCAGCTTCCTCTGTAAGTATATGGGACCCTTACCTATAAGAGACTTGTGGACAAGACAGCATGACATAGCTAGTGTAAGGTTCTTAACTTGGGGGTTGAAGAAGAGCCTCAAGAAAGGGTGCAGACCAAACATGCAGCGGTGTTCTGCACCACCTTCAGTTTGAACAGTGAAGTGTCATTGGCGGCTAATAAAGGCATTATCATAATCCAGCTGACTCATGAATAAGGCTTGGACCAGAGTTTTCCTGCTAGAGGACGGAAGCCAAGAGAACACATTTTTCAGTACATGCGTAGTAGCAAAAAAAGAACAGCAAATAGAGAAGAAGTAATCTTTCAATGACAGGGCCTAATCATGCTCATCCTTTTGGTACAGTCCATGAATCTGTGTTTTACCCCCATCAAGGCCATGTCTGAATGAGATGAGTAACTGGGTGTCATCTGCGTATATTATAATGGCGAACCCACAAGTTTTAACTATCTGAGCAACAAGGGGCCACAAAGATGTTTACTAGCATGAGGCTCAAAGACGATTCCTGATGGATCCCCTTTTTGATAGGCATAGTACTTGACTTATAGAGAGTAAAGAGATTGTCTGTGTCTCACTGTCTAGAAAGTCCACCAGCCATAGTACAACCTGTGAATCATCATTGTGTGAGAGACCGTATAAGGCAATATTCCAAGTAATAATTGAATCCAATGTTATCCTGTGGGAGACGCAGGCCTTGTAGAAGTGAAAAACAAATGTAAGAGTTGTTCCCTATAGGACATGAACTATTTAAAAGTACATGTCAATTTTGTAAATATACTGAACCCTGCCCTCTGCATTTTGTAGGACCTACCTGACATGTATACATATAAAAGGAAGGTTTGGGCCCAGCAAAATAATTATTTTGCCGGATCAAAATAGCAGTTTCAACTGCACACAAAGGCTGCAATGGCAGGCCTGAGACATGTTCAAAGGATACATAAGTGAGTGTCACAATGAGCGATGGTTCCCCATTAGTAGCATTTAATTTACAGGCCATGGGTACCATGTAGTACCACTTCATTAGTGACTTACAAGTATTTTAAATGTGCCAAGTGGGTGAAAGCAAATTCTGCCATGTTGAAAGGAGAAAGCACAGGCACTTTAGCATTGGTTAGGAATGGTAACGTTTACAGATTCCTAAAACCAGCAAAATCAAAGTCAGCAAAAACAAGAGGATGAAAGGCAAAATTTTGAGGGAAACCCATGCCGAGGATGTCAGATCCAAAAGAGAAAATCTGAAAATAGCCCTATTATATTATTATTTCACCTAGAACCTATATCTGTACAAACTGCCCTACCTAGGTGTCACATGTATCAGTTTCAGTATCAATCACACCTGGAAAGTTTATTGCTTTCACCAAGAGTCCTATGTACTGTGATTCCATTTCATGGTTTTAGACGTACAGGCTTATGCACTCATATCTTCACCCAGGCAGCTTACAAATCTATCTCTGGCTGAACGTATTCATCATATCTCGAAAGGAGGACAAATTACAGAACCTGATTTAAGAAACGCGGCGCTGCACCCAGTGCAGCGCCACTTTTCTTGCTCACCTTAGAGCCCCGCTAACGCCACCATATGTGCACTGTATCTAGGATGTGGTTACCATGGAGATAGTTAGGGAACTAGCATCAAAAATTTTGATACTAATCCTGCAAAGAACATTGAGGCCCATTGCAAACAATGGTGTGCCCCCTTTTAACATGTGCTCTGAGCAGGCGTTAAAAGTACCGAAAAAAATGACACAAAGAAATCTCTTAGATTAATGAGAATACCGTCATGGTCAAAAGGTTCCCTTGACAGCAAACAAAGTATTGTGCATTTAGAGTAAAGTGGTTTAGTCATGTCTTTAAGTAAATCACCAGAATTATTTTTCAATGTATAGAAAGATGTCACAAACAGGATCACCACAAATGGATATTACTTACAATTCTACCTTCTTTGAGTACTTGCTTATGGAAACCTCCATTTTATAAACTCAGGTAAAAATAATAATCAATACACAAATATGTGATCAAGGCATTACAGAAACATTTTGTAAATGTGGAAAAACTGTGCTGTAAAACAAATGTCCTCATTTAGTGTTTGTCTTATGTAGGGCAGGGCAACTCTTCGTGATTTACCCCGTCCCTGTGTATCATGCAGAGAATGGCAGACACAGACAGGGGGAATGTAGAATGGCCACAAGTGCCCGGAGAAAACGTACTCCTGATTTCTTTGCTTATCTTCACTAAACAAAACTGGTCAGCAAACTTGCTGTTTTGTGAAGGGAGTCACCTCACCGGGAGATTGATTCCCTCACAGCACAGAGACCCGTCCAGGCAGGCCTTTCTAAATAGAGCAAACAGCCAATGCACTTCCCTGGAGAGATTAGGCTCTAGTGATAATTAAATGGAGTGCTCACATATGAAGAAACAAAGGGCCTGATTTAGAACTTGGCGGACAGGTTACTCCCTTACCTTTGTGACAGAGTAACCCCTCCGCCGTTAAACCTGTGCCATGTTCTAAATCAGGCCCAAAGACTGGCCTAGCCAAAAGAAAGCACAACGTTAGATCTCGAGTCTACAGGGAAGAAGAGATTGCAGGCTTAATTTTCCGAAATCAGTGGTTCTTACCGTTTTGAGGTCTGTGGACCCCCTACTGAATCATTATTGCAATCCACCTCACTGAGGCCCTTATTAAGAGTTTGGGGGGTGGCAAAGGCCACCCCCCAAACTCTTTGGGTGAGAAAATCACCACTCCGGTTTCACCAAAACATTGATTGCCAGCTCGCAATCCAACCGCTGGCAATGTTGCAGTGCATCCAGTGCGACAGCACCTGTTGCGCTTTTCACTGCCTGCAATTCGGGCAGTGAAAAGCGCAACGGTGCTGTCCATGGGGGCCACTACACTGCCCATGCAAAGTGCATGGGCAGTGGAGGGACCCCTCAGGGGGCCACCGGTACCCCGTCTCCACCAGCCTTTGCATGGCAGTGGGACCGCCATGCAAAAGCCAGCAGAGAAGGGAGTCGTAATCCCCAGGGCAGCGTTGCTTGCAGTGACGCCCTGGTGGATTAAGACCGCCGGCACCGCCAGACTGTCGCTGGCGGCAACCTGGCGGTGCCGGCTGTCAGACAGTGGCGGCTCTGCCAAGGTCATAATTTGGAGGCTGGACCGCTGCTTTGGCCGCCAGACTCGTAATGAGGGACTGAGTCATTTTTTTAATCCAGGGACACCAGCCAAATCAAGGTTAATGATTTGAAACGCAAAACAATTTACAAAATTACAGAAAAAAGCATTAATCAAACACACAAATAATGAAATATTTTAATTACCAAAATTATAAAAAGTTGAGTGTTAAAGGGAATTGAGGCCACTCATCATCCATGCTGTATTTTGTTTGATGCACTTGCAGTGCTCCCACAAATCAAACTGAGATTGCCATTTTCATTATTAGCCTCAAATTTCAAATTCCTTCCCATTTACAATTATTTTTTTAAATGTACGGTTTAATCTGATAATATTATTTTATCTTCTAAGTAGTTGTGGACCCCAAAGGTCCCTGCACCAGAGATTAACAACTGCCGACCTGGATTTACAAATTGCTGGGATAGAGATAAAGACAGTGTGAAGTTTGTCTAAATGTTTAAAACACAATCTCCCATTTTTATTGATTTCGAAATATCCAGAATACCAGAGAAGATCTACGTTTCATAGGAAATTCTTTAGTTTTATCAACACAAATGCATCAGAAATTTGTTTTTCAAAGTATTTCCACAGGCATTACCTGAATGCTGGAGGAGCGGGTAACCTTGACGAAATTCGAACTTCCTACAGCCACAGGTTCCTGAGGTAGATAAATAATTTTAGTTTCCAAAAGAGCATATATCAAAGCATCATTTTTCGTAGTTCACTTATTACATACAGTATTTTGTACAAAGTTTTGTACCGGCAAGCATTTCTCTCTAGCTACTTCAAGGCGCCAGTTACAGGTGGAATGTGTGACTCTCTTTCGAATCTGGAACAAACCTCATCCCGGAAGTGAGTTGGGGAAATGAGGCTGGAGCTAAGGGTAGTGCAGGAAGATTTTAAGGATTTTTGAGGTTCAGGTAAAATAGACTTTTTCTATTGAAATGCTCGTTTTGCACTACAAAAGATAATTTTCTGGCCTTGTGCATTACTGTGACAGTGGCACTATGTGACAGCTTAAGGAAGCTTCTTTACTTTCCTATATGGAAGTTCTGTACTTGGTTGGATGCAATGCTCTCTCCCAATCAGCTCATATTTTCTGGGGGAATATGCTTGACAGTGAAGCAGTGCTTAATTTGTAAATAAAACAGTGCCGGTTCTCAAAGCCCTCCTCTTAAACACTCGGCTACTTCAATTAAATAAGTGCACATGGAATGCTGAGGTGGTGTAATCCTGGAGCTATCTCGGCCCTCTTTAATCCATATAAAGGCACTCCCTGCCCCTTCAGCTCACTCTTGCAGCTTTTTCCTTTCTCCCTTTATGACGCTTTTTAGTTTTTCCTTCTTCTGTCTTTCCCATATGTGTCTTTTGCTCGCAGCAAATGCTTGAGGCAGAAGAATAAGCCCCGGCCCTCAAAAATTAGTGCCGGTTAGCAGCACCGGAAACAACAAGCACAAATTAAGCACTGCAGTGAAGGTAAACCAAAATGTTTCGGGTGATGATTAAAGTACATCTCTAGGTACAAGGCAGGAGAGCAAGATAACCACATCTAGTTTGTGAGCAGTTTACAGCCTCACTTCAGTAGAATTGATGTTCTGCCAGTTTCATTCCCTGACTTCTGTTTTTGATGGAATTTCTGTTGAGGTTACTAGGAAGTTACCTGATCTGACTTGGGTGGCAATCTCACTCCACTTCATTATGGACGCTATCTCCAGTCTTGAACTTTTCACCTGAACATCTTTGATTTCAGATGTGTTACTCTATTTAGTTCAATGGACTCAAAACAAGACCTCTTCACCCACAATGCATCAGGATATCACTCAAAGGCCCAGGGCTGGGTACATTGTCTGTGATGAACTGGTGGGAGGCATTCTCTCTAGCTCTGAAGTTTATTATCAAGAAGAATATTCATTTTTCCAATAAAAAAGTTATATTAATTTATAATCATATTACAAAAAAAACTTGTTGTTGTTAAATGTTCCTCTGCCTATGTGCTGGCTGGATTGAATACTCTGGCGTTTGTGAATGAGTAACAGGCAATGCTGAGAAATGCTGGAAGCCACTTTAGTAGTTAGGCAGTCAATTCATGTCAATCACTTGCTCTCTATCCTCCTTCCTTTTGCCATTCCTCTGGTTCATTCTGACTCAACAGTTGTGGGTCACAATGAACTGATCTTAAACTAGCCATGCAAGTGTCCATAAAAGCCATTCTGTACCTGCAATCTAGCGATGCTTCGGTGATTGGGCTGCAGTCTTAACTTTAGCTTACATAGGGATCAATGACATGGTTCAAATAGCTTACCTGTATTTGTGTTAATCTTAACAAGGTGGTTTTCAGGCTAACTCCTCAGACTCTTTTTAATCTCTGTGTTGTGGCGATGCTAGATCAAGATGGTACATTTTTGTGTTCCAAAGCGTGTACAGGTCAAATGAAGACCAAGGACTCCATTCCATACAAAGGCGATATCCTCCTCCCACCCACTTCTTTGACCTGTAATTTTGTTGCAGAATTTGCCCTTCTCATAGCCACTGAGCACTTTGTGCAACGACTCCTGCAATTTCTGTATATTGTGCAGCACAGCTACTATGCCCATGTGTTGATTGTGCAGCTCCTCTTCATCAGCATTACAACCCTCTTATTACCAGGACATTCACAACGAACAAAACCTAACTGGGCTGTTGAAAAATCTCCTTTCCACATCATAGTCCCTCTTTCACATACTTTACTTTCACATACCACCAGTCGATTGACTTCCTTGTCCACTCTCGGAGCCCTGCTACCCTTCCCATCACTTATTGACTGTATCTTTGCCTTTGACCATGTAAAATGCTCTGCTGCTTTTTTGGCGAGGTTTGAACTGTACAAATACCTCATCCATCCATCTATGCATGGTGGGGGATCCACCATCTTTATTTACTACAGATGGCCTTTTTATCTGTTAAAGCAGTGTAAGGCTAAGGGCAACAATTTGGAGCCTTTACTGTTGCAGTCTTTTGCGTTTCCAAACAGGCTTTGCTCTGTCAAAACATCTGGATGTCTCTGAGGCATATGGTCTGCTTCATTGCTGCATCAGTTGATCAAAGTTCAGCTCATCTTCACTTCACCATCACGTCCGTACTAATGCTATGGCTCTCCTTCATGTCCAGAGGATCCTGGCTGTCTTCTGGATTCCCAGGTAGACCACAATGTGCATCATGCTCAACTGAGGTGGTTTTTGAAGAAAATTTCACAAAGCTACACTGGATCATCTTGAGCTTCTCCACTATGGCGACAAACTCCCTTCTTAAACTGCTTCCTATTCGCAGCTGAGTTGGACAGTTCTGCAGCTACTGCACATGATCCTAAATGTACACAGCAGCCTGGTGCCTCCTCTTCCTTCATATTACCCCCTACTCTAGTGTAGCAATACTGCTGATTTGCTTACAATACCTCAGCAGTGATTTTACATAACACGTCCTCTAGAAGATGCCATGGCACAATAGCATGCTCTTAAATTTTTACTAATCAAGATGCAGCATGCCTAGAGCAAGCCTGCGGTGGACCTGCTAGGAAAACAAACCTGAGTCCCGGCATCAGCCACGATTGCACACAAGTGTGCTTGTTGTTTGTGGTTATCAAATGGTGCTACTACAAACAATTGCATAGGGCTATGAACCTAGAGACTGTATTTTGAATACCTTGTAAAAAGGAATGCCTGGTCATGTTGTGGCAGGTTTAATAGCAGCAAGCACAGGAAAAGTGAGGCTGTATTGAGCACCCAGCCACCTAGTGACTCATACACTCACTTAGTGGTGCATAAGAGACATATCGTAAGGCCGTAGCCTTCCAGGAACTTTGGATTCAAGACAATTGTGGCATAGCATCACAACTATGTAGCCCACACACATTATGACTTTATATTGAACTATTCAAGTGGGTAACAACACAGCACACATATTAAATTAAAGAGAAAACACACTACCACAAACAAATGGACATGAACACCATGAAAACATCATTCCACAAATGTTCAAACATACTTCTTATGCCATGGTCGATGTAAGACAAGGTAGAGTATAAACCACTGTTTTGTGGAAGTACATTGTAACTAGCTATTGGAAAGTTAAAGTAGAAATGTCATTATTGAAAACTTGAGTTTGTGGTATTAACTCTTAAAGCTTACCACAAATCGCTGGGTACTAGCTCGGTGGAAGTTCCCATCCACTTCTTCCTTCTCAGCGTAAACCTGAAGTGTATTGAGAAAGTAATTTACATTCTAAAGAAATATGTACTGCAACAAAAACTACAATGCACAGATATAAAGGCTTACCCACCTTTATGACCACCCTCTAGTGGATCATATTATGAACACCACAGAGTTATAAAGGAAGAGGCTTAAGGATGGAGCTTCCACTGTTTTCTAATTAACATTGGTTTATACAAGGGGTAAGCGCTGATGCGCTAACAGAAAGCACGTGTATTCAGTGTATGGTTAAGTATTACTGATAAATTTCACTAACTCACCATTGATTTTTAGTAATGGATTAAATAGTAAGAGTTGAGACCACTTATTTCATAGCCTTATTTGTATTTATCACTGATCAATTAACAGCAAATTAACCAACGTAAACAAAAAAATAATCCTTCACGCTACATGAGTAACAAGCAGTACATATGTGGTGATAGTCCTCCAATCAAGGGGGGGATATATGTTTGTAACACTGATTAAACATCAAAAATGTGCAATGATTCACTTTTCAGAAAAACTTTTGAGAGCTATGGGCCGGATTTAGTGTTCAGAGAATGGATTACTCTGCTACAAACGTGACAAATATCCAACCCACTGTATTACAGTGCTTTTTAAGGATAATCGTCATGTTTGTGATGGCGTAATGTATCCAAAAACTCTAAATCAGGCCCTATTCCCTATCCAGAAAGCAGTGTGCTTGAATGCCTGGTCAACAACAGATCCATTGAGTGGGAAGATTTTGGAAACTTAGATTGTTTTAGGAAGATAACCCTGATTGGCTAGAGAGGTTTTCTAATCAAACTTTACTACACAGAAACCAAGCCATCTTATATCTGTGGCTGGTCAATCAGTTCACAACCATACACCGTTTAGAGCTTTGTAATTCAAACATTAATGATACAAAGCCTGTTTAAACTCTTTTCCTCTTGGACTACAGACAGAGGGCTCCACAAGTGCATATCTACTGTATCCTTCAAAATCTACGCTTTCTGTTTCACATTAGGTGTTCAGTCTGGAATCTGAGGCTTCACATTGATTTCACAATTGAATAAATGAGCTCCCCTTTCTTGGACTTGCATGGAATTTACTTTACACCTCAGGGTTTTTTCTAATATTCAATTATACTTAAGGTGCTGAGAGGAATTCTTTCAATTAGTCTAACCACTAGCAATTTGTCGGTAGTATTTCAACCCATTGTTTTGTGCCCATTGTTTCATTCTAGACAAAGGCCCACCTTATGCAAAACAGTACTGACCGTGCTTCTCATGGGAACAGTCCATCCAAAACTGTCAGGCGAGGCCACCTCCATTAGCAAAAAGCCACCCCAAACCGGTGTCAGCCTTCTTATGTCTCATCTGTGTGGTATAACTTAGATTCTATGGCACAGTGAGCAAGGGGCCCAGGCCTGGACATACCCTTGCCCACCTGAGGAGCAGAGTCATTAATGATTTGCATAAGTTGGGCCTTTATCTAAAGTGACATGGAGGGTGAAAAATGATAGATTGGAGTGTGGACCGAGTGATTGCCAGTGGATAAGATTAATTCAAGCATTTCATCCATCACCTTGTTGTTCTTGCATTTGGTGTCCTAAGTGCACCATGTATCCCGAGACATGGTCCTATGCTTACTGTGCCAGAGCACTCAAGCTCCACCCTATTGATGATCACCAAGCAGGGCAAAATCTGTCTAGGGTTGTTTATGGTTTGCTTTTAGACAGGGTCATACCTGGAAGTTCGGGTGGACTGTTTGCATGAGGAGCAAGGTCAGTACTGATCTGAATGAGGCGGGCCTTATCAAAATGGAATGATAAATGAAAAACAATGGACTGGAATGCTGTGCAATTGATTGTAAGTGGTTAAAATGTATTCAAGCATTCCATTCATCACCTTGTTGTTGGTGCAGATGACACGCTAAGGCCCATATTTATACTTTTTTAGTGCCGCACTTGCGCCAGTTTGTGATGCAAAAACGGTGCAAACTTACAAAACACAATTGTATTTTGCAAGTTTGCGCCGCTTTTGCGTCAATAAATGATGCAAATGCGTCACTAAAAAAGTACAAATATGGGACTAAGTGCGATGGGTCCCTGTAGTCCTTGTGCCTTTGAACTAGAGGTACACCCTATTAACAAGCCCCAAGCAGGGTGAAACTGGTCCTAGGTTTCTTGTGGAACCTTCTAGAGGGGCCTCGCCTGGCAGTTTGGGACATACTGTTTCCAAGAGGAGCAGGGTGGGTACTGACTTGCATAAGAAGGACTTCTGTGTTAAGTGGCATGGTGGTGGAAAATTAGGACTGGAATGCAGCCCAAGCAATTGCCAGTGAGTGAGCTTCGGTCAAGCATTCCATCAATCACCTTGGTGTTCTAATATTCCAACCATGACTTATAACTGAGCTTCAGTTGTGTGTCTCCAAGCCTCGCCTGACCCCCCCTCACAGTAGAAGTTGCGAAGACAGCCTTTGGAAAGACAAGAGATAAATGCTCTGCTTCCGTATTTATGCCTCTAGGATTGAATGCTGGACTAATGTACACAATCTTGGATTGTCTTCCAACACCCCTATTTAATATGCAGCAACCGGTTGATCCCCATCTAGGTGTGTGCAACATAAATACAAATTAATAAATACAAATCAATAGAGCCATACATTGAGCACCACTACAGACAAGTCAGATTTCCTTGATTTTTAAAACTGCAGATTAGATAACTCTCACCTACGTTGTTTTATTAATAGTGAGTGTTGTCTTGTGCCTTGTAAAGTTCAATACGTGCATTCAAGTATGTAAAAGCATCATTTACCTCTGGATGCAGTCAATAATGCTAGTTATGTGCACATAATACCCATCTATTATCCTGTTCAATACAATTCTGGAACATAGTTTTAGTGCTGGCAAATAACTACTGGGCAAGCTATTAAAAGTGATTAACACTCTCTGACCAGGCTGTTATGTGATGTTAACACTCTGAACAGACCTCAATAATGCCTACTTATTGACCAGCAACTTGGTCAATAATGTGTTACCTTTCAGTAGAAGTCAATTAGGTGGGATATGTACAGTACGAACAGTTTGACGTTCAAGAATCTAGATTTAGGGGATTGAGGAGAAAACTATACCCTGAATTTCAAGGCAATTACATATAATAAAAAACAAGAAATGGCAAAGTGAATTTGAATCAGCAAAAAGAGCAAATACCATTTATTTGAGGTGTTCCCAGACCCTTGAATTGTAAGAAAAGTGAATAAAACAATGTATCCTTTTGTTTTCTGGCTTAATCTCTCCTCAAAAAACATTTATTCAATGCATTAGAGATAAAATTTACCTGGGAACCAGAAGATTTTTGGGCATGATTCTGGCTTGACACCAGTACGGCAGACACCAAAAATTGAAAATGAAGGTTGGTGATATACTTGCTGTATGAATTTAAATGTCTGCGTTAAAAGTACCCACTTTTCTCTGTTTCTTTTTGATCTGATGAATTCTCATTTTTTTAGCTCCCAATTAATTGAAGATGAAACATTAGAGAGTAGGTGAAGTGAAACTCCATAGTATAAAGTCAGGCAAAGGAGCTTCAAAAGAGCAAATTTTCCTTCTCCGTCCAGGTATAGATTTACATTTGGTGGCTCATTTCCTGCAGCCGGCTGTCAGCCGGGCATCTAAGGGAGATCAGGCCATAGGAACTGTATTTGCCCTCTACCACTCAAGGCTACCCTAGTGTTTCATGGAAATAAGAAAATGGAATAGACCACACTAGGCAGCTGCTCCCTCTCCTTTCCCAGGACATCCTGCAGCAACAATATAACAGGTTCAAGTTGCTGTTTCAACATTAAGTAGCTACTGGCCCATGTTATTGTACCCATGTGGCAGTGGGAATCTTCCAGCTGCACTGCAGGGCCTTCTTATGGGCCCCCATTAAAAATATTATTTGGCTGTGTCACAAATTGAGAAGGTATAGGTTCTAGAACTTCTCAACTTTGCATCCCTAGAATCATTGGGACCTATTCCCCCAAAAATAGAAAAGTACAGGTGTAGATTTATATCCCCAGACATAAATATACTTTAAATTTTCCTCCTATTCCAACATTCCCAGTAGTGCTCCAACTGCGGGTTTCCAGACATACTACTGGAAATATTGTGTGATCAATCCAGCAGGCATTGTTTCATGAATACAAAGCATGGAATTCAACACAACGTGAAGGGAGCCCCTTGTGCAAAAGCACTGATTTTTGAACTTATTTTCCTCATTGAGAAGGCTTTTAAGCTAACCACACCTTAGAAAGTCTATTTCCCAGACCTAGCGAGGGACTTGCTGCTGGGTATTTCTCTGCAGAGAAATACTCAATAGTTAAAGCATATATGCCCACAGGGAATCTTTTGGTGAATATCTGGCAGGCGTAAAATAGATATGTGTAGGAGTAAACTTAGGTTTATGGCCGAACATTCCTTTATAAATAGTGCTTTTCCAGCAAGACAAGTACAACTATATCAAAATCATTCATTATTGCTAAAATAGTATCACATTTTATTGCACAATACAGTATGCTGCAAAGTGCTGTGTGTAGGACCTGTCAAAAGTGACTTATTCTCCAGTCCCATTCTAAACATACAACAAAAATAAACCACCGTTTTAAAAACAACTTAACCTATTTGTAGGTAGATGTTCTTGGAATACATCTTTGAAAAAAATCTTTTTAACTTGAATACCATGTCAAAGTGTATTTTCAGTATTTTCTCTTGACTCTGGTTTTTGTTTCAATAGGCATTTTGAACTGCGGGGATGTTTTGTTTTGATGTCTTTGCTCATTGATTGATTTGACTTTGGTGGTCTATGAACTTTGTTGCAGCTGTAAAAGGTCTTTTTGAAATTTTTGTTCAGAGAGCTTGACAAAGACAAGACTCTGAACTAAAGAACTTGCAGCGATCTCTACTATTAGGCACTTTCCCTCTTCACGCTTTCGAGGGGATTGTTTATATAAATTACCATCCCAAGCATGTCTTGTTATCTATTGTTTGGGAACAGACCTACGTCAGGGGTCCAAGAAGATCTGTATAAATACTCCTCACGTAAACAGATAGTCAGAGGGATTCTGACCAGATGCCACTGCTGCTCTCGATGCTGCACGTCGCCTTGACCCCGACCCAGTCTTCGTGTCCTTACGGACTCTGATCTGGAGACCCCATTCCAAGGTAACAAAGGTTGGGGGCTCTTCTCATAGACATGGCATTGGCAGATTAGGTTTAATATACCTAGCTCTCTTTTAGGGTAGAGGTTAGGCTCATTATGCTAGGGTATTAGGAATTATCTCATACTTTATGTCATTTCATGTTATGGTGGGGGTATTTGTATTAATGCCTCTTGTCTTTACCATTCTGTTTCTTGCACTGTTCTTTATCCTAATCATTGCAACCCATGCAACTTATCGCAGATTGCAGTTTTGCTAAATAAAACCTATTGAAACGTTATTGCATCTTCTTTATTGCCTGTGTTTGATTGCGACATGGCGTTTACGTGAGAAAGGGGAAATCTCAGTTTATCCACGACATTCCCTGATATGTCACACTCTTGAGTCCATGCGTAAAGGCTGCCACAAATCACCTTTTACTGTTTGGGTTTCTGGAGATGTTCTGCTTGTGAGCCGGGAGGGTTTGGATGACAACTGCAACTTGTTGTAGGACTGGCATAGTCGCCTACAAACATAAGTACTGTAATCCTTAAACCAGCAGTCTTGCCTACAGCAAGAGTCAAACTACAACACTAGAGTTCTTTTCCTTGTTTTCAAGTTACAACATGTGGCATGCTGATAATAAATACATTTCTGGATAAAATAATCAATCTACTGGAAAAGCTTGAACTCCTCAAGGACTCATCCTATCCATCAGTCTTACATGTGTTGAAGTTTATGAGTTCCATGCTAGCTGAGTTATAGGCACCGGCCAACCATTGGAAGAGTTGAAAATGATTCCTGAACCAATTCCCAGACCTTGGCCCTCTTTTATGGGTAGTTATCGCTACCAGTTTCAGTTCAACTATTGATAGTTCCATCAGCTTGGAACTCCAGTCACCTGCTTTACAATGCCCTATTAAACCAGCATAAATGCACATATTTATGGGCCCAAAGCAAACTGGCAATTTGCCATTGACGCACGCCCCTTTCCTAGAAGCAAGCCAATTTTGAGGATATTTGCTGCAATGAGATGCCATTCTGTGTCCTATTGGAGTAGTGTCGTAAGGCAGCTGCTTGCAGCAAACTTAGCGTAGCATGTGTTGCTTGTTTTTGCTTGTTCTATTAACTGATAAGATAGTTTGACCATGGGAGGAAAAGCTATAGTATGATATCACAGGGAAAAAAAGGTGAGTGATATCACTTGTACATTCACTATGATGTGGAAACATTTTGCCACTGATAAGATTACATCAAGTGCCTCCATAGATAGACTTCAAAACATGGACACCTACCTTCCAGCCAAGGCCTAAACCAGATACCCATATCGTTCACCTACATATTTTCACTTTTATCATTTTCTCCACAACACCCAGTACTAAATCCCTCCCTTGAGTGAAGCGAGGCTGACAGATCTCAAGGTACAAGTGAGCAAAACAGACAAATCAAATCCTGGTTGCAATAGACCTGTTTGCTTCACACAAATCTTTGACTGTGTCATGCTTGGAAAAGCTTCTTTAAAACAGCTTCAGTGAGGTGCAGTTTTTGCTTCATTGCTAATAACACATTGCCTTCCAGTCTAGTGTCTTCTAAATGATTTGATGTAATCTAACCAAACTGGTTTACTGATGGCTTCAGGGTCAGACTGGAACAGAAAATAGTAAATTTTTGTTTCAATATCACAGATATTAACTGTAAAACCTTAGCCAGTAGACCATAAACCAAGCCCACAAACAGCCAAAAAACAGCTCACACATTGACCAGTCATCCAAACCCACTGGGCACTGTCTGACTGCCCTTTAGGACGATCTAACCCTAAATGGCTTCAAGACTACAGAGCTAGGTGTCAAAAAGGGACTTCCGAGACTATGAAGTTGTAGCAATTTCATTACAAGACTGGAGGCTAACATTATGTATACGTCCTTTATTCTTGCCCCAACATGCAGCCCTTTAAAGAATAAACATACATCATAAAGTAAGCATATTCCATATTCAGTGGCGGCCGGCAGCTTTAAGAGGGAGGGGGGCAGGCGGGAAGCACACACACACTCATTCTTTCACACACAGACACGCACGCACGCACATCCATTAACAACACTCATACCATTCAAACATGCACGCACGCACCAAACATTCATTTTAAAACATCACACACACTCATTCTTTCACACACGCACATCCATTAACACTCATAACATTCAAACATGCACGCATGCACCAAACATTCATTTTAAAAGATCACTCACACTCATTCTTTCATACACGCATGCACGCACATCCATTAACAACACTCATAACACTCAAACATGCAAGCACGCACCAAACATTAAATTTCAAACATCACACAAATATACACACACGCACACTTACCTTCAGCCTCGAGGTCCCAGGAGGGCTGGGACTGCTGTCTTCCCTCATTGGCTGACCCTAGGTCAGCCAATGAGGGAAGACAGCAGTCCCAGTCTCGTCACAGAATGGGATGCGGTCAGTCAGACTGCTGACCCCACCCCACTCTGTGAAGTGTCACTGATTGACACTCGCCCTGGGCGCTTCAGGGCTTAAACCTGAAGCGCCCAGGGTGAGTGTCAATGGGTGACGCTTTCCTCGTCACCCAGAGGAGGGCCTCGAGGCACCTTTGCTAAGCCAAGGAGGTCACGCCCATAGGAGCTGTAACCTCCTCAGCCTAGCAAAGTTCAGCTCAGACAGCCAGGAGTCTGCCCAAATCAGGCATGGCTCACTCCTGGCTGCCTGAGCTGAAAATGAAGAGTGTCTGTCAGGTTGACCTTTGTTCAGCCGGACAGACACTCTTCATGAGGGGCAAAAGTTGGGGGGGCGTGGCCCCTCCGCCCTAAAGGACGGGCCGCCACTGTCCATATTGGAATTTTGCTAAAACATTTCTAAACATATCAACAACCATCTTCCTCTTTTATTAGCTGCTCCTGTACAGATAAGTTCTTGTCTCCTACTTCTGAGGGTTTATAATGTATGTCTGCTCTTAAGGTTAATGTTTGTGTTAGATTGCCAGATGCCATTCCAATTTATGGAACGGGCTATTGCCTTTAGTGTTAGGATTTTTTTTTTCTTGTTTAGTGGTGAATCTTGCTGTCTCCGGATGGACTCCTAAGCCTCGGCACCTCCCGGTAGATCTCTGCTCCTCCCTAGTGGTTTGGACCCGGGCGGGAGGAAGGAAGGGAGGTTTCCCGTATCCTGCTTCTCAGACTCCAGAATGGCTCCAAACATCAGAGAAAGCTGCGGAGGAGTGGAGAGGCACACCCTGGGCACCTGCAATCTCCCGACCTGATCGGATTTCCTGACGTCAGGAGAGTACGACCGGGGGAGGAGATCGCAATTAAAGAAGAGCGCGCTCCAGGACCAGCACGCTCGAGGCAATCAAGGCTTTTTACGGCTTGTCTGAAGGACTGAGCTGCGATCGCAGTACGGAGCAAACTTAGGACTGAATCGCGATCAGAGCGAGGCGAAAAATTGGATTCCTGCACATACCTTGCCTTCGCCACAGACGCTCGTTGACGCAGCTCTTTTTCTCCACACATTTTTTTTTTCACAAAAGCTAAAGACGGACTATAGTCTGTCTTTGTTTTTGTTCGCATTGAGGCTTGTTCCTATGGCTAGTTGCCATAATTTCCGGGCATCAATTAAAAAAAATAGCAGTTGAGGTTACCGTCTTACCAGACATCATTATACATGGATAAAAATATTTTCTCTTCATTAATTACAGCCAGAATTGTTTTATTTGTTTATAATCAGGAGTGGTTATTACTATTTTTTCCCAATATTACTATACTTTCCCAAGATTTAGTATGGCTGGTGAGAGTAATGCTCCTCAAATGGAGTTTGGTGAAGAAATGTTTAAAACATTTTTAGAAGATGGATTTAAAAAAATCCACGGAGAAAGCAGTTCAAGCTGCTATACGTAAAAGAAAGAGAAGTAGCCCCTCTGAAGAAGATTATGGGCCTCATTTGGACCTCGGCGGTCTTTTTCAAAGACCGCTGAGGTACTGCCATGCTGAAGACTGCCAGTGCAGGCAGTTTTCCGCCCAGCGTGTCATGACTGCTGGCAGCCCTCTGCCCTTTTTCGGACGGAGAGCCGACCAGCAGCCATGCTGGCGGTCGGCGGTGAAGTGGAGGCTGCTCCACATCCACTGCCACGTCATCAGAACATCGCCCAGCGAATCACAACCCAGGATTCGGTGTGGCGGTGTTCTGGTGACGGGGAGCTGCCGGCAGAGCAGCACCCATCAATCCCGTTCCCTCCCAGAGGATCAACGGACCAGGTAAGGTGTCTGTCAGGTTGACCTTTGTTCAGCCGGACAGACACTCTTCATGAGGGGCAAAAGTTGGGGGGGCGTGGCCCCTCCGCCCTAAAGGACGGGCCGCCACTGTCCATATTGGAATTTTGCTAAAACATTTCTAAACATATCAACAACCATCTTCCTCTTTTATTAGCTGCTCCTGTACAGATAAGTTCTTGTCTCCTACTTCTGAGGGTTTATAATGTATGTCTGCTCTTAAGGTTAATGTTTGTGTTAGATTGCCAGATGCCATTCCAATTTATGGAACGGGCTATTGCCTTTAGTGTTAGGATTTTTTTTTTCTTGTTTAGTGGTGAATCTTGCTGTCTCCGGATGGACTCCTAAGCCTCGGCACCTCCCGGTAGATCTCTGCTCCTCCCTAGTGGTTTGGACCCGGGCGGGAAGCGGGAAGGGCGATTTCCCATATCTCCTGATCCTCGGCGCCTCCGGGCGGATTTCTGCTCCTCCCGTGCGGGTTGGACCCGGGTGGGAGGAAGGAAGGGAGGTTTCCCGTATCCTGCTTCTCAGACTCCAGAATGGCTCCAAACATCAGAGAAAGCTGCGGAGGAGTGGAGAGGCACACCCTGGGCACCTGCAATCTCCCGACCTGATCGGATTTCCTGACGTCAGGAGAGTACGACCGGGGGAGGAGATCGCAATTAAAGAAGAGCGCGCTCCAGGACCAGCACGCTCGAGGCAATCAAGGCTTTTTACGGCTTGTCTGAAGGACTGAGCTGCGATCGCAGTACGGAGCAAACTTAGGACTGAATCGCGATCAGAGCGAGGCGAAAAATTGGATTCCTGCACATACCTTGCCTTCGCCACAGACGCTCGTTGACGCAGCTCTTTTTCTCCACACATTTTTTTTTTCACAAAAGCTAAAGACGGACTATAGTCTGTCTTTGTTTTTGTTCGCATTGAGGCTTGTTCCTATGGCTAGTTGCCATAATTTCCGGGCATCAATTAAAAAAAATAGCAGTTGAGGTTACCGTCTTACCAGACATCATTATACATGGATAAAAATATTTTCTCTTCATTAATTACAGCCAGAATTGTTTTATTTGTTTATAATCAGGAGTGGTTATTACTATTTTTTCCCAATATTACTATACTTTCCCAAGATTTAGTATGGCTGGTGAGAGTAATGCTCCTCAAATGGAGTTTGGTGAAGAAATGTTTAAAACATTTTTAGAAGATGGATTTAAAAAAATCCACGGAGAAAGCAGTTCAAGCTGCTATACGTAAAAGAAAGAGAAGTAGCCCCTCTGAAGAAGATTATGGGCCTCATTTGGACCTCGGCGGTCTTTTTCAAAGACCGCTGAGGTACTGCCATGCTGAAGACTGCCAGTGCAGGCAGTTTTCCGCCCAGCGTGTCATGACTGCTGGCAGCCCTCTGCCCTTTTTCGGACGGAGAGCCGACCAGCAGCCATGCTGGCGGTCGGCGGTGAAGTGGAGGCTGCTCCACATCCACTGCCACGTCATCAGAACATCGCCCAGCGAATCACAACCCAGGATTCGGTGTGGCGGTGTTCTGGTGACGGGGAGCTGCCGGCAGAGCAGCACCCATCAATCCCGTTCCCTCCCAGAGGATCAACGGACCAGGTAAGGTGTCTGTCAGGTTGACCTTTGTTCAGCCGGACAGACACTCTTCATGAGGGGCAAAAGTTGGGGGGGCGTGGCCCCTCCGCCCTAAAGGACGGGCCGCCACTGTCCATATTGGAATTTTGCTAAAACATTTCTAAACATATCAACAACCATCTTCCTCTTTTATTAGCTGCTCCTGTACAGATAAGTTCTTGTCTCCTACTTCTGAGGGTTTATAATGTATGTCTGCTCTTAAGGTTAATGTTTGTGTTAGATTGCCAGATGCCATTCCAATTTATGGAACGGGCTATTGCCTTTAGTGTTAGGATTTTTTTTTTCTTGTTTAGTGGTGAATCTTGCTGTCTCCGGATGGACTCCTAAGCCTCGGCACCTCCCGGTAGATCTCTGCTCCTCCCTAGTGGTTTGGACCCGGGCGGGAAGCGGGAAGGGCGATTTCCCATATCTCCTGATCCTCGGCGCCTCCGGGCGGATTTCTGCTCCTCCCGTGCGGGTTGGACCCGGGTGGGAGGAAGGAAGGGAGGTTTCCCGTATCCTGCTTCTCAGACTCCAGAATGGCTCCAAACATCAGAGAAAGCTGCGGAGGAGTGGAGAGGCACACCCTGGGCACCTGCAATCTCCCGACCTGATCGGATTTCCTGACGTCAGGAGAGTACGACCGGGGGAGGAGATCGCAATTAAAGAAGAGCGCGCTCCAGGACCAGCACGCTCGAGGCAATCAAGGCTTTTTACGGCTTGTCTGAAGGACTGAGCTGCGATCGCAGTACGGAGCAAACTTAGGACTGAATCGCGATCAGAGCGAGGCGAAAAATTGGATTCCTGCACATACCTTGCCTTCGCCACAGACGCTCGTTGACGCAGCTCTTTTTCTCCACACATTTTTTTTTTCACAAAAGCTAAAGACGGACTATAGTCTGTCTTTGTTTTTGTTCGCATTGAGGCTTGTTCCTATGGCTAGTTGCCATAATTTCCGGGCATCAATTAAAAAAAATAGCAGTTGAGGTTACCGTCTTACCAGACATCATTATACATGGATAAAAATATTTTCTCTTCATTAATTACAGCAGAATTGTTTTATTTGTTTATAATCAGGAGTGGTTATTACTATTTTTTCCCAATATTAGTATACTTTCCCAAGATTTAGTATGGCTGGTGAGAGTAATGCTCCTCAAATGGAGTTTGGTGAAGAAATGTTTAACCTGTTCTGTGCCTTGGACGAGATGATCTCGTCCAAGGCTACAGTTCCCCTGTGCCTTGGACGAGATCATCTCGTCCATGGCACAGGGGAACTTGGGGGCGCGCTAGCGCGCCCCCCGTGCACCCCCCTTCCCCCCCCAGGCGGGGATGGAAGGGGAAGACCTTCCCCTTCCACCCCCGCCCCCCCCACGGCAATCCGATGACGTCAGCGCGCGCTCAGCGCGCTGACGTCATCGAGTGTTGCCGGCGCGCTGGAAGCCATTTGCTTCCAGCGCGTCTTCGGAGCAGGAGCTCTAAGGTGAGTCCTCTCCGTTTTTGGGGGGCGGGGGGTTTGAGAAAACAGACATGGGGGGAAAGGAAAGGGTTTTTCCTTTCCCCCTGTGTCTGTTTTCTCAAGATTCCTGCTCCACGATCGCGGGCAGGGCCCGCGATCGTGGAGCAGGAATCTCCACTAGCCACCAGGGATTTTCTGTTTTACTAAATTTGGGGGCGACCCCTTGGGCAAGGGTCGCCCCCCCCGGGGGCAATTTTTATTTGGATTTCGCCCCCCCCCCTGGGGGCAGATCGGCCGTTTTTTCGGCGGATCTGCTCCCAGGGGGGGGGCGAAAACCACTAGACACCAGGGATGTATTGTTTTATGTTTGTTTTTGGGGGCGACCCCTTGGGCAAGGGTCGCCCCCCCCGGGGGCAATTTTTATTTGTATTTCGCCCCCCCCTGGGGGCAGATCGGCCGTTTTTTCGGCGGATCTGCCCCCAGGGGGGGGCGAAAACCACTAGACACCAGGGATATCGTTTTTTGTGTGTGTTTTTGGGGGCGACCCCTTGGGCAAGGGTCGCCCCCCCCCCGGGGGCAATTTTTATTTGTATTTCGCCCCCCCCTGGGGGCAGATTCGCCGATTTTTCGGCGGATCTGCCCCCAGGGGGGGGCGAAAACCACTAGACACCAGGGATATATTTTTTTATGTTTGTTTTTGGGGGCGACCCCTTGGGCAAGGGTCGCCCCCCCCCCGGGGCAATTTTTATTTGTATTTCGCCCCCCCCTGGGGGCAGATCGGCCGTTTTTTCGGCGGATCTGCCCCCAGGGGGGGGCGAAAACCACTAGACACCAGGGATATCGTTTTTTGTGTGTGTTTTTGGGGGCGACCCCTTGGGGAAGGGTCGCCCCCTGAAAGGGGGCACAGAGGTGTTGCCCATTTCTGCCCCCCTTGGGGTCCGATTGGCCAATTCTTTTACGCCCATCTACCCCGAGGGGGGCAGGATCCACTTAGGTACCAGGGACAACTTCTAAGTTCTTGGTGGTGGGGTGTTTGTCAACTGGCAAAGTATTTGTATTTGTGATTATAACAATTTATTTCTTCTTTTTCTTCTAGTTCAACGCTTTTGCTTCCTTTGCTGTGGATCTTTGAGGTTTTGGCAGTAGTTGTCCAGTGGTTTGCATAGTTGCATGTTTTAGGTAAGTGAACGCAATTTACTCCAAAGGAGTATTGTTGACATGTTTGTAGGTGGTGTACTAAATGCAGTATTGTGTGTTTGACATTGTCCTTAGATTTGAGCACAGTGGTGTTTGTGTTGTCATATGTCTAAATTGCTTTTTTCTTTTTTCTTTTTAGTGGGATATCATTGGTGATTGCAGAGTAGTTGCTTGGTGAGTAGCTATTTCAGGCAACTGTGTGGTATAGTTTTTTGTAGTACATAACTCTTTGTGATAAAGCTACACTTTGTTCATTACTTATTTTAGTGCTAGTTGTTGTTGGCAATCCATTTGTTGTTAGGATCATGGCTAGCCGCAAAGTGACCGCTCAGCAGGTTGTTCGCATGCTCTTTGAGTCGTCTTCAGACCATGATTACGACACTGACTCTGCATCTGAGGCAGAGGAGGAAGCAGGAGATTCTGGAAGTGAGTTTTCTGTCCAAGAGCATTCTTCTGATGAGGAAGCTACTCTCAGTGCAGATGAAGGGCCTGTGTTAGAGGAGGACATTGATGTGCCAAGAGTGCAGCAGCCTGGGGCTGCAGGGTTTCCCATTGGAAGACCTGACACCTGGATTGCCCCAAACATGGAGCAGCCACAGTTACCTGCATTTACTGGTCTCCCAGGGTGTAGAGTTAATACGGAAAACTTTCTGCCTGTCCAATTCTTTCACTTGTTTATGGACGATGTATTTTTGGAAGAGATTGTGGAGCAGACAAATGTGTATGCAGAGCAATATTTGCGGGACAACGCTGCCAGACTTAAGCCTCAGTCTAGAGCTACTCATTGGGTTCCCACATATCTGGAAGAGATGAAAAGGTTTTTAGGTTTGACTTTTTTGATGGGGTTGATCAGGAAGCCGTCACTGGCTTCTTATTGGTCTACTAGTCCCTTGATGGCAACTGCTATATTTCCTGCAACTATGACACGTAATCGGTATTTGCTTCTTCTTCGTATGCTGCATTTTGTAGACAATGCTTTAGCCTTGCCACGAGATCACCCTGATTGTGACCGCCTTTTTAAGATTAGGCCTGTCCTTGATCATTTTGTGGATCGGTTTTCAGAGGTCTATGTTCCAGGCAAAGAGATAAGTGTGGACGAGTCTTTGGTCCTTTTCAAGGGGCGTTTAGTTTTTAAGCAGTACGTCCCTAGTAAGAGGGCACGGTATGGGATTAAATTGTATCTGCTGTCAGAAAGCAGTACAGGATATGTTTATAATTTCCGGGTCTACACTGGTAGGGATTCCAGTATTGACCCTCCTGGTTGTCCGGCCACTTTTGGAGTTAGCGGAAAAATTGTGTGGGAACTTGCTAGACGGCTGTTTAACAAAGGTCACCATTTGTACGTAGATAATTTCTACACTGGAGTGCAGTTGTTCAAGGAGTTGTTTAGGGTGGACACTGTTGCTTGTGGCACAATCCGTTCTAACCGCAAAGGCTATCCAAGGGAGCTTGTCTGTAAAAAACTTGAGAGGGGACAGTGCAGTGCCTTGCGGAATAATGAGCTGTTAGCTATGAAATTTTCAGACAGGAGGGATGTGTACATGCTATCGACCATCCACGATGAGAGTACTTCCCCTGTGGCTGTTTGGGGTCAGGTTGCGGAAGTGCGCAAACCTGCGTGCATTTTGGACTACAATAGGCACATGGGTGGTGTTGATAGAGTAGATCAGAGGTTGGAACCTTACACTGCTCTTCGTAAGTCGTATGTGTGGTATAAAAAGTTGGCCCTACATTTATTTCATTTGGCAACTTTTAATGCCTTTATTGTATACAAGGATTGTTCACCTGAGTCAAGGATGACTTTTGTTAAATTTCAGGAGTCGGTGATAGAAAGCCTTATTGTGGTGGAACCGGCAAGAGTTCCTAGAGTAGAAGTGGTGGAGGATGTGGCTAGATTGAAAGATCGGCACTTTCCAGATCACATTCCTCCCACTCCCAAAAAAGACATGCCCACAAAGAAATGTAGAGTATGTGCCCGGAGATCAATCCGGAGGGAGAGCCGGATGTACTGCCCCGAATGCCCTTCAAAGCCTGGGCTGTGTGTGCCCAGCTGTTTTAGAAGTTACCACACAAGGAAAAACTTTTGGGAAATACCGTGAGCGTAAGCTGTCTGTTTTATATTTTCATATGTTTCACGGTTGTCATCTGTCGTGTATTTAGTTTGAGGTTTTGTGTTTGTAGTTTAGTGCCTATTTTATAATTAGTAGTTTATTTGTTGTTTATAAATTAAAAAAAGTGATTGCGGTGTGCGTGGGGTGGCGCTTGGCTGGCGGTGTGCGTGGGGTGGCGCTTGGCTGGCGGTGTGCGTGGGGTGGCGCTTGGCTGGCGGTGCCAGCCAAACGGCAGTCCACTCTCCCATCAGCTGGTGTGATTCTTGTATCAGGCATGTGGGCGTATGTAAGTGATGGGCCCTTGAGTGGCGCGGTCTGTCGATGTGAGTGTTGTAATGTGCTGGGCCCGTGGCTGGCGGTGTGAATGGTCTTGTGCGTGTCATGTATGAAAGGTGTGTGAATGGACTGTAAAGCGGTTGGTGCCTTGTCGCGGCTTTACAGCTCACGAGCTGTGAGTCATTGGTTCACTTTTTTGCCTTTCAGTTATTAGCAGTGCATTTCATTTTTGTGAAATCTCTTGTTAATAAAATTTGATCCACTGAACCATCACTCACCCTCGTGCCAAATCCAACCAGTATGTGTTGTAAAAAATGACAAAACCTGCTCCGCTGTAATCAGGCGTCGCAGCACACCTGTGACACGCTAGGTGCCTCGGGTGGGACCCCGATGATGAAGCATGCCACCAACTTGGTTGGTGGGTGAGGGGTCTTCTTCACATAACCTAAGTGTGTTTCTTTTCACTATTTTAGTGTTTGGCACATCACGGACGTATGTGCACACATCAAAATGATATATTGCAAAAATACCTCTCCCTTCTATCTCTTCAGGTTTTGGGCCTTATTCTGTTGCAGGCACCTGGCCCACCCACACAAGTGAGGTATCATTTTTATCGGGAGACTTGGGGGAATGGTGGGTGGAAGGAAATTTGTGGCTCCTCTCAGATTCCAGAACTTTCTGCCACAGAAATGAGAGGAAAAAGTGTTTTTTTGGCCAAATTTTGAGGTTTGCAAAGGATTCTGGGTAACAAAACCTGGTCCGAGCCCCGCAAGTCACCCCTCCTTGGATTCCCCTAGGTCTCTAGTTTTCAGAAATGCACAGGTTTGGTAGGTTTCCCTAGGTGCCGGCTGAGCTACAGGCCAAAATCCACAGGTAGGCACTGTTTTCTTCAAAAATTTTGGTTGTGTCCACGTTGCGCTTTGGGGCGTTTCCTGTCGCGGGCGCTAGGCCTACCCACGCAAGTGAGGTATCATTTTTATCGGGAGACGTGGGGGAACGCTGGGTGGAAGGAAATTTGTGGCTCCTCTCAGATTCCAGAACTTTCTGCCACAGAAATGTGAGGAACATGTGTTTTTTTAGCCAATTTTTGAGGTTTGCAAAGGATTCTGGGTAACAGAACCAGGTCCGAGCCCCGCCAGTCACCCCTCCATGGATTCCCCTAGGTCTCTAGTTTTCAGAAATGTACAGGTTTGGTAGGTTTCCCTAGGTGGCGGCTGAGCTAGAGGCCAAAATCTACAGGTAGTCACTTTGCTAAAAACAGCTCTGTTTTCTGTGATATGTCCACGTTGTGTTTTGGGGCATATCCTGTCGCGGGCGCTAGGCCTACCCACGCAAGTGAGGTATCATTTTTATCGGGAGACGTGGGGGAACGCTGGGTGGAAGGAAATTTGTGGCTCCTCTCAGATTCCAGAACTTTCTGCCACAGAAATGTGAGGAACATGTGTTTTTTTAGCCAATTTTTTAGGTTTGCAAAGGATTCTGGGTAACAGAACCAGGTCCGAGCCCCGCCAGTCACCCCTCCTTGGATTCCCCTAGGTCTCTAGTTTTCAGAAATGTACAGGTTTGGTAGGTTTCCCTAGGTGGCGGCTGAGCTAGAGGCCAAAATCTACAGGTAGTCACTTTGCTAAAAACAGCTCTGTTTTCTGTGATATGTCCACGTTGTGTTTTGGGGCATATCTTGTTGCGGGCGCTAGGCCTACCCACGCAAGTGAGGTATCATTTTTATCGGGAGACGTGGGGGAACGCTGGGTGGAAGGAAATTTGTGGCTCCTCTCAGATTCCAGAACTTTCTGCAACAGAAATGTGAGGAACATGTGTTTTTTTAGCCAATTTTTTAGGTTTGCAAAGGATTCTGGGTAACAGAACCAGGTCCGAGCCCCGCCAGTCACCCCTCCTTGGATTCCCCTAGGTCTCTAGTTTTCAGAAATGTACAGGTTTGGTAGGTTTCCCTAGGTGGCGGCTGAGCTAGAGGCCAAAATCTACAGGTAGTCACTTTGCTAAAAACAGCTCTGTTTTCTGTGATATGTCCACGTTGTGTTTTGGGGCATATCTTGTCGCGGGCGCTAGGCCTACCCACGCAAGTGAGGTATCATTTTTATCGGGAGACGTGGGGGAACGCTGGGTGGAAGGAAATTTGTGGCTCCTCTCAGATTCCAGAACTTTCTGCAACAGAAATGTGAGGAACATGTGTTTTTTTAGCCAATTTTTTAGGTTTGCAAAGGATTCTGGGTAACAGAACCAGGTCCGAGCCCCGCCAGTCACCCCACCTTGGATTCCCCTAGGTCTCTAGTTTTCAGAAATGTACAGGTTTGGTAGGTTTCCCTAGGTGGCGGCTGAGCTAGAGGCCAAAATCTACAGGTAGTCACTTTGCTAAAAACAGCTCTGTTTTCTGTGATATGTCCACGTTGTGTTTTGGGGCATATCCTGTCGCGGGCGCTAGGCCTACCCACGCAAGTGAGGTATCATTTTTATCGGGAGACGTGGGGGAACGCTGGGTGGAAGGAAATTTGTGGCTCCTCTCAGATTCCAGAACTTTCTGCCACAGAAATGTGAGGAACATGTGTTTTTTTAGCCAATTTTTGAGGTTTGCAAAGGATTCTGGGTAACAGAACCAGGTCCGAGCCCCGCCAGTCACCCCTCCTTGGATTCCCCTAGGTCTCTAGTTTTCAGAAATGTACAGGTTTGGTAGGTTTCCCTAGGTGGCGGCTGAGCTAGAGGCCAAAATCTACAGGTAGTCACTTTGCTAAAAACAGCTCTGTTTTCTGTGATATGTCCACGTTGTGTTTTGGGGCATATCCTGTCGCGGGCGCTAGGCCTACCCACGCAAGTGAGGTATCATTTTTATCGGGAGACGTGGGGGAACGCTGGGTGGAAGGAAATTTGTGGCTCCTCTCAGATTCCAGAACTTTCTGCCACAGAAATGTGAGGAACATGTGTTTTTTTAGCCAATTTTTGAGGTTTGCAAAGGATTCTGGGTAACAGAACCAGGTCCGAGCCCCGCCAGTCACCCCTCCTTGGATTCCCCTAGGTCTCTAGTTTTCAGAAATGTACAGGTTTGGTAGGTTTCCCTAGGTGGCGGCTGAGCTAGAGGCCAAAATCTACAGGTAGTCACTTTGCTAAAAACAGCTCTGTTTTCTGTGATATGTCCACGTTGTGTTTTGGGGCATATCCTGTCGCGGGCGCTAGGCCTACCCACGCAAGTGAGGTATCATTTTTATCGGGAGACGTGGGGGAACGCTGGGTGGAAGGAAATTTGTGGCTCCTCTCAGATTCCAGAACTTTCTGCCACAGAAATGTGAGGAACATGTGTTTTTTTAGCCAATTTTTTAGGTTTGCAAAGGATTCTGGGTAACAGAACCAGGTCCGAGCCCCGCCAGTCACCCCTCCTTGGATTCCCCTAGGTCTCTAGTTTTCAGAAATGTACAGGTTTGGTAGGTTTCCCTAGGTGGCGGCTGAGCTAGAGGCCAAAATCTACAGGTAGTCACTTTGCTAAAAACAGCTCTGTTTTCTGTGATATGTCCACGTTGTGTTTTGGGGCATATCTTGTCGCGGGCGCTAGGCCTACCCACGCAAGTGAGGTATCATTTTTATCGGGAGACGTGGGGGAACGCTGGGTGGAAGGAAATTTGTGGCTCCTCTCAGATTCCAGAACTTTCTGCAACAGAAATGTGAGGAACATGTGTTTTTTTAGCCAATTTTTTAGGTTTGCAAAGGATTCTGGGTAACAGAACCAGGTCCGAGCCCCGCCAGTCACCCCACCTTGGATTCCCCTAGGTCTCTAGTTTTCAGAAATGTACAGGTTTGGTAGGTTTCCCTAGGTGGCGGCTGAGCTAGAGGCCAAAATCTACAGGTAGTCACTTTGCTAAAAACAGCTCTGTTTTCTGTGATATGTCCACGTTGTGTTTTGGGGCATATCCTGTCGCGGGCGCTAGGCCTACCCACGCAAGTGAGGTATCATTTTTATCGGGAGACGTGGGGGAACGCTGGGTGGAAGGAAATTTGTGGCTCCTCTCAGATTCCAGAACTTTCTGCCACAGAAATGTGAGGAACATGTGTTTTTTTAGCCAATTTTTTAGGTTTGCAAAGGATTCTGGGTAACAGAACCAGGTCCGAGCCCCGCCAGTCACCCCACCTTGGATTCCCCTAGGTCTCTAGTTTTCAGAAATGTACAGGTTTGGTAGGTTTCCCTAGGTGGCGGCTGAGCTAGAGGCCAAAATCTACAGGTAGTCACTTTGCTAAAAACAGCTCTGTTTTCTGTGATATGTCCACGTTGTGTTTTGGGGCATATCCTGTCGCGGGCGCTAGGCCTACCCACGCAAGTGAGGTATCATTTTTATCGGGAGACGTGGGGGAACGCTGGGTGGAAGGAAATTTGTGGCTCCTCTCAGATTCCAGAACTTTCTGCCACAGAAATGTGAGGAACATGTGTTTTTTTAGCCAATTTTTTAGGTTTGCAAAGGATTCTGGGTAACAGAACCAGGTCCGAGCCCCGCCAGTCACCCCTCCTTGGATTCCCCTAGGTCTCTAGTTTTCAGGAATGTACAGGTTTGGTAGGTTTCCCTAGGTGGCGGCTGAGCTAGAGGCCAAAATCTACAGGTAGTCACTTTGCTAAAAACAGCTCTGTTTTCTGTGATATGTCCACGTTGTGTTTTGGGGCATATCCTGTCGCGGGCGCTAGGCCTACCCACACAAGTGAGGTATTGTTTTTATCGGGAGACGTGGGGGAACGCTGGGTGGAAGGAAATTTGTGGCTCCTCTCAGATTCCAGAACTTTCTGCCACAGAAATGTGTGGAACATGTGTTTTTTTAGCTAAATTTTGAGGTTTGCAAAGGATTCTGGGTAACAGAACCTGGTCCGAGCTACACAAGTCACCCCTCCTTGGATTCCCCTAGGTCTCTAGTTTTCAGAAATGCACAGGTTTGGTAGGTTTCCCTAGGTGGCGGCTGAGCTAGAGGCCAAAATCTACAGGTAGTCACTTTGCTAAAAACAGCTCTGTTTTCTGTGATGTGTCCACGTTGTGTTTTGGGGCATATCCTGTCGCGGGCGCTAGGCCTACCCACACAAGTGAGGTACCATTTTTATCGGGAGACTTGGGGGAACATAGATTAGCAAAACAAGTACTATTGCCCCTTGTCTTTCTCTACATTTTTTCCTTCCAAATATAGGAGTGTGTGTAAAAAAGACATCTATTTGAGAAATTCCCTGTAATTCACGTGCTACTATGGTCACCCCGGAATTCAGAGATGTGCAAATAACCACTGCTCCTCAACACCTTATCTTGTGCCCTTTTTGGAAATGCAAAGGTTTTCTTGATAGCAATTTTTTACTCCTTATATTTCAGCAAATGAATTGCTGTATACCCGGTATAGAATGAAAACGCACTGCAGGGTGCAGCTCATTTATTGGCTCTGGGTTCCTCGGGTTCTTGATGAACCTACAAACCCTATATATCCCCGCAACCAGAGGAGTCCAGCAGACGTAACGGTATATTGCTTTCGATAATCTGACATTGCAGGGAAAAGTTACAGAGTAAAACGTAGAGAAAAATTTATGTTTTTTTCACCTCAATTTCAATATTTTTCTTTTTCAGCTGTTATTTTCTGTAGGAAACCCTTGTAGGATCTACACAAATGACCCCTTGCTGAATTCAGAATTTTGTCTACTTTTCAGAAATGTTTAGGTTTCTGGGATCCAGCATTGGTTTCATGACCATTCCTGTCACTGACTGGAAGGAGGCTGAAAGCACAAAAAATTGCACAAATGGGGTATGCCCCAGTAAAATGCCACAATTGTGTTGAAAAATTGGGTTTTCTGATTCAAGTCTGCCTGTTCCTGAAAGCTGGGAAGCTGCTGAGTTTAGCACCACAAACCCTTTGTTGATGCCATTTTCAGGGGAAAAACCACAAGCCTCCTTCTGCAGCCACTTTTTCCAATTTTTTTGAAAAAAACGAAAATTTCACTGTATTTTGGCCAATTTCTTGGCCTCCTTCAGGGGAACCCACAAAGTCTGGGTACCTTTAGAATCCCTAGGATGTTGGAAAAAAAGGACGCAAATTTGGCTTGGTTAGCTTATGTGGACAAAAAGTTATGAGGGCCTAAGCGCGAACTGCCCCGAATAGGCAAAAAAAGGCCTGGCACAGGAGGGGGAAAAGGCCTGGCAGCGAAGGGGTTAAAACATTTTTAGAAGATGGATTTTAAAAAATCCATGGAGAAAGCAGTTCAAGCTGCTATACGTAAAAGAAAGAGAAGTAGCCCCTCTGAAGAAGATTATGGGCCTCATTTGGACCTCGGCGGTCTTTTTCAAAGACAGCTGAGGTACTGCCATGCTGAAGACTGCCAGTGCAAGCGGTTTTCCGCCCTGCGTGTCATGACTGCTGGCAGCCCTCTGCCCTTTTTCGGACGGAGAGCCGACCAGCAGCCATGCTGGCAGTCGGCGGTGAAGTGGAGGCTGCTCCACATCCACTGCCACGTCATCAGAACATCGCCCAGCGAATCACAACCCAGGATTCGGTGTGGCGGTGTTCTGGTGACGGGGAGCTGCCGGCAGAGCAGCACCCATCAATCCCGTTCCCTCCCAGAGGATCAACGGACCAGGTAAGGTGATCGTCCATTAAGGGAGGAGGGTGGGTGGGTGTTGTGTGTTGTTTGCGTGCATGGGGGTGTGCGTGTGAGTGTGTAGAGGGTGTCTGTGAGTGTGTGTATGCATGCAGGGGATGTGTTGTGTGTATGGGAAATGTGTGCGTATATGTCTGTGTGCATGTGTGCGTGTATGTCTGCGTGTATGTGTAGTATTTGTGTGAGTGTGCGTGTAGGGGGTGGGGAGGTGTGTGTCAATGTTTTGGGTGTCCTGCCACCTTTGTGGAGTGGTAGGGGGTCGTGGGTTTGGAGGAGGACTCTGGGGAGGGAGAGGGGGAAGACCCATATCAGTGCCAGGGAACGAATTCCTTGGCACTGATAGTGCCTACTGCCATGGATTTCGTGGCAGTACAGAACCCCATGAAATCCATGTCGGTATACGGGGTCATGATACCGCCGGCGGTCTAGTGATGGCCGCCGGGCTGGAGACCAAAGTCTCCAGCCCAGCGGTCATTACCACCGTTGCGGTCGGAGTGTACAAGTGGCTGTTTGGCATGGCGGTAACCACCATGCTTGTAAATTCATTTTTTTTCAACTGCCCTGTTTGCGGTATTACCGCCACTTCTACACCGACCGCCAGGGTTGTAATGAGGGCCTATGTCTCAATTTCTGAAGAGGTATCTATCAGCATCCCTAAAAGAGGGCGGTTAGGCCCCACAGACGACAAGGCATCTTGAAAGACCCCATGACGCTGGGTCAAGGACAACACAGAATAATACTCAGTTATCAAGGCATGATAGCCTAAGCGATACAAGAGAACAAGGTAGCCATAGCGCTACAAAAGACATTGGTGTCCAATGCGGCACAAGAGACCAAGGTGTCTTCCGCGGAACAATAGACAACCAAGACGCACTAAACATGGATATATTCAATGCCACCGATGATAAGGACCTTGATGAATTTGTTTTTGACACAGAAGAGGACCCAGATGCTCTGGCAGCCAAGATGATGACTTACCTGGTACTTCTTATAATAGACCAGTTAAAGACCCCTTGGGTAATGAGATGTATTCACCAGATTCGAATAAACATCCTCGAGCTCAGAATGTTGGCCACTTACAAATGTGGCAACATTTATTAAACAATGGGTGAGAAGACCGCTTGAGCGACACCAAAGAAAACTGATGAGGGCAGAAATCCCAAGACAAAATATTGAGGTTAAAGCATGTCAGACAGCAAATCTGGATCCGGAACTAATAACGTTCTTATTTAGATCTGGGAAGGATCCACAGAAAGGTCTAGAACGATGTTTAAAAGTATGCCAATACTGCCTATTAGATGTAATGGGGCCTTTGGCTAGGGTATTAGACATGGATAAGGACGCACACATGAATGATTCAGAAATAGATTTAGAGCTCTTCAGAGGATGGAGCCAGAGGGCAATTTGTATGCTAGGGAATGCCAACGCAGCCTTCATAATGGAGAGAAAGAAAGCAATCCTTATGAGGAAGTTAGCTGATCTAGCCAATAAAGAGGTTAAAGGAGAACTTGGAGGCCTACTGTTTGATCAAGATTTTATTAAATCACTAAGCAAATATATTTCCACATTCACCACTCTGAGTAAAGCACAGTACAATTTGAGACACGTTTTTGGGTCACGTGTTTTTGGAAGGGCTGACTGGAGGGGACCGGCTGCGAGCCAATTTGTCAGCAGGTCCCATTTCTCTTCCCAAAATCAGCAGTACTCTCAAGACTTCAGGAGCTATGGTAGAGGCTCACAGACCCCAACAGGCTTTTACCCACATGAATCAACTCCCGAAGGTAGGTGGAACAGTTGGTTTGGGTTCTTCCCCAATAAAGGTAGGGGGAAGGTTGAAAAAGTTTATTCACAGATGGGAAGATATAACAAACGATCACTGGGTTCCAAAAACTGTAACAGGTTTCAGTATAGATTTCTTGGAAATACACTCCCAAATATCTCAACCCATAGAAATTGTTTTCGACACAGAAAGAATGATGCTATTAGATGTGGAGGTTTCACAAATGCCACTAAGAGGGGCAATAATAAGGGTGGAAGGCTCACAATGGATTTGTAAATGCAATCTTTTTAGTGAAAATGAAAGAGAAGGGATGGCGCCCACTTATAAATCGATGAGAACTAAACAAATATCTGGTTTACAATTATTTCAAAATGAAAGGGCTACATATGCTACGAGATGTTTTACAGGAAGGGGACTGGCTGGTGAAACTAGATCTTAAGGACGCTTATTTCATGATACCTATCGCAGAGAGTTCCCAGAGATATCTCTGATTCAGTTGGAGGGGAGTGTTTTATCTGATATGATGTCTTCCCTTTGGTCTTTTCTCTGCTCCGTGGTGTTTTCACCAAGGTGTTAAGGCCAGTAGTGGCCTTTTTAAGAAAAAGAGGAATTCGATTAATAATATACTTAGATGACATTCTGATGATGAGTCAGGTGAAATCAGATGTATTAAACCATTTACACTTAACAAGGGAACTCCTGAAGAACCTAGGTTTCATTATCAATATGGGGAAATCAATTCTATATCCAAGTCAATCTCTGGAGTTTCTGGGGTTTCTGGTAGATACACTACAAGCTCAACTTTTACTTCCACAGAAAAAGATAACCAAGACAAAGAAGGAGGTGAGACACATTTTAGATTGATTGTGACTATCAGAGATTTAGCAAGGATCACTGGTCTGCTTTCATCCTCAATTCAGGCTATTTCACCAGGTCTCCCACATTACAGAGATTGAAGACAGTTGGTTTATATAAAGAACTCTGGTATGCAGGTCTAATAAACTTGTCCCCAGAGGCTCGTTCGGTTTTGGAATGGTGGCTGAACAACTTAGAGTGTTAGAATGGGAAGGACATTTTGGAAATGTGCCAGAGTTTATCTTAGAGACAGATGACAGTTCTTCAGGTTCGGGTGCCCGCTTGAAGGATTTAGAAACAGGTGACCGTTGGTCAAGTTCGGAGAGTTATTTGCACATAAACTGTTTGGAGCTATTAGCAGGGTTGAACGGTTTAAGGAGCTTCAAAGCTCAGTTGACCAACAACGTAGTCCTAATTCGCAAGTACAACATGTCAGCAGTGTCCTATATCAATTGAATGTGGGGGTTCAAGTTCAAAAGGTTCAGCGGTTCTAGCAAAAGAAATCTGGTATTTTTGCTGGGAACACAGGATTGTATTGTCAGCAGCTCTTATCCCAGGGAAGTTGAATCTGAGAGCAGATTGGAATTCTCTCTACCTCAGGGACTACAGTGATTGGAAATTAAATCCAGTAATATTCAGGAAAATCCAGAAACTTTGGGGTTCAATAGATTTAGATCTTTTTGTGAGCAGGCTCACGCATCAGGTACCCAGGTTTTTCAGTTGGAGCCCAGATCCACTAGCTATGGCAGTAGTTGCGTTTGTGCAGGACAGGAAATCAGAGAAGAGTTGTGCTTTCCCACTGTTCGCAATGATCCAGAGGGTAATATGGAAAGTTTGTGAAGAGAGATGCAAAATAGTTCTAGTAACCCCCTTCTGGAACTCACAGATTTGGTTCCCAGGACTGCTAGAGCATTGCAGGAACCACGTCACATTCCAGCATATCTAGGTTTGCTGATAGGCCCAGGAGGAGAGGAACATCGCTGGTCATAAAGGGAAAGCTGGACCTTCTTGTTTGGAAAATTTCAGGAGCTCAACAGGACTCTTGGGTCTTTCGGGAAAGGCTAGAGACTTACTGGATGAGCTAGGGGGCACCAGGACCTAGGACAAGATATAAGGGAGATTGTTATAGATGGTATAGCTGGTGCATAGAAAAGAGTCTGGATCTTGTGGAGGCGCCTATAACTGATTTAGCAAACTATTTAGCAGAACTTTTTCAGTCAGGCTTATCCTACAGGACAAATAATTGTCATAGATCAGGTATTTCAGCTGGACACGACTTTTTAGGCGACAGAACAATTGGGAATGACCTTCTAATTTGCAGAATGATGAAAGGTATCAGAATAAAAAGACCTCCCAGATCTTGTTACACTTCTCTTTGGGTTGTTAATGTAGTCTTTGAACTCTTTGACTCATGGCCATATAATTGTTATCTTTCCTTAAGACAGATATAAGGCGATGCGTCTCTGCTTGATTTCATTTAGAAGGGTTTCTGATGTAAAAGTTTTGGAACTTTGTAACAGGTTTTATTGTTTAGATGGTGTACATTTTGACATATGGAAAAGAACAAAGAATATGTCCAATTGTGTTTTTTACCCCTTATTTAAGGATTGCCCAAAACTATGTGTGGTAAGCTGTATTAAAGTGTAGGAACAAGAGATGTGTAGACATCACTGAGAAGAACAACTTTTGATATCCTATGTTAAACCACATAAATCAGAATCTAAGACCACTATAGCCGGTTAGATTAAAGCAATCATGAATGAGGCAGGCGTAGACCTGTCGCATTTTGGTGCCCATTTGGCAAGGGGTGCTATGGCCAATAAAGTATTGTGGGCTGCTGGTACTCTTTCTGAGATTTTAAAAGCCGCAGACTGGTCTAATGCTAATACCTTTGTCAGTTTTTATCTAAAACCAGTTAAGCATGTAAGTTGCTTAATTGTTGATAGCTTTAAATATGCATAATGATAGCCTCCGGTCTTATAATGAAATGGAGATTCTCCAATTAGCATGACAAGACAATCTTGATTTCATTAAAGGCAATGGAGGCTATCAATATCCTATGCACCTCACGCTGTTTATGTTATATCATGTATCAGGTGGGGTGTGGTAGTGATTTGAAAAAAATATGTGTTTTTTTGGTTTTGGAGAGTCAGATTTTATCTGAAAATTGTTCTCAATCTTATTTTTTATTTGTAGGAAACATCTCCTAATTGGGGGATGAATACAATCTCAAGTTCCATGCGGTATCATGAACACATTGTATTCCTATGTCGCAGCCTGAAAGAGGAAGACGGTTGTTGCTATGGTGAGATATGTTGAAGCAAGATTCCAAAATGGAATATGTTCACTTTATTCTTTAAAGGGCTGCATGTTGGGGCAGCAACAAAGGACTTATGAATAATGATAGCCTCTGTGTCCTTAATGAAAACAAGATTCTCTCATCATATTAATTGGAGAATCTCTATTCTCTGTCTAGTCCTGAGACATTCCGTACCCCACATGGCTTTAAGTGCTACTCCAAAGTTTAGCATCTTTAATGCTCCAGTCTTTGGTTGTGGACTTGCAGCTGCTTGTCAAAGCTGTTTAAAACACAGGTGCTTATTTAGAAGCCTCGTACACCACTGATGCATCACTGTTTATTTGGGAAAAAAGTGACAAACCGGCAGAGTAAGGGGCTTGTAAATAAACCCCACAGTGCTTAATTTGGCTCCGGCACTTATTGTCAACACGGGCACTTGTGACAGTCTGCCACAAAAGGGCACTGTCTGGCTAATTTAGAGATGACCACAACAACAGGCAATTATTAACTCAATATACATTAAATTGACAAGCACTTTTTGAAGAGCCTAAGCTCAGTATTGCCATGCCAATATTATTCATGTATGTTGTTGATAGGTATTCGACCCCCACACCACCATTGTCTATGTCTGACAGGTTTACCTCACAATCCTTATTGCCGCCTTCTTCGTTGTAGACCACCATGGTGTTCAGGGGCTCCTGGTCAAACGGCACCATGACCTTTGCAGTGTCTATTTTACACAGCAGCAAGCAGCCCACTGAAAAGAAACACAAGGAATATTTGTTAACCTGCACTCCTTTGAGGATCTATAGTTCTAAAATAAGTAATCATGATGAACAAAAATGCAACCTCTTAACAGGGTCTTGCCTAACTCCTCTGCCTCTCAATAATAGATTTGTGGGTTGAGATGTCAAATGTAAGTCTCTTAGACCTTATTTCAATTTTGGCAGAAGGATTACTCCATCATAAACATAAGGGATATTCCGTCCGCCATATTATGATCCCATAACATCCTGTGGAGATCGTAATATGGTGACTGAGATATTCATCACGTTTGTGAGGGAGTAATCCCTCCACCAAGATCTAAATCAGGCCTTTAGTCTTTTGCTTGTGCAAGTGTTTTCAGATTACAGTACATCCGTTAGGCAAATCTTTCCATCCTATTGGGTAATACATTTCAGCTGCTTCTTTGGAATATTCATTTGAAGGTGTAGAAACATTGCAGCATTTCTTCTTCTGCCCCATATTTAATGAAGAACGGATTTAACTATGATATTTGTGTTTGTATTATGTGAAGTTAAAAATATTAAAGAGAACGAAAAGTGGGACAGTCTGATCAAATTGAAGAACAATCTTTTTTTAGCCCCCGATGAAAGCTATGCATTGTTCTTCAGTGGTAGTGGGTTGGAATCCATCAGATGTGTCATTATTTAAGGTTCATGTTCGATAGGGCATTATGATCCTCATTATGAGACTGGCAGCAAATGCCTCCTACCGCCACGGCGATGGCTACCGACCGTCCATGCCATTATGACCATAGACAGAAAACCTCCAGAAGGCTGGTGGAATTCCATCTACGGTCATGGCGGCGGACGGCGGTAAGGTGGCACTGCTGCCAGCAGCAACGCCACACCAGAAAAACACCACACCAGAAAAACCACACCTACCGTATCATGTTCCATGATACGGCCTGGCGATGTTTTGTTGGCGGACGCTGCTGCTGGCTGCAGCGCTGCGTCGCTTCTCCTGCCGGAGGAACCCCTGCATGCAGGTAAGTCGGGAGCTCCGACAGGAGAGGGGGTTAGGGGGTGTTGTGTGCGTGTGTGGGTGTGTTTGTGAATGCATGCATGCTTGTGTAATGCTTGTGTGCATGAGTGGGTGTGAGTGTACGTGCATGTTGTGTCGTGAGATTGCGTGTGTGCTTGGATGTATGTTTGTGGGTGTTGCTGTGAGTGTGTATGAATGTATGAATGCGTGGGTGAATGTGTGTATGCGTGTGTGTATGGGTGTGTATGTATGTGCGTGTATGTGTAAATGTGTGGGCGGTCGGGAGATGGAGGGGGGAGGACTCTGGGGAGGGGAAGGAGGGCGGGGGAGACCCCTATCAGTGCCAGGGAAGGGATTCCCTGGCACTGATAGTGCCTACAGCCATAGTTTCAGTGGCAGTACAGAAACCACGGAAACCATGGCGGTGGACGGGGTCAAAATGGCGTGGGCGGCCTAGTGACGGCCGTCGAGCTGGAGACTGTAGTCTCTAGCCGGCGGTCATTACCGCCGTGGCAGTTGGTGCAGTACATTGGCAGTTTGGCTTTGGCCAAACCTCCAATGTCATAATAGTGGAGGTAGGTACCGCCAGCCTGTTTTTCTACTCGAGCAGCAGCCTTCTGGACTTGAATGGTCTCCACTACCTTGGGAAAATCTCGCCAGAAGTCCTCCTAGTGACTGAAAATCGCGCTAAGGGATGCCAAATCTCAGTCACACTCGCCACCTTACTATTTTGGAGCTGTATGCAAGAAACAATTCAGCCACATGGCGATAGATGACATTTTATCAGAACTCCCTGTTACAAGCGTAATGCGGAGTCGACAAAATTCCACCAATTCCGCCAGGGGAACAGAATATATTTGCCCTCCCCTAGTCATCTCTCACAGTTTCATACATCTTAGTCATGCTTCTTACATTATCTGAACTCACTTACAAATATTAATTTTAGACATTGTTTGGAAAGGCAACAGGCATTATCAACTCACATATTTTTGGTCTTTGATTCTTTGTAGTGGATCAAGTGAATTATTCCGAAATTATGATGTGTCATAATTGTTTTTTATTTATGATTGTGTGTGATTTTCAGGAAATGTGTCTACTTATTTTTGAACCTCTGTAGCTATGTGGAAATTATTTTCCATGTATTTTAGATTTGAAATTCAGACACGCTGCAGAAATTTGTATAATCTGTGAAGCCAATTAAAACCAGCATTTGACCTGAGTTTCTCTGTCGTGCAAAAAGAAAACAACATAAAATACCATAGGCTACAGTAAGAAGATGGTGAATTGACACTATCAGTTTTGGAGTAGAAGGGGTTGTGCAATAATACAAAAGCAGATCCTCTAAACAGCAGCAATCTTGTAGATAAGGTTCTGTGACTGTGTTCCTGTTGTGTGTAGCAGAACTATAAAAAAAACTCACACACACATTCTACAATGTGTCCGGGGAAGTTATAATGCGACCTAAACCATAGGGCCTCATTTTCCAAGGCCTTTGCGTCACTGTTCCATCATTTTTTTTGATGCAACGGTGGCACAAGCAGTGTTTTACACTGTTCCACATCTACAACCTGACGCATTGGGCTCAATGCATCAGTTTGTAAAGCCTTGCGTCACATAATACCTGTGCCAGATATAATGTAGGCAAGGTAGATGTTCCCTCGGGAAAAGCCATGCTGAACTGATGCAGTGAAATTTACGACATTTCACTGCATCATCCTGCGACTTCACTGCATCAGAATTTTAACGCCTGCTCAGAGCAGACGTTAAACGGAGGCAGAGCTTTTCTCAATGGGGACCTCCTCTCATTGCTGGACTACCTTCATTTTTTTGACACTAGTCCAGCAATGCATCAGTTTAGCACCACAGATGCATCAGAAGTTCTGAGGCATCTATGAAAATATGTGCCATGGAGCTCTGTATTGTAAATGCAGTGCAGCCACAGGGCCATAGGGCAGCGCGAGAAATCTGATGCATCAGATCCGATGTATCAGATTCTTGTAAATGAGGTCCATAGTTTTCTAATGTGGATGTATATCAGCTGGTTGCTCATTGACATCAGAATGATGGATTTCCGAGCATTGTGAAAGCTCTTGGAGGCATGAAGACCAGAATGAAGGATTTCAGACCATCGTGAAGTCTCTTGGAGGCATGAAGACCGCCAGTAAACAGTTGGATGATGCTGTATATCCGGAACTCACATCCACAGATTAGTAGGTACCCAGAAAGTTCAGAGTTGACAGAAAGAAAAACCATGACAAAGGGATGAAAAATAACAAAAAATAACATGGAAAAATGAGATAAATGGGCAGGGAGAGTAGGGAGGTAGATTAAAGAGGCAGGAGGTTGAATGAAGACTTAGGGCCAGATGTATCATCACGGCCCTTTGCGAGTAGGAAATAGCGATTATTAAGAAATCGCTATTTCCGACTCGCAAAGTGCCATGTATCACATTTGCGAATCGGTAATAGCGATTTCTTAAAAATCGCAAATGCTATTACCGAATCGCAAATTGCGATACCGGCCCCATTCGCAGCTATGGGCCTGTTGGCCCATATCTGCGAATTTTTTGCATTCCAAAATTGCGATTTCTGAACCAGAAATCGCAATTTTGGAAATGCAAAACCCCAGGGTGCTTGGGGGCTCTGGCCCCCTCTGCTGCACCCCAAAAGTTTTGGGGGGACATGTAAGGTGCACACATGCCAAAAGGGCATGTGTGCTTTACATGTACAATTTAAAAATGCATTTTAAATGCATTTTTAAATTTTGCGCATGGTTACCACCAAGTTCAACTTGGTGGTAATTACCGATTCCTAAATGCCCAAATCGCATTTAGGAATTGCTTCATACATGTGCTAAGAAATCGCGAATAAGGAATCCTTATTTGCAATTTCTAATTTAGAAAGTCGCAATTTGTGACTCACTAAACAGGGTCTCAATTTTAAGGAATCTCTATTTTAGCGATTCATTAAAAAAATTGCGTTCAGAATGTATTTCATACATTCTGAAATGCATTTTGCATTCGCAAACGGGCATTCGCACCATTTGCGAATGCAAAATGCCTTCATACATCTGACCCTAGAAGCTTTTTTTATACGGCACTCTGACACTCAAAAGCATCGGCCGTGGGCTTCTGAGTAAAACTTTGGGCCCCAGCACTCATTCTTTTACAAATTAAGCACTGCAAACAGCCCAGGACCACTTAAAGGTTGTACTGAAACAAGAGGTTTACATCTCCCCAAACCCTTTTAAACAAGCAGAAAGTCAAGCCCAACCGCACAGCTGTCTCCTGCAAACCCACCCTCACTCCCGCACTGAGCATGCGTAAGATTCCTCTTCCTACAAAGTCTGGTCCAGAATTCCAGAATCACTTTCCAAATACTGTGGCAGACATTTTGGAATTCAGGAGGTACTGTGATGTGTTTGTGGTATTTCTGAGGAAACCAAAGTAAGTGCTGGCAGAATTGCAGTCTTCTGTAAAAAAAAAATATATATACATTTATTTTTTTTCCTCTGTGAAGTCTAACCACAAACTTGAATCTCCTCCAGCTCTGGGCATTATTCTTGTGAAAGCGAGCTGTGCTGGGAGGAGAAGATGGGCTGAGGTGCACATGAGTAATACGAGTGTGAGTTTCATTTTGAATAGTTTATACTGTTGGACTAATCCCTTTTAATGGTGAGGCGTTTTCGTAGCCTCTGGCTACTATAAACCACAGAACAAATCCATTAAGCTTTTTTAAAGTGGAGCGTGCATGAACAAGTAAATAACTGTCAAGTCAGGCAGACATGAAGCCTCTGTACAAAAACCACAATGCAAGTCACTTGATCCCAGTTTGTAACTCATACTGTGCCTCTGTGCATGGCTAGAGCCGTGCTGCTGGTAAAGCGGGCCGGCCTGGTATGAAGACCATCCAGGGTTAAATTGGATTTAATGTCGCCCCATAGCCCACTGTCGAGGGCTTTAGTGGTTGATAAAGGCCCAGCATCTGAGTTATATTCCCGCTTACGCCTATAACAAGGGAGAGCGTGCCTAACAACTGGTTACCCTGAGGCAGAAAGGCTGTGATCAGGTCTTAATTTGAGCTGGTGGTTGCCGGTGGGGAGCACCGGCACATATTTTTGGAGATCAGCACTGATTTTTCTGCATCATTTATTTACCAAGCGCAAGAGAGAGAAATTACACAGATCGGAAAGACTGAGGAAAAGAGAGACAGCAAAACGGTCACAAAAGGAGAAAGCAGGAACCTGCAGGAATGGCATAAAGGAGCAGGGAGTGTCTGGTAGTGGATTAAAGATGTATGAGGTGGTTTTAAAGGACCAGCCGGGGCCGGCCTCGTCTTAGATAGTGCCTCAGGCAAAACTAAATATGACGCCCCTCCTGATCCTCTCCCATCCTCTTCCCACTTATCCCCTCCCATTGGTGATCCTGGTGGAGACCCTTTTGTGCTCACTGGTCTTATGCTATGGCCATGGCTGAATAACTCAGACCAATGAACAGCCTTTTAACACACGGTTGCCACTTGTCTCCTCACTTTAATCACCTATTCAGTCGCTAAACCGGAGGTGAGAGTCCGCTGGAGGGGGCAATGAAGAAGGAAGGGGCGAAAGATAATTAGAGGGAGGATAACGTATACATCCTGCACTCCAGAGGTAATGAAATGAATGGCAGCCTGGAATGAAAGCGCTATCCTAAGCAGCTCAGAAGGTGAGCTAAGTGCGCGTCCCTCTAACTGTAGGCGCCCCGGGCCTGGCACCAGCTCGCCCATCCCAAAAGTCAGCCCAGTGAACAGCCTTGGTATTCTGTGCACCGATGTTCAATTGCACAGGCCGTGGGCTTCGGAACAGAGTTCAGGGCACAAGCAATCTTTATTTCACAAACTAAGCACTGACTATAATGTTTTAGACCATCCCACCCACAGAGAATAGAATGCTCTGAATTAAAAAGGGAGAAAAAGAAAGACACATATCAGTATCGGGCTCCGTGAGGCTTTGTTCACAGCTGTTGCTGTGAACAAAGCGAACATTGGAATGTTGGCGCTGCAGGCTTTTACCGGCCAGTAAAAGCCCGCAGCACTCCATTGTTTTCGATGGAGCTGCCAACTTTGAATGTTCTAATACATCTTAGAACACTGGAATGTTAGAGCTCAATTGAAGACAGTGAAGAGGCTCAAGGGTAGTATAGGCCTTCTGCTCCAACATTACAATGTTTGTCGTTCTATTTTTCCCAATTTAGAGTATTCCATCCTCAGTGGGTGGAATGTTGTAATAGTCTTATAGCCCTTCTGCCTCAAGCTATAATGATTATTAAAGGCCTTCTCCCTAGTCATGTTCGTGACCTTGAACAACTGGTATATCCCTCGGCAGCAGGTTATAAGGCTATAACAAATTGCAGAATGCTTAATTCCAACTATACCAAGATTACCTCTACTCTGAGGGATTTTCCACTATATGGCCAACACACAATACTCTTACAATGTGGAAATACCTCTGATAATAATGCTCATCAGATAATAAACATCCAGCCTTTAGATCACGCATTTCAAGCTACTGGCAACATTTCCATTATCAGGTAAGTATTTATAGTTCAGACATTTAATAACAGGTATAAAAATACGAGGTGTTGAAAAATGTGTGCATTGCAGAGGCAACACAATAATGCTCTAAGAAAATGACTGCTCTGACATTGCCTGGGTGATTGGTAGTCACTCCACAGGCCACATTAGTTGGTATTAATTTAGGCACTTTTGAAGACCAATCAATTGTCGATCTTATTTGGTGTGGGACTCAGGTGTGTAGCTTCAGGGGGTGCATTAGGGATTCATTCTTGAGTCCCTAAGTCAGAGTTGCTAACTCTGTGCTATCGTTTCTCATAGGAAGCCAACAATAAAAGCCAAAACTGTGATCTTTGATGTAAAAGAGAGAGAGGGACACAAAAAGAGAGAGAAAGAGAGAGAGAGAGAGAGAGAGAGAGAGATACCCATTTGGTGGCTGTATTTTCCAAATCCATATAAACTGGAATTAATACCAGCTTCCCTGTTTGGCCAAATCGTGGGATCTTACATGCAAAGTTTATTTCACTGAGCCTTTATTTCTTTACAATCACACATGAGCGCACTTTTAAATACTTGAGTTTGAGATGTATGCTGTTCAAGCATCTCTTACTTTTAATTAAATAGATTAGAATGTTGCTCCATCTACAATAGGAATCTAGGCCACGTTTACACGACTACTGCCTTGCCTCTTAGTTAATTCATGGTATTGTGATGGGTGGGGGAGGAGCCATGAATGTTTCTCAAAACTCTCACTGTCTGTTTATGCAGCGATACAATCTGATGCTCTAAGATGAAACACTTCTGCATGTTAAAGAAATACACTTATATGAATGTTTAAGAGATTGTATCATATTTTTACATTATGTTTGTTGTACGATAAACATGGCGAATGTTTTTATGGCTCGGCTCGTGCATGGACTCCTAGAGCCAAGCCAGACCCAAGTTTTGCCTCTGGCTCGGCCTATCAATTTCCCTACATGACTGCACACACTCCTCTATTTGTGACTTGGGCTGAGCACCCTCCACAAATGCATACTTGGTATGGTAGTTGGGTCTGGGGGGGCCTCAGTCATGTCTGCTGTGTCGGGTTTTTCTCTTTGATTTCACTTTTAACTATGAGGTTTGAACTTGTTCATTTTTTGGAATGGGATCTTAAATATATATAGCGACCACTTTACCAAAAAGAAGTAGTATACTTGCACCATAGAAGTACTGATTGACAGGGTGCAAATTTACTACTTTTTGGAATTCACAAGCATTGGCAGTAGTAGGATTGGAAAGCTGCCCAGCCTCAAGTTCTATACTTACTACTAGAAATCAGACCCCCAAAAGTTGATCTAAACAGTGGCAATCTCTCAGAAAAACGTTCAACCCCATTGTTTTTCACCCACTGTGCCACTCTAGACAGAGGCCCACCTCATGCAAACAAGTACTGGCCCTGTTCTTCAAAGAAATACTCCATCCCAAACCTTGGTTATCTCACCCATCCACCTTGCAGTCCACTGCCTTTTAGTTGGGAAATTAAGATTCACACCCTCGAATCTCCCTGACTGAGCCGCACCACTGATGGGACTTCCCTTCTTTTCTGGTTCTTTTTTGTTATTTGATGGATATTACTGTTGGTTATATTAAGACAGCTGAGGGACTTTTCACACTGGGAGGTATTTTACTTTCTATAATGATACTGGAGTGTACTTTACTTAAATTTCTGTAATAAAAACCTACATGCCTACCAATGATGGCATTCCATAATACAATATTGATAATGTGTGGTCAAGAAGAAACCAAGGGCCAAATGTACGTAAGTTTGGGTTTGCGATTCGCAAATTGTGTGTCTGAGCGACTCGCAATTTGTGAGTCGCAAACCCAGATGCAGGATGGTGTCCCTGACACCATCTGCGATTCGGAAGGGGGTCGCAAAGACCCACCTCATTAATCTTAATGAGGTGGGTCGCAATTTGCGACCCCCTTCCAATTCGCAGCACTCACAGGGTTGGTGGCATGCTGGAGACAGCAGACCACCATGTCTGTGACTGTTTTTTAATAAAGCAGTTTTTTTTGCAGCCAGTTTTCCTTAAAGGAAAACGAGTTGCAATAGACACGAAAAAATTTAACGTTTTTCTTTCATTTTTTCAGAGCAGGCAGTGGGCCATAGGAAATGTTTTTAGAGCCATTCACAAAGGGGAAGGGGTCCCTTTAGGACCCCTTCCCTTTTGTGAATGGGTTAGCACCCATTTGAAATGGGTGCTAACTGCGAATTGCTTTGCGACTGCGTTCGCGGTCACAAAGCAATTCTACATCGCAATGCGAATCGCAAATAGGAAGGGGAACACCCCTTCCTATTTGCAAGTCGCATTCCCATTTTTCGAGTCGGTAACCTGGTTACTGACCCGCAAAATGGGAATGAGCATCGTGATGTGCGTTTTGCATGACAGAAACCTAGGGTAGACCAGGACAGAGAAAAACCTACCAACTCTAGAGAATTCTGACAACCAGACATCCAAGGAGTCCAGAATGTTTGGCTTTCAGGGATACCACTAATTCTATTACTCAGAATGTCCTATAAAACTCAAAGTATTGGTGAATCAGTAACATTTTCTATAGTTTATGTGACAGAAAATTACAGACTGTGCAGCAAATAGTATAAGTTCTGTTTTCCTCCATTCTCAAACTTCTCACTGTGAAATTGGTGCCCCTAGTTTGTAATTTGTCTTATTGCACTGAACATGAACCTGTCAAAATTGGATCATGCGAATCAATGTAATATCATTGTGGTCTTCTCATGTTTACAGCTTTGGTCCATTGTTATCATTTGCGTTAGATCCATCCACACATGCAGGGGATTGTTTTTCTTGGGAGACATACAATTACAGGATGGTAAGACTTTTGCCAATGACTGCAATTGCTCAAGATTTTTCTTACTTAAATGTGGGGATAATTTGAATGACATTCTGGTTAAGGAAAGCACACTGGAATAAATGAAAGCCCCATGACCCTGGCTTTCCCCAGGTCTTTAGTTTTCAGAAAGGCCTTAGGGTGGTGGGGTTTCCTAGCTGCCGGCTGACCCCATGACCTAATGTTAAAGCCACCCACTTCCCCAGCAAGAGAGAGAGAGGAAACTGGGAGTTGTTAGGTGAAATTGTTATTTATGCATGTCATTCTCGGTAAGAAACAATGCTAGGATTCATGCAAGAAATAATGCCCTGGGTTCCACTAGGTCTCTAGTTTTCAGAAATTCCCAGGGATGGAATGGTCTCTGGGTATTGGATGACCAGAAGCACAAATAATGCAGTAATCCTCCTGAGAGAAAAATAGCGTTTTTTAGGTATAACTTTGATGTCTCCATTGGTGTAGCCCATAGGGCCTGCGACTCCACACCACATCTAGGTCTTGCAGCATCCAACCACCATCCACTCTAGTATGATCACTAGGGGGCAAGATGCCAGGCAGCTTGGCCATTACTGTGCTGAGCAGGAAAGACCATTTGAGAGGTAGGCTTCCCTGAAAAGTGCGCACTTGAGTTGGATGGTCTCAAGCAAGGTAAAAGCTCTATGCTGAAATAACAGCCGAGGCTGGTTATGCAGCCCATCTGTAAATGAACCAAGTATGTCTAATCGGTCACAGGATGGTGCTGGCTAGATTGTTCTAGAGCAGGCTGCCTTGCATTTGATGCTTACCCTGCTCGCTCTCCAAAAAGGTTGGCTCCTGGACAGGTCCTGTAGGCAGAGATGGAGGGCAGATTCAGGTCCAGCGTGGGCGTGCCAGGGTCTTTGCAGTGTCCATAGAGAACAAATTGATGATATCAGGTCCCTAGTACCTTGTTCCTACTTATCAAGAGGAAGGGCACTGGCCGGTCTTGTAATGCATGACCATCGGGGGGACGGAGAAGGGCATTGAAGCAAATCTATCTGACTTCCAGGAGCTCTGACTGAGCTTCAAGCTTCAAATGATTCCTCATATGGACTTCTGGGTCTGCCTGGCTGGGCCCAGAGGATGGTCATCTAGTTGCACTGTGCCTCCTGTAAAGCATTCCTGCTTAAATTGTAGGGTCACAGGGGACTCTGCAGGCTTACGCACAGACCCTGTACCTACTCAGTGCTTTTATGCACCAGTGAAACAGAGAAGCCCAGAAGCTGAAGCTCCTGCATTGCACCCAGCCAGGTTTCTTAGCCTCATGAAGCATGGAAGCCCTTCATAGCCTCTTGAAGCCCACTCCGGGCACTCTGAGACAAGACGACTGAGCTCATGGACACCAGGGGATTCAGGGGGCCTCACTTTATGCATCCAAAAGCTCTGACCTGGGGCCCTGTCAAGGCCTTTCAACCCAGCAAAGTATGGATTCCAAGTCTGGACATTACATGTTTTGTGTATTGATTTTAAATACAAAACACCAGCAGTGACATTGGCATGGCGCATTTTGCACCAGCAATGTGGTTGTGGTAAATAGCTCTCAGGCATAATTTTGAACACCCATAATTATAAGCTCATACATACCTAGTTTTGTCCATCTCCTCTATTTTTGAAGAGTTTTATTTTTCCTTCAGTGGGCAGGATGACATCTCATTATGGCAGACATTGTTATTGTGAACTCTTTTGCTCTAGGACTATCCTCAGTCATTCCTTTTTACTCTTCAGTCAGTTATTCGATTACGCTGGCTGTTAAACCATGTAATTTTACAGATTAAAGCTCTCATTTTAGTTTCAGCAGTATTATTCCAGCGGTAATACTGTCTCCAGCCAACCAAATCCAATGAGGTTCCTCAACACGGTCAAACTCTATCAAACCTCGACTGCGAGATATCACTTTATTGAAGAACACCTTAGGAGCTGCCTACAGCATCTGTGGGGAACAAGAGAGTCAAGGGTCCTAAAGAGACAGACTGGCATATAGGGCTGTTAAGTGGTCCTACACTAGAGTGACCAGACGTCCCGGATTTCCCCGGACAGTCACGGTTTTTAGAGGACTGTCCCGGTGTCCCGACGCTTCTTCTAATTTTAAATGAATGTCACGGTTTTTAGGACAAAGGTCATATTATTAAATAAATGTCCCGGTTTTTGGGACAAAGGTCAGATCTTCAAGGGAAGCATAAGTTAAAGACGCCTACAAAGTATGAAATAATTAAAGTATTTTATCTGTTACTGTCAGGCGACACTGTCCCCTGTCTGCTCCCAGCAGAGAGACGGAGTGGGGGGCAGAGAGAGGTGGGTGGGGGCGGGCAGGGGGTGCAGCGTGGGAAGTCAAGCCATAGCTAATTTTATATATGTAGTCTTGTACATGTGTGTGTAGAGATATAAATATATATATGTGTGTGTGTATACCCACACACACATACACAGACATATATAGGCACACATTAACAAAGCTACGCAAAAAACGGGACAGGCCAGATATGAAAGTGAGTAATGTCTTTAGTCCTTTTTTTATGTCTGTCAAAATCTGGTCACCCTTACTACACCCTCTCACAATCTCGGTGCAATGTGCTGCCACCCATAGTGTTATGCAGTGCTTAATTTGTAAATAAAAACGTGCCGGTGCCCAAAGCCCTCCTCTTAAACTGGCAGCTGCTGCAATTAAATGTGGGAACACGGAATGCTGAGGCGGCCTAATCCTAAAACCATCTCAGGCCTCTTCAATCCATATAAAGCCACTCATTGCCCCTTCAGCTCACTCTTGCAGCTTTCAACTTTCTCTCTTTGTGACGATGTTTCGTTTTTCCTTTCCTCCGTCTTTCCATGTGTATCTTTTGCTCGTAGCAAATGCTTGAGGCAGAAGAACAAGCCCCGGCCCTCAAATATAAGTGCGGATGCTCAGCACCGGAAACAACAAGCACAAAATTAAGCACTGGTGGTATGTGGTCTAGGACAGTTAATGTTGTTCACATGCAAATGTGTGTTGTCCCTCACAATAGACTGCATTCATATACACAGACAGCCATGACCTTGGCACCTTGTTTAAAAAGTGTGTCACCTGTGACAACAGCACAGAGCTGTATTCCCTCACTGGTGCAATGTTTCTCACAACAGTCTCAGCTGCATGCCATCTTGAGGCATTATAGAAGAATAGTTCATCTACATATATGTGTTATAATAATTGCGTAGATAATTGTAAGCTGAGATGTTGACGCCTCTGCAAATACATGTTTTTCTACTTCCTCGTCTGCTGAAGATCCAGAGCTCCCACCTTCGTGGCTAGCTGCATTCCCGGCAAGTCACAGCACGCAGCCCCTTGAAGCAATGACAGTAGCGAGAATGCAGGAAGTCACACCTGCACATCTCTTTCTGTCCCTGCCTCACACATTGTGCATATAGCCCCCAGTGAATGCTCATCGTACCAGCTGGATGAAGAAAGGGAGAGTTGTAGCCACCGGCTCCAGGACACACAAGGACCATTCAGCAGGACATTGGGCCAGATGTAGGAAAGGATTTGCGCCCTCGCAAACTGCGAAAAACGCCGTTTGCGAGGCGCAAAAGCCTCTCCGCGATGCAGAAATGCATTTTGCGAGTCGGATCCGACTCGCAAAATGCATTTCCGACTCGCAAATAGGAAGGGGTGTTCCCTTCCTCTTTGCGACTCGAATCGCAGTTACCATCCACTTGAAGTGGATGGTAACCCAGTCGCAAGCGGGAAGGGGTCCCCATGGGACCCCTTCCCCTTTGTGAATAGAAACAAAATGATTTTTCAGAGCAGGCAGTGGTCCTAAGGACCACTGCCTGCTCTGAAAAATACCGAAACTAAAGTTTTTTTTTTTTTTCTAAAAGCAGCTCGTTTTCCTTTAAGGAAAACGGGCTGCAGATAGAAAAAAAAAAAAAACAGCTTTATTAAAAAGCAGTCACGGACATGGTGGTCTGCTGTCTCCAGCAGGCCACCATCCCCGTGAGTGCCCATACTCGCAATGGGGTCGCAAACTGCGACCCACCTCATTAACATTAATGAGGCGGGTCTTTGCGACCTCATTGCGAGTTGCAGAAGGTGTCTGAGACACCTTTCTGCATAGCAAATTGCGACTTGCAATTTGCGAGTCGCACAGACTCGCAAATTGCAAGTTGCAATTTGCTTTTTTGCTGCATCTGGCCCACTGTCACCTGCAGAACCCAGACTGGTAACATTTGACCTCAGATGAAATTGTTAAACTTTGAATAATTTGATAACACTTCACCCACATTGCATGAGATGAAGAGAGGACACTGCAGCAGGATGCGCCTTGAATCTCAAGTGGTCTCCTAGTGAGGCTTTCATACTGAGCTGGTGGATGGCTGGTAGTCTGTGGGTAGCCACCCTTGGGCATCCTGTAAACTGGTAAGACAGAAAGAGCTCGCTCGGGAGTGCAGCTCTTTGGTCAGACGGATAATTGTGGTCACTGCCAAAGACCCTGAAATGACCCTTCTTTTGCAGCAAGAAAGGGTGTGAAGACTCCAATGGGGAGAGTGTACTCTCACAGTGCTTGAAGGCCTATATTGTATGAGCCACAAGGCTCCAGGCTCTTCGGAGTTTTTGCGCATTGGAGGGCCATCATAAATTCTGTAATAATCTAGGCAAGACACTACAGGGCAAGGGCCAAGGCAATGTCAGCATTGGCGTCGGGGAACATTTATAGCAGTCTAACATGTATGAAAGCACCGCTAACTCAAGAGAACTCAGTATTGTTTATTTTCAAAGTGGCAGGAGCTGGGCTGCCAAGACGAGACAAACTAGTGTAGCAAGGAAGCCATGGGCTCTGGTACAACCAATGGAAATGTCCCCTTTGATTGATGTAGGGGTAGCAAAATACAGTAATTATCAGGGTTCTTGGGGCCCGGTGACACTGCACCTGCTGCACTAATAGTAGCTACATCCCTGCTTCAGAAAAGGGCAGTGTGAGTCGTTGTGGCAAGTAAAGTGACCTATGGCCAAGGGTCCTTTGGACATCACACATTCTGAAACATCGACCTGGATGTGTTCCAGACAACCAGTAACTATATTTGTCAAATTTTGCAAATTTGCTGTAGTTCATCATACCAAATATCCACATTCAGAAGCTTCTAGCTCAGCAACCTTTGGCATACATTCTGCAGAAAAACTCATGATATTTCCCTTCTCAAGTAACTGCTGATCATATGACACACCTAATAAAAATGCAATCTGTGTTGTGTAGTTTGGGTCACATGGTATTCATCCTCATATATTTTTGAATGTATTTATTAATTAGCTAAATAATTTTGATAAGAAACACCATGAAAAGCACAATAAAAATTTTGTCAGGATGGTTACATATGTGAAATGGAGTAATAGTAATGTAACAAGAAAAACAATTATAATACATGGTACTCCCTATCATGCTCTTTTCCGTAGTTCTACCTGTCTCCTGATGTTCTCTTTCTCACAGTACTCAATGCCTCATAATAGTCCCTCACTCAATAATTCTCTGTTTCACAGACTTCCCATGATTTATGTTTCTTGCTGTTTCACAAAGCTCAATGTCTCATATTAGTCTCTGCCTCATGGTACTTCCTGTTCCATGATGTTCTCTTTCCCATTGTACTCAATTTCTCATAGTTCTCCCTGAGTCAGTGGGTCTCTCTGTTTCATGGATTCCCCTGTTTTATGTTTTTACAGTTTCACAACACTCCATATCTCAAATTATTTCCTGCCTCATGGTACTTCCAGTCTTTTGATACACCCTGTCTCAGTATGCTCCTTGTCATGGTACTGCCTTTGTTATGATATTTCTTACCTCAGAGTACTTCCTCACTGTCCTGTGATAGTTACTCTGTGCTTACTCTCCTCCTAGGCACCCTGTTTTATACCTCTTCCTGTCTCATACAATCCCACATCTCTTAGGATCCTCAATGTAACGGTACTCTCTGTTTTCTGCTGTAACATCTCATGGTATGTACTTACCCAGGTGTTTCTTCCTGGGGTACACCATTTCCAACAGTATTATTGTCAGAACTGCTTTTCGAGGGCCACAGGGCAAGCTGGAGTTACTGGACCTAACTGTGGGAGTGAGGCCTTTTACTCTTGATGTGCCGGAGCCCAGACTACTATGGGTCCAGAGTAACTCGCAAAGTATTACCCCTTTCACCACTTGACTCTCAGTGGTAGGGATGGTCGAGCAGTTCAGGGCTCTTGAGCCTCAGTCTAGATGACATTCCTGGGTTACTTGCTGGAGGTCAGTGCAGTCAGTGGGGCAACTATACTCTGATAGTTGGTCACAAAATTCCTGTAATACCCTTTGAGTCCTAACTTCAGTTTGGGTAGTAGGTACTTCCTACTCCTTCTCAGACACTATCTTGGCAACCAACAGGTGACCCTGGCAATGCCCACCTCATGCTCAAGGTAGACTACGTAGAACTTCCCCACTTGACACTATGTCACCTAGACGGTCAGTTTCGCCTCCAGTATCCTAGCTAACAGGTGTCTCATGTTGTTCTGCCATGAATTGCTAGACACCACAGTATCACTCAGGAAGGCATGAGAACTCCTACATCCCGCAACACCATGGTTCACCAGGCACTGAAAAGTGCAAGAGCATTTATCAACCCAAAGGGCATTCCCTTAAACTGATAGAATGTCTCTGGCATAAACAATGCAGTACTCTCATTAGTACTTTGTGCTATGGAATTCTGCCAATATTCATTGGTCAAATCAGAGGCACTTAAGTACCTTCCATCTCCTAATCAGTCCACAAGCTCATCCAATCCTGGGATTAGATGGGTGCCAGTTTTAGTTGCCTCTTTAAGGGTCCATCGTCCACACAGAACTGCAAGTAAGGGGATCCTTTGTTTGCATTCGTACCCGACCAAGGACTACAAAATCTCTCAATGACCTCAAAGTCCAACTTTTTGACAACTTCCACTTTAATACATACCCGAATCTGGCCAGACATTCAGTATATTCTTCTCTTCACTGGCAGACTGTCATCTTTGTATGTCATGGACACAGAGAGGTATCATACCCGAAGCCAGTGGGAAGAGGTTGGAAAACAGTCCCAGCACTTCTCCATACTCTCCCTGCTGCTCAATCTTTAGCTCAGGGGTTAACTGCACCCCTTTCACAGTGTCATTCTTCATATGATCACTCAACAGGCTTACTGTCTTCCTCAACCTTCTCTGCCGTGGCCATGAAATTCACTGTCCACCTTTTCAAGGGGTGAGGCAGTTCACAACAAACAACTTCCTTGGTTCTTTTGTGACACGTGTCCACCAAGTAGTTAACCTCAGAAGTCTTCTGAACTAACTTGTACAGGCAATACAATTTTGTCCTCCAAAGCAGTTGTACACATCGTCATTAGCACCAACATTTTTTGGCCATCTTTATTCCCAGTCAGTATAACCTCTCTGGTCATACCAGTCTTCTTAGTCGCCTGGTTTATCTGAATGTTTTCCTTCGCCTGACTTGTACCACCAAATTTGTGACAAATTACATAGTCCAACACATCCTTCTGGGGAGACTCCGAGGTTCCTTTCCACACATCATTAACTGGAGTGGGGGGAACTCCCACTGGATGTCCATACAAATATACAGAGGTCTCAACCTTGCCTCCTCCTGCAGAATATCTCTTTAGAAAAATTAGATCTGACAGGGAAAAATTTGACTTTATCCCTAAGTTCTCTGGCAGAGTTCCCATCATGCTTTTGAGTGTTTACACCAAACCACTGGTATGTTACATCATAGAGAAGTAGTAGGTCACACAAGTGTGCTCCCACATCTCTTTCAAACATAAGGACCTTGTCTAAGATGATTGCCTTTGGAAATCGGAACCTGGAAAAGATGCCCAGCAGAGCTTTTATTACCACCTCTGAAGCCATGCACTTTGGAAATACTGCCCCCGGGTACCTGCTAGCATGACCCACAAAAAACAGTTTATACTTGTTGTCTGAAAGTGAGTGAGGGTCAAATGGACCTACAATGTAATTTTCAAATGCTCAAATGGAACATCTACAACTGGTAGAGGCACTAATGGTGCCATGCCCCCCCCTTCTGACTTACCACTCACTTAGCTACTGGGTCAAGTTCTACAGCACCGCTCCATGTCTCTATGCATCTGTGGCCATTAGAAGAGAGGTCTCAACCTATCCTGGGTTTTGTAATGCCCAAGTGTCCTGGCCAGGGAATTTTGTGGGCCAGTGATAACAGGATGTTTCTGTGCACCAATGAACCACTAGCCTCTTGCTGGCACCTGGCTCAGTATTCATTTGCTTACTATTAAGTAGGCCATCCTCACAGTCAACTTAGTGTTTCCCAACCCCAACCTTGTTAGCTAACCACTTGTCAGCCAACACTGCAAGTCTCTTAATGCCTCTCTGTCAATTCGGACAGGTAGTCACTAAGTGGGGTGGAGTACTTCCCCTTGAGTTGCTCTATCACCATCAACCATTTCAGAGAATGAAAATCCTTGACGTCCAATCTTCTCACCTACTCATTCCAATTATGCAATACAACATAAATCTATATTTCAAATGGAACATCATCTGCTCTTTTGAAGTACCGGATCCTCTGAAGGTACTGAGCTAACTTCAGCCCAGACTGTCTAATCTGAGCTTCCTTCATGTGCTTGTAGATCATATAACCCATCCTTTCAATGACAGCTGCTCTTTTGAATGGTAAGTGACCAATTAATGCAACTACCCTAGACAACTCATGCAAGGTTTGAACCCTTCAAATGACCTCAAAGCTTACAAACATTCTAGGCCATCCTGCCTTTCCACATACACATGTACAAGTTCTGTTGTAATCTTGCCCACTGCGTGGCCTGAACTAGAGGTGAAGTCCCTTCTTCTGTTTCAATCTTAAGCCTCTCCTTTTTCAGGTAAATCTTTTCCCTCCCTAGTTTTTGTTCCCTTTCCTTTCTTCGCTCTTTCTTCTCTGTTAGCGTCTCCTCTGGCTCACTAAATTTCTCTTCCTGGGTCCATTCCTCTTGTATCTCCCACCGCCTCTCCTCCAGTTACTGGTCAGTTAGCCTGAGCTTCTCCCTTTCTGGAGAGCCAATTTGAAGTTCAGGGTCTCTACCAGACTAAACCCACCCAATGGGTGCGATTGTGAGCACCTAAAGCATAGCGGCAGCAGACTAAACAACATCCACAGTCTCTGAAGGTCAGCATCCTAACATTGTCCTGAGCGGTGTCCACAAATACCGCCATCCCATTCTAGTGAGGCTTGCTATTACCCACTCAATACTGGCAACTCCCAAATGCGGCATATGGCATTTCCACTTGACAAAACCTCAGTTTGACCCTGTTAGACCTGACTGCCTTGGGGTGGTCACCCCTAACTTTTTGCCAGCCTCCCTCCATTTTTTGACACTGTTTTTGCTGGATTTAGGACTCTGCACACTTTACCACTGCTAACCAGTGCTAAAGTGCATATGCTCTCTCCCTTAAAACATGTTAACATTGGATCATATCCAATTGGCTTATTTAATGTACTTGTAAGTCCCCGGTAAAGTGCACCACATGTGCCCAGGGCCTGTAGATTGAATGCTACCAGTGGGCCTACAGCACTGATTGTGCCAGCCACATAAGTAGCCCCTTAACCATGCCTCAGGCTTGCCATTGCAAAGCCTGTGTGTGCAGTTTCACTGCGACTTCGGCTTGGCATTCAGAAGTACTTGCCAAGCCTTAAACTCCCCTTTTTGTACATATACATCACCCCTAAGGTAGGTCCTAGGTAACCCATATGGCATGGTGCTATGTAGGTAAAAGGCAGGGCATGTACCTGTGTAGTTTATATGTCATGGTAGTGTAAAACTCCTAAAGTTGTACACTGCTGTGAGGCCTGCTCCTTTCATAGGGTAGCATTAGGGCTACCCTCATGCACCGTTTGAGTGGTAGATTGTGATCTGAAAGGTGTAACAAGGTCATATTTAGTATGGTCAGAATGGTAATGCAAAATTCTGTTGACTGGTGAAGTTGGATCTAATATTACTATTTTAGAAATGTCACTTTTAGAAAGTGAGCGTTTCTCTGCACTTAAATCCTTCTGTGCCTTACAATCCATGTCTGGCTGGCTTAGTTGACAACTCCCTTGTGCATTTCACTCAGACAACCCCAAACACAGGATGCTCAGTCACACCTGCACACATCTGCGTACTGAATGGGTCTTCCTGGGCTGGGAGATTTGGAGGGCCTGACACTTACATGTCAAAGGACAGTGGCCTGTCCTCACACAATGGACTGCCAAACCCCCTACTGGAACCCTGATAGACAGGATGGAACTGAATGGTGACCTTGTGCACTTCTAAGCCACTCTTTGAAATCTCCCCTACTTCAAAGGCACATTTAGGCATATAAACGGGGTCCCTGACCCTACCAACTCTGACACTTCTTGACAAGATACCTCCCGGGAAAGAAACTCTGAACCAGAACCAGCAACCTGCTAAGAGAAGCTGTTTGGCTGTCCAAAGGACTCACCTGACTGCTTCGCTATAAAGGACTGCTGCTTTGCTTTTGTTCTGCTGCCTTGCGCTGGCCTCTGAATCTGCTGAGAAGTGCTCTTCAAGGGCTTGGATTGAGCTTGCCTCCTGTTTCCTGAAGTTTCAAGGCCAAAAAGACTTCACCTCTGCAAAGAACTCCTTGTGCGGTGAAAATCAACACACAGCTTGCCGGAATCGATGCACAGCCTGCCCGCGGTGCAAAAATCACTGCACACCAAACCGGAACAACGCAGCCTGTCTCCCCGAGTGGAGATTGATGCAGTGCCAGTGGTGCAACTGGACTTCAACGCACGGCCCACCGGATCGACGCCTCACGGAGCCGGAACGATGCAGCCTGACTTCCTCTGAGAGGAATCGACGCAATTTCCCTGCAACGCCCACGGGGTCGACGCAGCTCCTGTGACCTCACCCTGGACGCTCAGGATTTCTCTGCATCGTCCCCGGGGCATCCAAAGACCCCTAATCTCAAAGAGGATTCAAGCCTGCATGCCTGACTTCGACGCAAAGCCCTTGCTGCATGGAAAAGAATCAATGCATCGTCTGTGTGTGCCCGGAAATCCGACACACATCTACCTTTTCCAACTCATCTCCTCCTCTGCGGTCTTGGTGCGTGTAATTTTGACACAAACCAGGTACTTTGTGCTTGCAAAAGACCATTGTTTCTATAAAGACCTTAAAACTCATCTTATCATCACAAAAGTGATATTTCAACTTGTATTTATCAAATCTTGATCATTTTGACCTTAATCTACTAAGATAATTATTCTATATTCTTCTAAACCTTTGTGGTGTATTCTTCTGGTGTTTTCACTGTGTTATTGAATGATTTATTGCATAAATACTTTACACATTGCCTACTAAGTTAAGCCTGACTGCTCAGCGCCAAGCTACCAGAGGGTGAACACAGGATAATTTGGATTCTGTGTGACTTACCCTGACTAGAATGAGGGTCCTTGCTTGGACAGGGGTAACCTGACTGCCAACCAAAGACACCATTTCTAACAGACCCTAACAGTCAACTTTAAAAGCACTATTTGCTAAGTTCATGCAAGTCCTTATCACATCTTCTGTACTCAAACAGTTTTCTCGTGACTAAATGGCAATCTACAAGTGTGAGAGGACCAGGGTGCGTCTAAATGGACTCTGGATTCCTGATGCTGTGGTTTGTGACCTCTCATAGTCTTTCCCAATAATACATTCGACTTACTTCAGTTCCCAGATGCCACGTGTTGGTGTCAGACGTCCTCCTCTGTGGGATCTTGTGATAATTATCTGATCCTCACAGCAGCCACGGCACGTCTGGTCAGGACAAAAGTCCTGCTTCCAAGGCTGCCTCATTCCTGGCTGTCACTAGCGGCCCCTCCACACGGGCTATGGTCCTTCACGGTGGCGTCACCTGGCATACGGGGTCACCAACTCGTGCTGCACACAGATGACAACCCTTACATCACTGTGGCCCCCACCTGGCATACAGGGATCACTGACTGATGCTGCACAAAGGCTACAGCAATTGCTTGATAGTGACCCGCATCTGCCATTCAAGGTTTGCCAACTGGTGCTGCACACAGGCGATGGTCCTTTATTCACAGTGGCTCCATTCTGGCACCCAGAGATCACCAGCAGTTGCTGCATAGGGGTAAAGACCCCTTTTTCATAGTGGCCCCCTTTCTGGCACACAGGGGTCACTGACAGCCCTTACTTCATAGTGGACCTCACCTGACATGCACCAGTTACTGACTGGTGCTGCACCAATGGCCCTCACTGAGCCAGACATCTCACACCTGGCAGGATCCTTCCTGGGCCTCACGCCCTCCAGAAGCTTTCCTCCTCCTCAATGGCTCCACTGTTTTTTGGCAGGCAGATAGAATGCTGGTTCTCCAGACTCAGAGCAAGTAATCTTGACTCTTGGGTGATAGCCCCTCACCCAGCAGGGAGAATAGCAGACTTTCCCTAGTTCTGGTTCCAGCAGCTAGAAGGTGTGGTGATCTCCTCTGAATAAACAATGCTATTGAGCAAAGTGTGGAACTCTAGCTCCCACCCTTATAGTCCAGCTCAAGATACAAATATGATTTAGGTGGTGATTCCTAGTTTGCCGCCCGCCAAGCGGGAACCTCCAGAAGACCATACCGCGGTCAAAAGACCGCGGCGGTCATTCTGGCTTTCCCGCTGGGCGGGCAGGCGACCGCCAAAAGGCCGCCCGCCTGCCCAGCGGGAAACCCACAGCAACAATGAAGCCGGCTCCGAATGGAGCCGGCGGAGTTGCTTTTGTGGGGCCCTGTTAGGGGGCCCCAGCAGTGCCCATGCCATTGGCATGGGCACTGCAGGGGCCCCCAGGGGCCCCACGACACCCGTTCCCGCCAGCCTGGTTCTGGCGGTCGAAACCGCCAGAACCAGGCTGGCGGGAAGGGGGTCAGAATCCCCATGGCGGCGCTGCCTGCAGCGCCGCCATGGGGGATTCTGCAGGCCAGGGGAAAACCGGCGGGAAACCGCCGGTTTCCCTTTTCTGACCGCGGCTTTACCGCCGCGGTCAGAATGGGCCTGGATGCACCGCCAGCCTGTTGGCGGTGCATCCGCGGTCCACTACCCTGGCGGTCTCGGACCGCCAGGGTAGGAATGACCCCCTTAGTGTCTGAGCCTTTGAAATTCAACTTATGGGTGTCTGCTCCTTTGAAGTTGTGTCTTCTCTACACTGCCCTTTGCCAAAGAGAAAGTCTTACACAACAGGAGTGTCCCCGATTCTAATTGACCAACAATACAGGACAAGGGACTAACCTGGATTTATTCCCACTGAAATATACCCCAAGAAGCTACAAAGGACTGAGCCTTCCTCTCAATCAAGATTCCCCCAGTACCAATCTTATTAGCCTCGCAACCTTCTTGGCATTGAGGCAGGCCCCACTGACAAGTATCTCTTCCTAGACTCGGAGACCTTTAATTTGCACAGTAAAATTTGTATTTCCACCCCATCCTGGGAATGTCAATTATCCTCGACTACCATCTGGGTGTTGCAGTCCTCACTTACTCCTGCCTTTCCATGCTCTGTGTTACTAAAATCTAACCAATAGGCTTCCATGCCATTTGCCATCCACACAAACACACATGCATCCCAGTACGCACATGCAACTATCACATGCTGTCCGATACTACATATAAACTATACAGGCCAAGGATGAATTAGGTTTGCAGCCACTGAGCTTTTCATGAGTGAGCTAGTAGATACTACTCCAGTGCCATAGGTAAAAATAAATATTCACCCTACTGATTACTACTGAACAGCAAATGGGTATGCTGCCACTACCGTGCTTGTGTCACATAGCTTCAGGTAAGGTGAGTAGTCTGCTAACACTCCAAGCCTAATTGCTTTGTTCACCCCACCAGCTCTAACAAGACCACATTGCCATGGGACAGGCCTAGGTCACAAGACTGCACAATCTATGATTACTTAAATACAGAAATCAGTACCAGGGATCCAGATATCCATGTGGCTGGGGAACTCAGAGCAGGGGTGAACATCAGTCACCATGCAGGGGACTTTTCCGTCTCAACCTCTACCTTCTCATGGTACTTCATATTTTTAATAATCCTTTTCTCATAATACTTGTGCCCTCAGCCCACTCCGGGCCTCACACTTCTCTCTCATTGTACCCCATGTTATATTTTTTTCCTCCTTTTGCTAAGAAAGTATTGGCCTCAACACCAATAGATTTCAGAATCTGCGTCCTACACTTCTTGACACCCAGTATAGCCCATCTGTCTCAGAGGACCTTTCTTGTCACAGACCCTTTTCCAAATATCAGTTGTAAGCACTTAGCTGCAACTTTTTGTCATTGACAACAGTTTGCATAAAGTGTGGGAATTGCACATCACTCTTACTCACTAACCTGCTTATCAAATAATATTTCTCATGTGAATAAGGCACCATTTCAACTCTTCTATATAAATATTTAGGTTGATTTACAACTTACCACAGAGGAGAAGAAGAGCCAAAAGTAGTATGGCAATGGCTCCACCCCCCAACAAAGGAGGGGTTACAGTATTTAAGCAAGTGCCACCATTTATACAATCGCAAACGTTGACGGTCAGGTTCTGGAGGGACATAATTCCTTGCTTGTCAGATATTTCAAGATGCATGGTATGGTTTCCTCGGCGCGCTCCTTTCAGCTGTAGCACCTGGAGACTGTCCCCTAGAGCAAAAAACAATGAAGTCAATACAAATATAATGATGACATGTTCAAAATGCACAAAAGGAAACTTATGGTGCATGATTGAGAGTCTCCCGCATAGTTGGGACTTGTCAGAAAATGTAAAATATTATGTAATGTTTTCAGAGGCCCCAGGGAGATTGCAACAGGGACCTAGGGAGAAAAGAAAAGTTAAATGACCTTGTTAGGGAGTGCCCACTGGAATGCAGAGGTTGTTTCTGAAACCAGAACTGCAGGTTGTGCTGGAGATTTGTCTATATGAATAATCATGTGAAAGATTGATTTGAAAATGTAAAAAACAACAACACTGAGAATGAAACTGTGCTGGCTCAGTGCTTCTACAGATTCATGCACTGAGCTGAGCATTTTGACTCATATTATATTAACTGCCCAGAAATGCATTTGCTGTTTGGGTCCACTTTTCGTATCCCCTGGTCATTTTGGAATTAAAGAAGGGACCAAATATGCTTGTGCAACCCCTTATGTAATATCTACCATGCTGGTGCAAGATGTGAAATGGCACAATAGCAAAGGGGCATTCAGTCATATGTATGGGGACAAGACCTCTTGCAAATGATGGAAATCTTTACTTAGGCACTCACCTCGTATTAAAGACATGGATGCAGAGGCAAGGAAGCTGTCGGAAAGTGCACTAGTTGTTCGATGCTGTGAAGTGACACATAGAGCCTGATTTAGAGTTTGGTGGAGGGGTTAATCCATCACAACAGTGAAAGATACCCTGTCCACCAAAACATAAATGTCAATATATCCTATGGGATTTATATTTCGGCGGACAAGATATCCACTCCTGTTGAGACAGAGTAACCCCTCCGCCAAACTCTGAATCAGGCTCACAGTTACTGTCTCCCTCCCTTCCCTTACGGCACCTCTACTTTGGGGGAAAAGAGGCCCCAGTGGCTGTCAGGCATTCTGCTGCAGGAGACTGTAGTCACATACTACAACCACATACCTTGATAGGAATGCCAGGACCACCTTTTGCTGAGAAAGCTGGACCAGTGGCTTGATACCTCCAGTGTACAATTCACTGATGCTCTGGTCCCTGTGTTTGTACTGTTCCCAGTGCAGCATGCCTGCATCAGAACAACATACTTGTTATATTAAGACACACTGTCCAGATCTGTGACTGGTGAGTTCATTTAATGGTGTCTTGAAGCACAGACTGGGACAGAGCACCGCAAGTGCAATATGACCCCATCTTGTCTAACCTAAAAGAGGAAAGATGCTATCAAACAAAGTGGTGCAATATTCATGGAAATGTTAACAAAATGTAGGTACAGTGTGTATTTATTAAATAGTGTGGTGTGTAATGTTACAATTGCAGGAACATGCGGACCCTAGTAGTGATAATTGCAGACTCTGTCCTGGAGACCACAGAGAAGACAGGGACTAATGGGCCACAACTGGGTGTTCGGAATTGTCTGCCTTTGGTGTCTGTCCTACTATGGCTCTGCAAACTGGGTTAAATACATGTTTTATGTAGTTAACTCTCAGGGTAAGGAGAGCAAGCAATCAAAGGTTTCTCAGATAAATAGTGTGACGCCAGGAGCTCATACCTCAACAGTGAAACTGCAGACACACTAACATATTGTCCAGCGTAGTGTTTATCTTTTCTAAAGAAAGCACTTAAACATTACAAGAAAATGGAAATGCACATAATGTAGTGTAACTTAGGCACTGTTATATGTATAGGCATTGATTAGGCACAAGTTCAAAAGTCTTTATGCAAATAAAGCTGATATGGGGAAAGGTGAGAGTTCCAGCTTCAGGATTGCCCTATGTGCAAACCAGACACAGTTTCTCAATTTGTGCAAGCCCAGCCCCATAGTAGCTGCTCAATGGTATCAGTGGCACTGGTTGGTGCAGTCTGTGACTTTAAACCCTTGAATTTCAGTGCCAGTGAAGGGAAACTGTGGATGGGCATTTCACTCTTCTGTGCATCGCTTGTGTTGAACAGCACATCCGACCTGCTCCTTGGTTACTAACCTTCATCAGTTGTGATCATCAGGCCAATACGGCAGCTCCTCAGAGACGGACACCCAAGGGAGCAGTGGTAGCACTAGACCTTCAGGGGTCTAAAGTGGGAAAGCTGCATAAAATAATGACATTCTGGTGTCTTCACAGAGCTAGCCACAGGAACTGCATTGGGTGAAGCTAAACTGCTTCTTCTGAATTTTCCACAAACCAGGACCATGCTGAGCTTCTTCTCCTAGACAATTTGGCTTGTTTTTCTTTCAACTGTCAATTTCTGGCTGTTCTTCAGGCACAGTTTTATGCACAATGGTGGCCTTCACAGCAGGTAGCATAATAGTAGCACCAAACAAGGGTATCCGAAACATAATGGAGTATGAGGTCTTTGCACCTTGGCTGCTACTAGCCTTCCTGAAGCAGCAATCAGGGAAACACTAAAGGGCGAGACATGTTCTCACTTTGAGCAACAAGAATGGCAGTCCAACCCCTCACTCCGCAATCTACCACACATGTACTTGACACACACAAGTTGTAAGCAGAAGGTGTAGGGTTCACATTCATGCTTAAAAGAGGTCAGTAGACCACATTCTTTCCTGACAGAGAGAACATGTACTGGCTAAGCCAGTAGGTCTCATCTTTATAATGAGAGTGCCACTCTATAGCTTGTGCTAATGCTTGTTTGCAAAGAATTGTTTTAAAAGCATACAAAAACATTTTAATACACTGGAGAAAATTCAAACACACATCTTTAGGTATTTCAAAACTGTACACTGAGTTCGACATTTTCCAATCTTCTTAAAAGGCATGGTTTGTTTTTCAAATACCTTTGACTCCAGAACCGAATTTAAAAATAATGAGCAAGTGTGAAGGAGAACAATTGCCAATGCCTAAATTACTTTCCACAGGACTCAGAACTGAAAGAAAGTTCAGCCATATGGTCATCTTCAAGAGACCCAAGATCAGAGGTATGTGCCTCCCAGAAAAGAGACATCTCCTTTTCAGTAATCCTAATTACACCTTCTGCCTCAAATGCCAGTTGAGTAAATGCAGCAGCTGGCCCCCTCCACAGTGCCATTAAAGCATTTATCAGTCAAGGCCTGAGCCTTTGCCCAATATGTGTTATCCAGAGAATAAAATAAAATCAGACTTTAAAGTCTGTTCATTAATCATACCTTGGACAAAATAAAACTGTTGCTGTTGTTCAAATGACAAGTTGTGAGTCGTAGGGAGCAACCCAGCACGTGGGGTGGGTATTTGATGGGGGAAGCATCACAAGAGGGAGATAGCAACAAAACTTGTGCATTCTCATTAAGTGTTGAATGAAAAAGAAAAACGTAGTTCCTAAAAAATCAGCCAAGAAAGGTATGGTGAAAAGGATATGCTCCAGGAGATGGATAAACACAAGAAGAGATAGACTAGCCATCAAATTGGAAACAAACAAATGAGCCACAATAAAGCCAAACAATGGGAAGCAATGAGTGAGCTTCAAGCACGCTGTAAGTTTTTGGCATGGTCCACAAGATGCTTTCACCCTCAGACAGCTGGAAGCTGTCTTTAGATAAGAACTAAAAAGGTCTGGTCATTTTTAAACTTCACAAAAACTCAATACAAGGGCCACCACTTTCTTTAACAACCAAGGACAAGGACAATGACAAGAGTCCTATGAGGGTATGAAGGCACTCTGAACAGTTTCCCAGGATGCCAAACAAAAATCCAGGATGCCTGTTTCACATAAAGTGCAGCACTCACGGCAGGGGTGCACACCTGTTTACCATGCAGGGGTCACACCTGCCACTCTAGGGACAAAACACATATAATAACATATCAAATCATAGGTATTCTATGTGACATCTATAACCATTTTAGATAAAGTGTCAGCACTAAAATGCAGTTTTTTAAGTTCATGATTACTAAGAATAATTAGGGATAGTGTTATACTGTTATGACTTCCAGGGACACATTCTATGTTTATGAATACAGCACAGGAGGGTAAATATATGTGATAATAAAATCAAATGATTACATTGTGTCAAAAATGCTACAACAAATGAATGGTCTAAACTGAGCTTGTTACACTATAGGCCTCATTAAAAAACTGTAAATCGTCGGTGGTCATATGTTGCCAAACGTCTAGTTTCCCTGCACTACCTATTATTGAGGGAAGCACAAGGTTTACACCAACAGAACCCTGTCTGGCTCTACTGATGCCTATGTCTGAAATGGCAACCCATCTGCCAAGGGCCTATCAGTATACAGGAATGGCCATCACTGGGTGTAGCCATTGTCACTCATATTTCCTGCCCCTGCCCACATAGCGACACTTCTAGCATCTTTGAATACTGGTCCTCATATTTATATTGGCAGTCTTTCACAAAGACCGCCAATGTCGCACCCGCCAAATAACGCCAGTGTTAGCGGTCTTCAGACCACCATATTATGGCTTTCCGACACTATTAGGTGGGGTAGCAGCCAGCAGCCATACTGGCAGTCGGCAGTCTAATGGAGGTTGCTTCACTGCCACCGCCATGTCACCACAACACTGCCCGCCGTATTACATCACTGTAAATGGCATGGCGGTGTTGTGGTGATGGGGCGCTGGAAGCAGAGCAAGCGCCTTGGACCCCGTTCCCTCCCGGACAACCACTAGGTAAGGTGATCAACCGACGGGGGGAGTGTTGAGTGTTGTGTGCGTGAATGGGTGTGTGTGTTTGTGTGACTGGAGGGGGTGGGGGTGTTGTGTGTGTTTATGTGCGTGTATGTAAAAGTGTATGTGTGCTTGTGTGAATGGGTGTATGCAGGGGTGGGGGGAGTGTTATGGCCATGTGTGCATGTGTGTGTGAATGAGTGTGTGTGTATGTGTGCGTGTATGTATGTATGTGTGATGTGTGCCTGCATGGATGTGTGGGGGGCAGGGGGATTCAGAATAGGGATCAGGGGGGCAGGGAGAACAGAATAGGGATCGGGGAGGGGTTTTCACTGCTTGCGAGGGGCTTCTGATGGAGTCAGGGGGTGGGTCGTACATGGAGGGGGTGGATGGGGAGTCCTGCAGTGGCGACAGGGATGAGTATTCCTGTCACCAGTATTGTTACCACCAGGGATTCTGTGGCAGGGCTGCCACCACGGAATCCCTGGCGGTAAGTATTCTCAAAAAACCACCGGCGGTGTTAGGTTGATCGTCAGGTCGAAGGTGGTCAACCTTCGGCCAGGCGGTCCTATCCCCCTTGCGGTACAGGTGGTGAACTGGCTGCAATGCAGCCAGTTCACTATCGTTGTCATAATTTGGCAGTCCTGCACCGCCACGCTGTCGGCAGTCTGGCCACCGGCGTGGCAGAGCAGGACCGCCAGGGTCATAATGATCCCCATAGTCTGGACTGCTTTGCAAGATAATTATGCTCTTGACAATGAGGTCAAATATGGGGCACTCCAGTACCATACTAAACACATCTTTGTGTCTTAAAAGGGATAGAGCTGAAGCAAACACTTTTGCACAGTACCTCCGGCATTTATTATTATGGCTTTGGAAGAACAAAGTTATGTGTGACAGCCATTCATTGTACAGGATAAGTGTCATCTCTACATCAGAAGGTCTGTTATTTTAGGAATGTCGAAGAACAAATCCAACAAATTCTTCTTTGATAGACATAAGTCAGGAAGAAAACCCAACAAAAGAATCAATTTAAAAATGTCAATGTTATTATGTACATTTCTCTTTGGCAACCATAAAGTAACATCATATCAATCATTTTATCCTTCAAATGAAATTCATCAAAATGACAGTGCCTAGTAAATCACAGAAGTATTAGGCCGGTATAGAAATAGAAGGATTAAGTAATAGAAAACATATAGTACAAGCAATGAAAGGTACCCCATATTTGAAAGGATGAAAGCACAGCCCACTTCCTGCGAGAGGGTAAGGAGAAAAGGCACTTGCCTATGCTTTGAAATTTGGAGGAAGTTTATTCGGGATTCCTATTAAACTAACAACGTCCACAGATTTCAGATCTTTAACAAAATACCAGATCTCTCTTGGTTTCTGTAATATACGAAATGAAGTTTGTCACTGGTATTCCATGCTAAAAAGGTACACCCATCATTTTCCTGCTGTAAATTGTTTTCTTTCAAGTCAATAGGATAGTTGAGAGTGCCAAGTGGCTGATGATGTTAATGTAAGAGTTGGATCCTGGAAGATCTTTTCTCTTTCAAAGTTTCATTTTTAATATGAAATATATTCCTGTTCTGTTATAAATGTCTTAATTTGTGAGCCGACACAGTGTGCACCATTATTTTTGTTTTGGGTTTCTTTATCTTGAAACATTCATTGCTATAGGAGGATCCAGTTGTCTCAATCATTTAGTGAAGCTCCCTTGCATCCTTGAGAGAGGGACCACTATGTTTGATTACATCAAGATGAGAAATGATATATAGAAGATTCATAAACATGAAGAGAAGTAAATTAGAAAGATTATTAAAGTTAAAAGAAGGTTATGGCAATAAAAAATACTTTGCTATTTCCAATCTAGATATCAAGAGGCCTGCTCCATTTATTGAGCTATAGTGTATAAAAACTGGAAAGATGTTAAAATTAAATGTACAATGAGTGTTTGTGTATGGATATGTTTGATGACACACCACAAAATAAGGCCTCATTTGAATGCTGAAATACCTGACATAAGTAAGGGGTGTGTCTTATGCGTGTAACTAATACTAACATATGGACTTCCTATGTCAGGTGACCCTCCCAAAGTAAGGAACAGGCCCCTTGAGAAATCACGGGCCACTAAGCGTCCGCAAAACGTTTGCCAGTTCAGCTGCAGTCCTTGGACCTACCCACTGGCTGCAAACCCAGAGTTCAAACTTTTATGACACCCCCCTAAATTTAGAGCTATCTTTCTATCGGTTTTTGGTCCTGAAAAAAATGCCACCTGATCCGTAAGCACATCTACGGCGTGAAGCATGTTGATCATCATTCTGTAGTATCTCCATACACAGATTATTGTAGGTAGGGTAGGAACATTATTTTTCAACATTCTCTCCACTTGTTTGTTTTTTGCTTGGCATAGGAACTCCAGGTTTGAATAAAAAGTGATTCTAGTACCTATAGTCAATTTTAGCTTCAATCTTTCCAGTCCTATCATTGGATCACACTTTAGGCTTTATTGTATTCCTACAGTTCCTGTTAGCACTATTCTAAATGATCTCCGGCAGGGCCTGGCGGGCCTGTCGGGCATTGCAGCGCCAGCCTGACAAGGAGTAAGCCGATGATGAAGCATGCCACCAATTGGCAGGTGTGGGATCTTGCTTCTAAATAGCTATGTGTCTCAGGTGACCTGTGTTCTCCCGTAATTGGGTATGAGGAAACACAACTCACAGAACAGTGTACTCAGTTGTTATAATTATCGTTCCTTGGGAGACAGAACAATGGAGCATCAACATCTCCCAGTCCTTCCTTTTCCATTTACCACCCAGTAAATGGTTCAGATTTTTTTAAAATGAACGATGTTTGATTCCAAGTCTAGCAGGCTGATTGAGCTAAAGAAGTTTATGTTTCCGTAAGATGGAACTTTGAGTGGATACCCCAATAAAAATGTTCTTAAGCGCATGTGTCTACCAGTAAATAAGGAGTTCAGAATGTATGAGAAAAAAAGAAAACTCGACAATGAAAGTCATTAGGAAAAATTGCTGCCATTTAAAGTAAATTGAAACGTAACGAACGAGCACATTTTAAGTCACTTACAGAGTTTATGCCACTCAATACAAGTTGGGAGTTTGACGCCTTACATAGTTCTTCATCACTCGTAGTAAAAATTATGAAAAAACATATATCCCTTAGGACCAACCTGGAGAGTGTATATGAAGAGGTCTTCGAAAGGTCACCATCGTCTTGCACGAGTCTAAGACAAAGTTTGGATTTCTGGTTTAAAAAGTTAGGAAATGCCAATATCAGCCTGAAGTTGGTGATTGCTCTCGGTAGGAACTTCCACATTTGAACTAGGAGAAATCTTTCATCTTTGAAAATGTTTAACTGGACAAACCAAAAGACTATGACACTCCATACCTACAGGTTTCCAAGAAGTCAGGTGTGATCTCAGCTCACTGCAAAGGTTCACACACTAGGCATCCACAAGTCAAAGGCGACTTGGGAAACAAGAGGTAAAGGTAAATTACTGCTTCAGAGCTTCTCCATTCCTTTTCACATTGTACTAAAGGAGTATTAAGGTTTTCTTTGAGAAAACGTAATGCAGGCCTGAGCCATTAGACTTCAGCTAAAACAAACCTGGACCCCCTAGACCCAAATATTTCTGAGACTGATAAGGCCTTCAAATGTTGCGGTTTTGCAGTAGTTTGTTATGTAAGAGAGCCTGCCTTTATGCTTCTGTGCCTTACATGTAGAGCCCCCTCTCTCTACTATATATGGGTACTCATCAGGCAATATGATGACTCTTTAAGTAATTCCCTTTAAAAATGGGGCTGTAAATATAAAGAAGCTAGCATCCTGCTTGCTTAGTGCCTTAAGCAGGAGATGCACATTTGACTTAGGGCCTGATATAGAGTTTTGTGGAGGGGTAACTCTGTCACAAAAGTGACAGATAGCCTGTCCGCCAAAATATAAACCCCTTTATGTCCTATGGGATTTATATTTCGGTAGATGATATCCATCACCGCTGTGACAGAGTAAATCCTCTGCCAAACTCTAAATCAGGCCCTTAGTTCTTTACTCTTTGTGGGGCAGGAGGGAACTGTCTTTCCCTTAACCCCTCAGGTGCCTGGGACGAGCTGGTCCAGGACCCGGGATTTTTTAATTTACATCAGTTTAATGCAAGGTGAGCAACCCCTTAGGCAAGGGTCGCTCCTATGGGGGACACATTTATTTTAGGCCACTGCAGATCGGGCTATTTTAATTAGGCCGATCTGCTCCCAAGGGGGCAGAAACCACTAGGCACCTGGATTTTTTTAATTACTTTTTTCAGATAAGGAGCGACCCCTTAAGCAAGGGTCACTTGCATGGGGGGCAAATTTATTTTAGGCCATTTCTGCCCCCCCTAGGGGGCAGATCGGCCTATTTCTATGAGGTCGATCCGCCCCCAGAGGGGGCACAAACCAGGTAGGCATCAGGGATTGGTGAGTGTGTGTGTTTTTTGTTTGGGGGGCAGCCCCTTGGGCAAGGGTCTGTCCCCGTGGGGGCAACTTAACTGTTGGCCATTTCTGCCCCCCTTGGGGTCAGATTGGCCTATATTTGGAAGGTCCATCTGCCCCAAGGGGGGGGGGGAGCAGAAAGCCCAACAGAGACCAGGGAAGATTTTTTCTCAAAAAAAGAGGATGGGGGTATGGCCATACCCCCACCCCAAAAAAAATGGGGACAAAGTTGTTCTGCCCACCAGTGGGCAGATTGAGCAATTACCCCAATTCACATCCCGTTGGGCAGAAAACCTACTAGATAAGAGGAAATTTTTAAGAAATAGTGGGATGGTGGCTACCATCCAGTATGGGCAAGGTTATGACCCCACCCTCAACTGAAGGGGGCAACAGTCTTTCATCTCACCCCCTTCACACTAAAAGTTCTTATCCCAACAGCAAGCAAAAGGACATTTGATTATTTTACATTTGGACCATGAGAGCTTGTCTAACTCTCAAAATCGTCCCACTTGGAATGGTGAGGGCTGCACTTTTTGGAAATCTACAAGACCTAGACACATCTGAAAATTAAACATTTGGGCGAGTCCAGGGTGGTGTGCTTCCCATGCACGCCACACCATTTTTCTACCCACAATGACTGCAAACCTTCAACTTTGCTTGAAATCACACATGTTCCCTACATTTTTGTGATTGAACCTCCGGAATCTGCAGGAATCCATAAAATTCCTACCACCCCGCATTGTTTCATCTATACCAATGAAAATTCTCCCCTACTTGTCAGCTTAAAAATGTTTTTTTTCAGACTGCCCTTTTGGGCCCGCTTTGGTTCCCCCTCAATTTCGGCCTGTTTTTGGCTCTTCCCTGTCACAGGCACTTAGCCCACCTACACAAGTGAGGTATCATATTTATTGGGAGACTGAGGGGAATGTTGGGTGGTAGGAAATTTGTGCTGGTGAAGTGATCTCACACAGAAATGTGGGAAAAATTTGATTTTTTGTTAGCTAAATTTGAGGTTTGCTGATGATTCGGGTAAGAAAACACTGGAGGATCCATGCAAGTCACACCTCCCTAGACTGCCTCGTGTGTCTAGTGTTCAGAAATGTCTGGGTTTGGTAGGTTTCTCTAGGTGGCTGCTGAGCCCAGGAACAAAAACACAGTTGCCCCCCTCCGCAAAAACAGGAAGTTTTGTATTTGCTAATTTTGATGTGTCCACGTAGTGTTTTAGGGCATTTCCTGTGGCGGGCACAACGCTTACCCACACAAGTGAGGTACCATTATTATCGGGAGATCTCGAGGAATGCTGGGTGGAAGGAAGTCTGTGGGTCTCCTCAAATTCCAGAACTTTCTATCACTGAAATGTGAGGAAAAAGTGTTTTTTGCCAAATTCTGAGGTTTGCAAAGGATTCTGGGTAATAGAACCTGGTGAGAGTGCCGCAAGTTACCCCATCCTGGGTTCCCCTAGGTGTCTAGTTTTCAGAAATGTCCAGGTTTGCTAGGTTTTTCTAGGTGCCAGATGAGCTAGAGGCCAAAATCCACAGCTAGGGATTTTGCAAAAAACAGGTCAGTTTTTCTTTGGGAAAATGTAATGTGTCCATGTTGTGTTTTGAGGCATTTCCTGTTGCGGGCACTAGGCCTACCCACACAAGTGAGGTACCATTTTTATTGGGAGACTTGGGGGAATGCTGGGTGATAGGAAACTTGTTGCTCCTCTCAGAATCCAGAACTTTCTATCACTGAAATGTGAGGAAAAAGTGGGGGATATTGCCACATTTTGAGGTTTTCAAAGGATTCTGGGTAACAGAACCTGGTGAGCGTGCTACAAGTTACCCCATTCTGGGTTCCCCTAGGTGTCTAGTTTTTAGAAATGTCCAGGTTTTCCTAGGTGCCGAATGAGCTAGAAGCCAAAATCCACAGCTAGGCACTTTGTTTTCTTTGGGCGAATGTGATGTGTCCATGTTGTGTTTCAAGGCATTACCTGTTGCGGGAACTAGTCCTACCCACACAAGTGAGGTACAGTGTTTATCGAGAGACTTGGGGGGAGGCTGGGTGGAAGGAAACTTGTGTCTTCTCTCAGATTCCAGAACTTTCTGTCACTGAAATTTGAGGACAAGGTGTTTTTTTGCCAAATTTGGAGGTTTGCAAAGGATTCTGGGTAACAGAACCTAGTGAGAGCCCCACAAGTCACCCCATTCTGAATTCCCAAAGGTATCTAGTTTTAAAAAATGCACAGGTTTGGTAGGTTTCCCTAGATGCTGGCTGAGCTAGAGGCCAAAATCCACAGCTAGTCACTTTCCAAAAAAACATGTCAGATTTCAATGTAAAAATGTGATGTGTCCACATTGCGTTTCCTGTCGTGGGCACTAAGCCTACCCACACAAGTGAGGTACAATATTTATCGGGAGACTTGGGGGAACACGTAATAGCAGAACAAGTGTTATTGCCCCTTGTCTTTTTCTCTACATTTTGTCCTTCCCAATGTAAGAGAGTGTGTAAAAAAAAGACGTCTATTTGAGTAATGCCCTGTAATTCACATGCTGGTATGGGGACCCCGGAATTCAGAGATGTGCAAATAACCACTGCTTCTCAACACCTTATCTTGTGCCCATTTTGGAAATACAAAGGTTTCCTTGATACCTATTTTTAAATCTTTATATTTCACCAAATGAATTGCTGTATACCACGTATACAATGAAAACCCATTGCAAGGTGCAGCCCCTATACTGGCTCTGGGTACCTAGGGTTCTTGATGAACCTACAAGCCCTATATATCCCCGCAACCAGAAGAGTCCAGCAGATGTAATGGTATATTGCTTTGGAAAATCTGACATTGCAGGAAAAAGTTAGCAAGTAAAACATGGAGAGAAATGGCTGTTTTCTTCACCTCAATTTCAATATTTTTTATTTCTGCTGTTATTTTCTGTAGGAAAACCTTGTAGGATCTACACAAATGACTTGCTGGATTCAGAATGTTGTCTACTTTTAAGAACTGTTTAGCTGCCTGGGATCAAGCACAGCATTGGTTTCACAACCATTTGTGTCACTAACTGGAAGGAGGCTAAAAGCACACAAAAATAGTAAAAATGGGATATGTCTCAGTAAAATGCCAAAGTTATGTTGAAAAATGTGGTTTTCTGATTCAAGTATGCCTGTTCCTAAAAGACGGGAAGATGGTGATTTTAGCAATGCAACCCCTTTGTTGATGCCACTTTCAGGGAAAAAAACACAAGCCTTCTTCTGCAGCTCTTTTTTCCTATTTTAAAAAAAAGCTAAATCTTCTAGTATTTTGGCTAATTTCTTGGTCTCCTCCAGGGGAACCCACAAACATCCCTAGGATGTTGGGAAAAAAAGAAGCAAATTTGGCCTGGGTAGCTTATGTGGAAAAAAGTTATGAGGGCCTAAGCGCAAATTGCCCCAAATAGCCAAAAAAAAGGTCTGGCACTTGAGGGGAAAAGGCCTTGCAGTGAAGGGGTTAAGAGATGCAGAACTCAGACCACTGAGAATTGTAACAAGGATGGAAAAGATGCTCTCTGTTCCACTAAATCAGGAAAAAAGACTATGATTAGCACCTGTCACTAACCATGCTGAGAACCTAAGCTACACGAGCTTGCTTCAATACTCTTTAATTCTTGGGACTCCACTCCAGATAAAGAATAAGCTAATGAGCTAATGAAAATGAATAACAAGTGAAGAAGAGCAGTACATTCTTGCTGTGTTCAAGGACGATCAGAATTAGTTTTCAGCTCTCCCCATGACAATGTAGGTGGAAGACTATCTCATCATCTAATAAAGAGAAGAAGAACGATGCACTCTGTACAATTTAAGGAAAAGTTGTACTTTTCATTGACAGCTGTTTTTATGTGAACAATTCAGTAGTATGTTTGCCAGTGTGTTTCTATTGATATAGAAGATTTTCTCCCAAGGGAATTATATCGATCTGCAAGGTGATAAAAGCTGGGTCTAACATTATAATTTCGAGAGCAATTTTTGTCAAGGTAACAAACTTTGTTAGTTTTTCCAACTTTCCAAATCATTAGATGGAGGCAAAAGGCCCTACACCCATGTTTTGGAGAGGTTTTTTATAGCAAATAGCATTTTTTTTAAATTATTTTTCAACAGATGGTTAGTGTTTGTCAGGGGGTATTTTCCACACAAAACCTACTATTGCAGGACTTTTGTTCTGCAGTTTATTTATTTTTGTAAAACATTATCACCTTCTATAACTTTCAGAAACATGCAAAATCTTGACACAAAAACTGTAAAACACATAGGGACAAAAACCTTTGCAACCTCCTTGCTCAGACTGTTTTCACCTCTGCCACACTTACCATATATGTCCTTCAGTGCAAGCTGCTCCTTGAGACGCTCTTTTTCAAGTAGCTCAAAATGGAATGGTCCAGAGTAGGGGTCTATGTCCTTGTCTTTCACTGGCACAGTAACCAGGGCTTCCTCTTTCCCTGCGCAAATGATAACGTACGGCATGATGATCTGTGGTGTGTTATCGTTTACATCCTTTATATTGATGACCAGTGTTGCTGTGCCAGTCATTGGTGGAACCCCTGGAAAATGAAAGTAAACGTTTGCCATTTTCCACCTTAAGACCGTGGTAAGGTAAAAGAGTAGGCTAGAAGGTTCCTTTTTAACAGAGAGAGTTGTAGAAGACTTACTTCCACATATCTTAAACACACCCAAAAATTTAATACAAGACATGGTAGAATCTACAAGGATTTTTTACTTGAACCATCACGTGTCATTTGGGGCAAGAGGAGACAAACCTTTGGCCCTTGTTTAAGAAAAGTGGCCCTGCAGGGCCATTTTTCTTGCACCCTTAGTGCCTCCTTAACGCCACCATGTGTGTGTCATATTTAAGATACGGTGCACCAGGCGGGAGTTAGGGGAACTAGCGTCAATCTTTTTGCAGGATTAGCATTAAAAAGTATGAGGCCCATTGAAAATGATGGCATGCGTCCTTTTAACACCTGCTCTGACCAGACGTTAACAGTGCCGAAATAAATGACGCAAAGAAATCTTTTAGATTTCTTTGGGCCTTTTTTTTCAGTCCCCCAACGGGGAAACGCCCCCCTTTCATACATTATGCCTGGCGCAGACATGATGTAGCACTAAGGGTTACAAAGAGGCTCAACACATGCATTGCACCACTTTGTAAATTTGGCACAGTGATTTTGGCCTTGTTGGGGTACATTAACGTTAAAAAAAAATTATGCTATTGTGGCCCAAGTCTTTTAATGTGCTGACGTTAAAAGGGAAGATTTCCCTTGTAATCAGCTTATTCTGCTTCAGCTGAAAAGACATATTATACAGATCTTTTACCTCTCATGTGGAGTGGTTGGAATTCAACTGAATTCCACAACTCTACGCTGTAGTGAATTGATATTAATGATTAGTAGAATAAAGGAATGTGTGTGATCCTGCTCACTTTTCACAAAACTCAGTCCTTGCAACGTTCACTGGTATATTCAGAATTTTGGTAATTCTTCAGAGTAAGCCATGTAATGAATGTAGGCATGTTATCCTAGGTAAAGTATTACCCCCATTTAGTTCGCTATCAGCTGGACCATTATTTTCTCCTAAAATGCACATGCCCGCTAACCAGCAGTTATTAAAAATGGTCCTGCATGCCTCACTGAGTTATAGCAGCCAAATCATTTCAGTGTCAGTGACTGCCAGATGTTTCATTCTATTCCCTCTTCATTGAGGTAATACATATGAGCAAGGAAGGCTGAGAGCCTGTTTCTAGATTAAATTCCATTTCCCATTCCGTCCGTTCATTTTACAAAGGTGCCCATTCTTTGTTGAATCTGAAGTGTGTTTTTAAGGCTCTGTCCTTTTCTCAGGTGGACTGCTTCAGGACTGGTAGCTCTGCTCTTGTAGGTTAAACATCTGTCGCCAATCCCGAGCAAAGTGCTAAGATTCTGCTGGCTAGAGACCAATTTTTAGTTGCTAGAGGTTAAATTAGAAATTAAACAATGATACCAATTAATATACCTGTCTAAATTAGACTTAAATTAAAAACTCCATAGCTTGCATACCGGGATCGGGTCAGTGCTTAATTTTAGCCGGTGGTTGCCATTGGGGGCCATTAAACTCAATTTTTGGGATCGGTACTTATTTTTCCTAATCAGATGTTTCTCAATAGCAAGAGAGGGAAAACACATGAAGTGGGAAGATGGAGGAACAGAGAGACTGGAAAACAACTGAAAAAGGACAAAGGGCAATGGGGTTTCTGGTGCTGGATTAAAGAGGTATGAGGTTGAATCAAGACTATGCAGATATTTAATACCGCGGTCCTGGGAGTCCAAGCAGATGTTTGGCCACTGGCATTCATTGTTTTACAAACTAAGCACTGGGTGCGGGGTTCTTTGATTTTACTTCTACAAATCTAGGATTTCCAAGGTTACTGGCATCGGACACCTGCACAAACATAACAAGAGAGGTGATGGGAACTTTTTGATAGTGGGTCTCTACCTCTGGAATGACATTTCTGTGACACGTGCAACAACAGTAAAGTGTATGCATTTTTTTAACATCTAGGTTCAACCCTCTCACATACAGTCCAGTCTGTAACAGAACTTGAACTACCCAATTTCAGCACTTGCAATAAGATTGCCCTCAATTATACACTAAGCAAGAGTTCTTATTCAATAGTTGACTCACTCATTCACTGATTACCACTGATCTCTCAATCCCAGTGATTCATCCACTGACCAAATATTGGCTCACACTTGGGGAAAGCAACCAATTTCAGCACTTGCATGAAGATCGCCCTCAATTATACACTAAGCAAGAGAACTTATCCACTCGTTCACTCACTCATTCACTGATTACCACTGAGCTCTCAATCCCAATGGCTCATCCACTGACCATATATTGGCTCACACTTGGAAAAAGCAACCAGTTTTCCCCCTGATTTCCATGCCCAACCTCTTACACAACCTCTCACCCACTCACTAATGGTCACAGCCACCATGCACCCACCCACTCAGGCCATTCACACAGTTGTTGCTCAAACATAGCATTGATTTGAAGATATCACGTCATATGATTAGTAACCTACCATCATCCACTGCCAGCAGGATGGCAGTATAGGTGTTATTCACTACATAGTCTGACTCTCTATCCAGAATAGCCTTGGAGGTGATAACACCTGTATGTTCATCCACTGATATCCATCCTGCTGGATCTGAAAACACCTGGTACCTGTGAAATTGGATATTCATAGATATTATACAAATTCATAGTATTCTGTTCTTCGTGACTAGTACAGTACAGCCCAATCAAGATATTAATAATTTTCGATAATATTGCTGTCAGTCAATAAAGCAGCAGTAAATGAGCATCTAATTGTCCCCTCGTGCCTTCACTGTGTACTGAGATAGCGTTTGTATTTGTAGGCCTTCCAAATTTGTTATAGATTGAATTGCCTTTTTACTGTTTTTAAAAGTAATAATGTTTTATGAAAAGATATGATTTTCAATATTGAAAGAATAAAGTTCCCTAATTGGAATTTTTTGATGTAGTCACAGTGCATGGGAACTGAGGGCAGGAAAGGCTACATATGTGAAGGCGGGAAGACAGAATCAAGGCTTAAAGTACTCCAAACAGGCAGGATGTTTGTATTTTCAGTTCAGGCGTTAGATATCATCCTTTGATTTTACTAAAATGATACTTATATAATAAAGCAATTTTTGAGGTTTTCAGCCAGTCCTCTTCCTCCACTGTTCTCTTGTTGTGGCATTCACATTCTCTTCTGCCCACTACAGTATAAGGCAGTTGATCAACCCACTTAGCCAACTTCAGTTTGAAAGACAGGCAATGTTCTGCTCTTTCACAAAGAGCACACCCACACGGATAAAAGTTCCCTTCAATTTCATGGACTCCCACGGCTACAAGTCGACTTTAATACCAACTTTTGTTTTCTTTTCCAATGTTATTTTCTTAATATTGGTAACAGACCTGTCCTCTCACAACAATGTTATATGGCCTTTCTTGCCAGTTATTATCATCATTGTGTTTCATTTGTTTTCAAAGCACATATGGTGCCAGGCGGGTGTTGCCACGGGGGGGGCAGGAATTCACCTGATGGTCTCTTTCACACAGGTGACCCCTATTCTTGTCTCTTTTCTTGTTTACCTCTTTTGGAATCTCAGGTCGACTCCCAAATACAGGGGGTCTTTGTAAATTAGCTCACAGCGGCTTGGGTCATGAGCGTTATGCCCTCAATGATCAGAAAGTACTGTACTATCTGAATCCGGGAAAACGTTGTTAACCTGGTTGTAAAACAGTTTTCATCAAAATGCAAACATGAAATATGAACCTGTTCTATACATTTATGTGAAATGTGCTTGTGTAAGCTGTAATCTGCTCTTTTGTCGTTGTCAATGTTTCCCATGCAAAACATGTGAAATTAGCTTCTGTACACTGTTTTGCTGTAGTATGTAACTATTCTTATGTAAAGAGATGTGATACCTATGGGGACATATTCTAGCAATAGAAATCTGGAAAAATAAATAAGCAAATTTAGAATTTACATAGAAAAAGAAAACAAGCATTGGCAAAACCTAAAATGATGGTAGGCAACCCAAATCGATTGGATGCACCTATGCTTAGTATGATTGTGAATCAGTTTGCTTGTGATTTATACAGTTGACCCAATGGTTTGCAGTACTTTTGACCTCTAAATTGCATCACCTCAAGCTATACTTTCTCTAAACTGAGTTCCTCTTGATGCCCTCTCTATAGTCTTATGCCTCTTTTGTGTTTGATCCCGTCTGAATGCACTTATAGTGCTAGACTGCAAACTCTGCATTGTGCAATGTCTGAAATCCCCCAGATACATTTTTGAAAAGAACTTGAATCTTCAAGCCCACTTCATTCCACTTTCTAGTAGGGCCCAATTCAATATGAAATTATTTGTGGGTGAGGAATTTAAGGAAGTGATAAAACATCTGCGATTGTCTAGATCGGATTATGAAAACTCCCTTGTGGTATGAATTCATAAAAAGCTCCACTCAAAGCAGATTTTCATTGACCTTCTAGGCTAGCACTAGTGATGAGAAACTTTGATCACATTACGACTACTGTTATGGCTCTCAATTTGTTCTTTATCAAAATATGGAGGCCCTTCTAGCTAGCCTAAAAAACATAAAAGGTGATCTATTCCATTATTTTAAGTTACTTTATGTACTAACTGAAAACGTCAGGTGGATGGTGAGATGTTAAGATTGCTAACACTGTCTTACTCTTTCCTTCCAAAGGAATATATACCTTTGAGTGCTTCTAAAGTCTACACCTCTCCTGCCGTGGATATAAATACAGTATGTTCCAAGACAACTTCAATAAAGAATTGAACATTGTAGTGTTAATATGACATTTCCTTCTTGGATTGATCTTCATTGTCACTTACGAAGACTTGAATGAGTGACAAAGTTACTTATAGTATTGTGTTTGTAATTATGTGAATTATCTGTATCATTCAGAAGTTTATTGTAAAATTAATTACAAGTATACAATATTATTTTAATATAATCTATGTATTGTTCCACCTCCTAGGTGATCTGAAAATTTATTTTCAATTGCCGTATTGTATATTCTTTGGGTCCCTGTAACAGTTGCTTTTATAACTTGAAATTGGGGAAAACCTCATGTTACCCTTTCAGTCTACTCTGAGCTTTATTAAACTGCTAAGAAATAAACAAATACATTCTCTGATGTGGATGGTGAAAAATTAATAATACATTCTCTGTTGCGAATGGCGAAAATGTGCTATTTCATCAGTGTCTACCAATAAGCCCCTCTCTGGCAATGCATTAAGGGATTGGAATTCCCTTCTGACATTTGTCAGACAAGTCTCTTTCTCTACCAATATTTAAGAAGATAATCCCAAATCACATCCCCTGAAAACAGCCGAACATCGATACACTTAGATTAATAGCCTGATGCTATCTGAATGTTGACTGCCTTAATCCTCTACATTCGCATCTTCCATTTTCTCCTCCTCGAATTTGTAACAGACTTCTGACAATCTACAATTCCTTCTCTGATATATTCCTAATACTCTCATCTGTCTGACTCTCATAATTCTCACTATCCCTACTAATTGACTTGTTTTTCACCCTATTCTGATCTGTATTGTATTTAACAGAAAATCTCCCTACATTGATTAAATGATTATCTCACAAGACCTGTAGGGGTGTATTTATCATTAAATCACGCAGCGCAGCAAATCACTTTGATGCACTTCGTGAAAGGCATACAGCAGGAATGCACTGTTCTTACATTCTACTGTGCATTTCTGGCTTTTCCCAGCGCTGGCACACAATGTGCTGCCTAGCGCCAATGAAGGCACCCTTGCACCATGGTGCAATGGTGCCTGCTTTGTAGGCAGGATTGTTTTTGTGCAGGAAGGACACCTTCCTGCACAAAAACAATCCTGAGAGGCATTTTTCTCTTTCTATGTGTACTGCAGAATGCAGCACACATAGAAAGAGAAAGTAACAAGTAGAAATAAAGATATTTCTTCTTGATATGCCTCACCTGGGGAGGTGTAAGTTTTTAATGCATTCCCAGGTCTACCAGCATTGGTAAATCTGTGAATGCGCAAAAAATCCATGGGTGGGTGCGTGGAAGCATCCAACACTCCACCCATGGAAGGCGTTCTCAAGGCAGAGTAACGCAACACAGCGATTTGCGATGCATTGCTCTATATTTATCAAGGAGGTCTTGCCTAGCTTGAAAAACGTAACTTAAGAGTGGCATCCCTCTTGTCCCACACCACATGGTGTAAGAACGACCCGTCTCTTTGATAAATACGCACCGTAGTTTTCAATTGAACCCTGTATATTGGCTCCTATAAATGTAATTCTAGCTTTGGCCATGCCATATCCCTGCAATCGAATTGCATCTAATAAACAAACATAATATATTTGTACACAATCACACTTACATCCTTTCTGTTCATCTTTATGGCACCCTTCATGAGCCTAATATACATAATATTATTAACCACAAAATATATAATAAATAGATATCTTAAAAGAATACAAAAATAAATAAATACAAACATATGTAAATACATCAATAAATAAATACATACACAGATAAATCTTCTTTTATGTTTAATCAATGCAAGCATTCCCCCTCCTATACCAAACATACAAAACCGTGATGTAAGCTCCCACAATCTCTTTTTCACTTTTCAACCTACTTGATTATATTTGGAAACGCTGTGTCTGGGTCGGTGGCATTCATCACCCCCAGTTTCTGGCCTGATACCTCGGTTTCGTCTATGTAAACGGATATCCTTGGAGGGGAGAGTACAGGAGGGTCATTAACATCCAAGACTTTAATAAGTGTCGTTCTCGTCTGGGATTCCTGGAACTTTCTTGCCATTGTTTTTCCTGTGTCAATAACCCATAGCCCGGACGACGACTTCTTCACAACTTTACACATGAAGAACGGCTCCTCATTTGCAACCGAGATGGAGAGTTTGTTTAAAGGGCCATTTTCAAAATCCAGAGGCTGCAAACAAATCGTCATGAGAGGTAAATGAACTGCAACTGTGAGTTAAGCACACAACATTCCCTGGTTGGTCTGGTGAACTGTGGTTTTCCAAATGTTATCAATGATTTCAGAACTGTTTGATTTCTAAAAAATAGACAATGTATATCAGAGAAAACTAATAGCAAAGAGTGAAAACACATGGACTTTCACAGAAATTACTGCTGGGGATTCAAGTACAAATAATCTAGGAGTGAGATTTATGCAATTATAGAATTAGTGTACATTTCTTCCCACTGATCAGACATATTCCTAAAGGCAACCCCAAGTTTGAACAATTGTCCTTTGAAGTACATGTTCAACAGGTGGCATGAAAGGGTGCATTCCAACCACATGCCCAGGAATACATTCTCAGTGACCACCAACATGTACATTTGTGAGTATTTACAAAACATGTTGAGGGTCATATCTGACGGGGGGTCAAGGGGTGAAATTCAACCAGTGCAACCTTAATCACATATGGGGGTGTGCACAATTTGCTATGTCAATATCACTGGTGACACTTTGTATACAAAAAATTAAATATGAATCATGACCAAGACTGAGAGTTCAGAATTCAGGCCTTCTCTAGAAGTCCCGATGAGGACTCATTTAACATTTTCACTCAGTTTAGGCACCAGAAGTCAACTCAACCAGGCCACCCAGATTGCAAGAAAACCTTGTTATCCACAACAGAGTTTTTGTTGTGGGCAAGGGATGCAGGAGCAATTTTATCCTTCTCCCTGGGCATGACAAAGTTAACTTCAGGCTGTTTAGGGACTGCCAGGGTCCTCCATCAACCAAAGGAATCCTTCCATACTTTGGATTTAAAGCTGTAAGCCGGCGAGGGCTCCCCAGTCAGACACTGGCTCTAGGCTCTGATTCTAGTCTCCCAATCTGCAAAGGGTACACCTATGCTGGCCTGGGAGGCTTCTCCTTCTTGAGGAGCATGGCAAGCTCTGACCAGTTTCATGGTCAGAGCTACAGAAATTCTGGGGTGTGCTCCCCTTGTCTCGGGCTCCATCCACCAGTCTGTGGTGTCACAAAATACTCAGGATAGGATTCCAGATGTCTAGGGAGGGCCCCCCTTTTCTGACATGGTTGAAAGCTCTGACCAGATCCCCTCTCACAGCTCCAGTCTGGTATGGGGGACGTTCATGCTCCTGCGCTCCATCCGCCAGCCTTGTCTTCTGGCCCAAGGAAGGAGTCCTAGGATTGCGCCCCATCTTCCAGCCAGTGGTCGCTCTTACAGCCTTTCAGATGCCCAACAGGGAGCCGCTGGCACCGCCAGCAAAAACCTCTTGCTGGATAATACACAGAGCTCCAGCTGACCCATGGGGTCTGGCCTAAGGGACCAGGTTGCAGCAACCAACCCGGGTTGTTCTTCCATGTCCAACCTGCCTCCTCAGTGAAAGCAGAATGACACATTCATTTCCCACTAGAATGCGAGGTATAGATATATATCCAGACTCTGAAGTGGGCCTTCT